>NC_067474.1:116555468-116926301 GCF_947179515.1 Apodemus sylvaticus | reverse complement strand
CTGGTACTTAGGGCATAGATGTTCAAAATTGAGAGTTCATCCTGATAGATTTTTCGATTAGTGAGTATAAAGTGGACTTCTGTATCTTTTTTGATGACTTTTGGTTGAAAGTCTATTTTATCTGATATTAGAATGGCTATTCCAGCTTGTTTCCTGGGACCATTTGCTTGGATCACTGTTTTCTAGCCTTTTAATCTTAGGTAATGTTTGTGTTTGACACTGAGATGCATTTCCTGTATGCAGCAAAATGTTGTGTCTTGTTTACGAATCCAGTCTGTTAGTCTACATCTTTTTATTGGGGAATTGAGTCCATTGATGTTAAGAGATATTAAGGAATAGTGGTTGTTGCTTCCTGCTGTTTTTGATGTAATTTTTATGTTTGTGTAGCTATCTTCTTTTGGGTTTGTTGAAAGGAGATTACTTTCTTGCTTTTTCTTGTGTGTAGTTTCCCTCCCTTTGTTGGTGTTTTCCATTCATTTTCCTTTGATGGGCTGGATTTGTGGAAAGATATTGTGTAAATTTGTTTTTGTCATGAAAAATCTTGGTTTCTCCATTTATGACAATTGAGAGATTTGCTGTATATAGCAGTTTGGGTTTGCATGTGTGTTACCTTAGGGTGTGCATGATGTCTGCCCAGGCTCTTCTGGCTTTCATAGTCTCTGGAGAGAAATCTGGTGTAATTCTGAAAGATCTACCTTTATGTGTTACTTGACCTATTTCCCTTACTGCTTTTAATATCCTTTCTTTGTTTAGTACATTTGGTGTTTTAATTATTATATAGAGGATGAATTTCTTTTTTTTTTCTGTTTTTTACTGATATATTTTTTATTTACATTTCAAATGATTTTCCCTTTTCTGGGTCCCCACTCCCTGCAAGTCCCATAAGCCTTTTCCCTCCCCCTGTTCCTCCATCTACCCCTTCCCACTCCCCTGTTCTGTAATTCCCCTATACTCTTGCACTGAGTCTTTTCAGAACCAGGGGCCACTCCTCCATTCTTTTTGGACATCATTTAATTTGTGGATTATGTCTTGTGTATTAAAAGATTCTAGGCTAATATCCACTTATCAGTGAGTGCATACCATGATTGATCTTTTGAGACTGGATTACCTCATTTAGTATGATGTTCTCTAGCTCCATCCATTTGTCTAAGAATTTCATGACTTCATTGTTTCTAATGGCTGAATAGTACTCCATTGTGTAAATATACCACATTTTTTTGTATCCATTCCTCTGTTGAAGGACACCTAGGTTCTTTCCAGCTTCTGGCTACTACAAATATGGCTGCTATGAACATAGTGGAGCATGTATCCTTATTGCATGCCAAAGAATCCTCTGGATATATACCCAGGAGTGTTATAACAGGGTCCTCAGGAAGTGTAATGCCCAGTTTTCTGAGGAACCGCCAGACTGATTTCCAAAGTGGTTACACCATCTTGCAATCCCACCAGCAGTGGAGGAGTGTTCCTCTTTCTCCACATCCTCGCCAACACCTGCTGTCTCCTGAGTTTTGGACCTTAGCCATTCTGACTGGTGTGAGGTGAAATCTCAGGGTTGTTTTTGATTTGCATTTCCCTAATGATTAACGATGTTGAACATTTCTTAAGGTGTTTCTCAGCTCTCCGAAGTTCTTCATGTGAAAATTCTTTGTTTAGCTCCCTACCCCACTTTTTAATGGGGTTATTTGATTTTCTGTGTTCTACTTTCTTGAGTTCTTTGTATATATTAGATATTAGCCCTCTGTCGGATTTAGGGTTGGTGAAGATCCTTTCCCAATCTGTTGGTTGACATTTTGTCCTTTTGACAGTGTCCTTTTTCTTACAGAAACTTTGTAGTTTTATGAGGTCCCATTTGTCAATTCTTAATCTTAGAGCATAAGCTATTGGTGTTCTATTCAGGAACTTTTCTCCTGTGCCCATGTCCTCAAGGGTCTTCCCCATTTTCTTTTCTATTAGTTTCAGTGTGTCAGGTTTTATGTGGAGGTCCTTAATCCATTTGGAGTTGAGTTTAGTACAAGGAGATAAGAATGGATCAATTCACATTCTTCTGCATGCTGACCTCCAATTGAACCAGCACAATTTGTTGAAAAGATTATCTTTTTTCCACTGGATGCTTTCAATTCCTTTGTCGAAGATCAAGTGACCATAGGTGTGTGGGTTCATTTCTGGATCTTCGATCCTATTCCATTGATCCACTTGCCTGACATTGTACCAATACCACGCAGTTTTTATCACTATTGCTCTGTAGTAAAGTTTGAGGTCTGGGATACTGAATCCCCCTGAAGTTCTTTTACTTTTGAGAATAGTTTTAGCTATCCTGAGTTTTTTATTATTCCAGATGAATTTGAGAATTGCTCTTTCTAGCTCTATGAAGAACTGGGTTGGGATTTTGATGGGGATTGCATTGAATCTGTAGATTACCTTTGGCAAGATGGCCATTTTAACTATATTAATCCTGCCAATTCACGAGCATGGAAGCTTTGCCTCTGGTTCTGGAAACACTCAGTGCAACAGTATAGGGAAATACCAGAAGAGGGAAGTGGGAAGGAGTAGATGGAAGAACAGGAGGAGGGAAGAGGGCTTATGGGACTTGCAGGGAGTGGAGACCCAGAAAACGGGAAATAATTTGAAATGTAAATAAAGAATACATCGAATAAAAAAATTAAAAAAATCATCCTAAGTGAGGTAACCCAATCACAAAAAAATAAACATGGAATGCAGTCACTAAAAAGTGGATATTACCCTAGAAGCTCTGAATACTCAAGACACAATTAACTTATCAAATGATTCCCAAGAAGAAGGAAGGAGAGGGCCCTGGTCCTGGAAAGGCTTGATCCATCATTGTAAGGGATTACCAGGACAGAGAAATAGGAGGGAGGTGATTGGGGAATTGATGGAGGGAACAGAGGGCTTATGTGACTTATGGGGAGGGGGGAATCAGGAAAGGGGAAATCATTTGGAATATAAACAAAGAATATAGAAACAAAACAAAACAATAAAAAAAGAATGAAAACCAAAGCGAGGATGCTTCAGTCCTATTTAGAATGGGGAACAAAATAATCATGGGAGTTAGAGGGAGAGAGGAGCAGAAGGAAAAGTGTGGCAGGATCAGTTCTGGAAGGAGATGGGGGAGATCTACCAAGGGTCAGAATATTGAACAGAGGCATGTAGCTCTAGGGGATGGGGAACTAGGGGTAGCCACCAGAAAGCCATAGATGCCAGAAAGCAAATGGATCCCAGGACCCAAGGGGAGGGCATTAGTTAAAATAACCAACAAAGGGAAGATATAACATGTAGAAAGCATATCCAGAGGTTAGTCAGGGTCCCGAATTGAGGGATCGGGCCACCAACCCGCCTCAAAAATATTAACCCAGAACTTCTCCCGTCTAAAGGAAATACAGTGACAAAGAATGAAGCAGAGACTGAAGGAAAGGCCATCCAGACACTGGCCTACCTTGGGTTCCCTCCCATATGGATATACCAAACTCAGACACTATTGCTCTTGCCAAGAAGTGCTTGCTGACAGGAGCCTGATGTAGCTGTCTCCTGAGAGGCTCTGCCAGAGCCTGACCAATACAGATGTAGATGCTCACAGCTAACCATTGGACTGAGCATGGGGACCCCATGGATGAGTTAGAAAAAGGACTGAATGAGCTGAAGGTGTTTGCACACCAATAGGAAAAACAACAATATTAACCAACCAAACCCACCAGATCTCATAAGAACTAAACCACCAATCAGAGAGTACAAATGAGGGGAACCATGGCTCCAGCTGTAATATGTAGCAGAGGAGACTTATCTGACATCAATGGGAGGGGGAACTTTTGTCCTTTGATGTCTTGATGCCCCAGCATAGGGAAATGCTAGGGGATGTGAAATGGGAGTTGGTGGGTAGATGGGTAGCACTCTCATAGAAACAGGGGGGATAGGGAATGGGATAGGAATTTGGGGGTGGGAAAACTGGGAAGGGGATAACATTTGAAATGTAAATAAATAAAATAATCAATTAAAAAATAGGATATTAAAAAGAAAAGAAAAAAAAGCAGGGCTGGAGAGATGTCTCAGGATTTAAGAACACCAACTGTTATTCCAGGGGTCCTGTGTTCAGTTTCCAGCACACACAATGTGAATTACAACCATCTGTAATGGGATCTGATGTGTCTGAAGACAGCTACAGTGTACATGAATATATATGAATTCATTAAACAAATAAATCCTTAAAAAAGCTTTTATTTTTTTATTTTTTTTGTTTTTTTTTTGTTTTTTTATTCGATATAATTTATTTACATTTCAAATGATTTCCCCTTTTCTAGCCCCCCCACTCCCCGAAAGTCCCGTAAGCCCCCTTCTCTTCCCCTGTCCTCCCACCCACCCCTTCCCACTTCCCCATTCTGGTTTTGCCGAATACTGTTTCACTGAGTATTTCCAGAACCAGGGGCCACTCCTCCTTTCTTCTTGTACCTCATTTGATGTGTGGATTATGTTTTGGATATTCCAGTTTTCTAGGTTAATAACCACTTATTAGTGAGTGCATACCATGATTCACCTTTTGAGTCTGGGATACCTCACTTAGTATGATGTTCTCTAGCTCCATCCATTTGCCTAAGAATTTCATGAATTCATTGTTTCTAATGGCTGAATAGTACTCCATTGTGTAGATATAACACATTTTTTTGCATCCACTATTCTGTTGAGGGATACCTGGGTTCTTTCCAGCATCTGGCAATTATAAATAGGGCTGTTATGAACATAGTAGAGCATGTATCCTTATTACATGGTGGGGAGTCCTCTGGGTATATGCCCAGGAGTGGTATAGCAGGATCTTCTGGAAGTGAGGTGCCCAGTTTTCAGAGGAACTGCCAGACTGCTTTCCAGAGTGGTTGTACCAATTTGCAACCCCACCAGCAGTGGAGGAGTGTTCCTCTTTCTCCACACCCTCTCCAACACCTGCTGTCTCCTGAATTTTTAATCTTAGCTATTCTGACTGGTGTAAGATGAAATCTTAGGGTTGTTTTGATTTGCATTTCCATAATGACTAATGAAGATGAGCATTTTTTAAGATGCTTCTCCGCCATCCGAAGTTCTTCAGGTGAGAATTCTTTGTTTAACTCTGTACCCCATTTTTAATAGGGTTGTTCGGTTTTCTGGAGTCTAACTTCTTGAGTTTTTTATATATATTGGATATTAGCCCTCTATCTGATGTAGGATTGGTGAAGATCTTTTCCCAATTTGTTGGTTGCCGATTTGGCCTCTTGATTGTGTCCTTTGCCTTACAGAAACTTTGTAATTTTATGAGGTCCTATTTGTCAATTCTTGCTCTTAGAGCATACGCTATTGGTGTTCTGTTCAGAGACATTCTCCCTGTACTGATGTCCTCAAGGGTCTTCCCCAGTTTCTTTTCTAGTAGCTTCAGAGTGTCTGGCTTTATGTGGAGGTCCTTGATCCATTTGGATTTGAGCTTAGTACAAGGAGACAAGGATGGATCAATTCGCATTCTTCTGCATGCTGACCTCCAGTTGAACCAGCACCATTTGCTGAAAAGGCTATCTTTTTTTCCATTGGATGTTTTCAGCCTCTTTGTCGAGGATCAAGTGGCCATAGGTGTGTGGGTTCATTTCTGGATCTTCAATCCTGTTCCATTGATCCTCCTGCCTGTCACTGTACTAATACCATGCAGTTTTTAACACTATTGCTCTGTAGCATTGCTTGAGGTCAGGGATACTGATTCCCCCAGATTTTCTTTTGTTGCTGAGAATAGTTTTAGCTATCCTGGGTTTTTTGTTATTCCAGATGAATTTGATAATTGCTCTTTCTAACTCTGTGAAGAATTTAGTTGGGATTTTGATGGGTATTGCATTGAATCTGTATACTGCTTTTGGCAAAATGGCCATTTTAACTATATTGATTCTACCGATCCATGAGCATGGGAGGTTTTCCCATTTTTTGAGGTCTTCTTCCATTTCCTTCTTCAGAGTCTTGAAGTACTTGTCATACAGATCTTTCACATGTTTGGTAAGAGACACCCCAAGATACTTTATACTGTTTGTGGCTATTGTGAAGGGGGTCATTTCCCTAATTTCTTTCTCAGCCTGCTTATCCTTTGAGTATAGGAAGGCCACTGATTTGCTCGAGTTGATTTTATAACCTGCCACTTTGCTGAAGTTGTTTATCAGCTGTAGGAGCTCTCTAGTGGAGTTTTTTGGGTCACTTAGGTAGACTATCATGTCGTCTGCAAATAATGATAGTTTGACTTCTTCCTTTCCAATTTGTATCCCTTTGACCTCCTTATGTTGTCGAATTGCCCGAGCTAGTACCTTAAGTACAATATTGAAAAGATAAGGAGAAAGGGGGCTGCCTTGTCTGGTCCCTGATTTCAGTGGGATTGCTTCAAGTTTCTCTCCATTTAGTTTGATGCTGGCTACCGGTGTGCTGTATATTGCCTTTACTATGTTTAGGTATGGGACTTGAATTCCTGTTCTCTCCAAGACTTTAAGCATGAAAGGATGCTGAATTTTGTCAAATGCTTTTTCAGCATCCAATGAAATGACCATGTGGTTTTGTTCTTTGAGTTTGTTTATGTAGTAGATTGTATTGATGGATTTCCGTATATTGAACCAACCCTGCATTCCCGGGATAAAGCCTACTTGATCATGGTGGATGACCCTTTTGATGTGTTCTTGGATTCGGTTGGCAAGAATTTTATTGAGTATTTTTGCATCAATGTTCATAAGGGAAATTGGTCTGAAGTTCTCTTTCTTTGTTGGATCTTTGTGTGGCTTTGGTATCAGCATAATTGTGGCTTCATAGAAGGAATTGCGTAGTGTTCCTTCTGTTTCTATTTTGTGGAATAGTTTGAAGAGTATTGGTGTTAACTCTTCTTTGAAGGTCTGGTAGAATTCTGCACTGAAACCATCTGGTCCTGTGCTTTTTTTGGTTGGAAGACTTTCTATGACTCCTTCTATTTCTTTAGGCATTATGGGACTGTTTAGATGGTCTAGTTGGTCCTGATTTAATTTTGGTATTTGGTATATTTTTTTATTTTTTTATTCAATATATTTTTATGTATATTTCAAATTATTTCCCCTTTTCTAGACCCCCACTCCCCGAAAGCCCCATCAGCCCCCTTCCCTCCCTGTATTTTCCCACCCAATCCTTCCCACTTCCCTGTTCTGGTTTTGCCCTATACTGCTTCACTGAGTCTTTCCAGAACAACGGGCCACTTCTCCGTTCTATTTGTACCAAATTTGATGTGTGGATTATGTTTTGGGTATTCCGGTTCTAGGTTAATATCCACTTATTAGTAAGTGCATACCATGATTTGTCTTTTGAGTCTGGGTTACCTCACTTAGTATGATGTTCTCCAGCTCCATCCATTTGCCTAAGAATTTCATGAATTCATTGTTTCAAATGGCTGAGTAGTACTCCATTGTGTATATATACCAAATTTTTTACAACCATTCTTCTGTTGAGGGATACCTGGGTTCTTTCCAGCTTCTGGCTATTATAAATATGGCTGCTATGAACATAGTAGAGCATATATACTTATTACATGCTGGGGAATCCTCTGGGTATATGCCCAGGAGTGGTATAGCAGCATCTTTCGGAATAGGCATGCCCAGTTTTCTGAGGAACTGCCAGACTGATTTCCAGAGTGGTTGTACCATTTTGCAACCCCACCAGCAGTGGAAGAGTGTTCCTCTTTCTCCATATCCTCGCCAACACCTGTTGTCTCCTAAGTTTTTAATCTTAGCCATTCTGACTGGTGTAAGGTGAAATCTCAGGGTTGGTTTGATTTGCATTTCCCTGATGACTAATGAAGCTGAGCATTTTTTAAGATGTTTCTCTGCCATCCAAATTTCTTCAGGCGAGAATTCTTTGTTTAAGTCTGTATCCTATTTTTAAATAGGGTTATTTGGTTTTCTGGGGTCTAAATTCTTGAGTTCTTTGTATATCTTGGATATTAGCCCTCTATCTAATGGAGGGTTGGTGAAGATCTTTCCCCAATTTGTTGGTTGCTGATTTGTCCTTTTGATGGTGTCCTTTGCTTTACAGAAACTTTGTAATTTTATGAGGTCCCATTTGTCAATTCTTGATCTTAGAGCACATGCTATTGGTGTTCTGTTCAGGAACCTTCCCCTTGTACTGATGTCCTCAAGGGTCTTCGTCAGTTTCTTTTCTATTAGCTTCAGAGTGTCTGGCTTTATGTGGAGGTCCTTGATCCATTTGGAGTTGAGCTTAGTACAAGGAGACAAGGATGGATCAATTTGCATTCCTCTGCATGCTGAACCAGCACCATTTGTTGAAAAGGCTATCTTTTTTCCATTGGATGTTTTCAGCCCCTTTGTCGAGGATCAAGTGGCCATAGGTGTGTGGGTTCATTTCTGGATCTTCAATCCTGTTCCATTGATCCGCCTGCCAGTCACTGTACCAATACCATGCAGTTTTTAACACTATTGCTCGGTAGTATTGCTTGAGGTCAGGGATACTGATTCCCCCAGAATTTGTTTTGTTGTTGAGAATAGTTTTAGCTATCCTGGGTTTTTTGTTATTCCAGATGAATTTGAGAATTGCTCTTTCTAACTCTATGAAGAATTTAGTTGGGATTTTGATGGGTGTTTCATTGAATCTGTATATTGCTTTTGGCGAAATGGCCATTTTTACTATATTAATCCTGGTGATCCATGAGCCTGGGAGGTTATTCCAATTTTTGAGGTCTTTTTCCATTTCCTTCTTCAGAGTCTTGAAGTTCTTGTCATACATATCTTTCTCATGTTTGGTAAGAGCCACCCCAAGGTACTTTATACTGTTTGTGGCTAGTGTGAAGGGTGTCATTACCTTAATTTCTTTCTCAGCCTGCTTATCCTTTGAGTATAGGAAGGCTAGTGATTTGCTTGAGTTGATTTTATAACCTGCCACATTGCTGAAGTTGTATATCAGCTGTAGAAGTTCTCTAGTGGAGTTTTTTTGGGTCACTTAGGTACACTATCATAACATCTGCAAATAATGATAGTTTGACTTCTTCCTTTTCAATTTGTATCCCTTTGACCTCCTTATGTTGTCGAATTGCCTGAGCTAGTACCTCAAGTACAATATTGAAAAGATAAGGAGAAAGGGGGCAGCCCTGTATAGTCCCTGATTTTAGTGGGGTTGCTTCAAGTTTCTCTCCATTTAGTTTGATGCTGGCTACCGGCTTGCTGTATATTGCTTTTACTGTGTTTAGGTATGGGCCTTGAATTCCTGTTCTTTCCAAGACTTTAAGCATGAAAGGATGCTGAATTTTGTCAAATGCTTTTTCAGCATCCAATGAAATGACCATGTGTTTTTTTTTTCTTTGAGTTTTTTTAATGTAGTGGATTGTATTGATGGATTTCCGTATATTGAACCAACCCTGCATCCCTGGATAAAGCCTACTTGATCATGGTGGATGATCGTTTTGATGTGTTCTTGGATTTGGTTGGCAAGAATTTTTATTGATTATTTTTGCATCGATGGTCATAAGGGAAATTGGTCTGAAGTTCTCTTTCTTTGTTGGATCTTTGTGTGGTTTTGGTATCAGCGTAATTGTGGCTTCATAGAAGGAATTGGGTAGTGTTCCTTCTGTTTCTATTTTGTGGAATAGTTTGAAGAGTGTTGGTGTTAGGTCTTCTTTGAAGGTCTGATAGAATTCTGCACTGAAGCCATCTGGTCCTGTGACTTTTTTGGTTGGAAGGCTTTCTATGACCCCTTCTATTTCTTAGGGGTTATGGGACTGTTTAGATGATCTATTTGATCCTGATTTATTTTTGGTGTTTGGTATCTGTCTAGGAAATTATCCATTTCCTCCAGCTTCTCCAGTTGTGTTGAGTGTAGGCTTTTGTAGTAGGATCTGATGATTTTTTTTTTGAATTTCCACAGTTTCTGTTGTTATATCCCCCTTTTCATTTCTAATTTTGTTAATTTGGATACTTTTCTCTACCCTTTGGTCAGTCTGGCTAAGGGTCTATCTATCTTGTTGATTTTATCAAAGAACCAGTTCCTGGATTCATTGATTCTTTGTATGGTTCTCTTTGTATCCACTTGACTGATTTCAGCCCTGAGTTTGATGATTTCCTGTCTTCTAGTCCTTCTGGGTGAATTGGCTTCTTTTTGTTCCAGGGCTTTCAGGTGTGTCGTTAAGCTGCTAGTGTATGCACTCCCCATTTTCTTTTTGGAGGCACTCAGGGCTAGGAGTTTTCCTCTTAGCACTGCTTTCATTATGTCCCAAAGATTTGGGTAGGTTGTGTCTTCATTTTCATTAAATTCTAAAAAGTCTCTGATTTCTTTCTTTATTTCTTCTTTGGCCAAGGTGTCATTGAGTAGAGTATTGTTAAGCCTCCATATGTATGTGGGCTTTCTGTTGTTTTGTTGCTGTTGAAGACCATTCTTACTCCATAGTGATCCAATAGGAGGCATGGAATTAGTTCAATCTTTTTATATTTGTTGAGGTCTGTCTTGTGATCAATTATATGGTCGATTTTGGAGAAGGTACCATGAGGTGCTGAGAAAAAGGTATATTCTTTTGTTTTAGGGTGAAATGTTCTATAAATATCAGTCAAGTCCAATTGGTCCAAAGCTTCAATTAGTTTTATTGTGTCCCTGTTTAGTTTCTGTTTTCCTGATTGGTTCATTGAGGCGAGTGGAGTGTTGAAGTCTCCCACAATTATTGTTTTAGCTATAATGTGTGCTTTGAGCTTTAGTAAAGTTTCTTTTATGAATGAGGGTGCCCTTGTATTTGGCGCATAGATGTTCAGAATTGAAAGTTCTTCTTGGTGGATTTGACCAGCAAGAACTGTTCTTCTGTATCTCTTTTGATGACTTTAGGTTGAAAGTCAATTTTATCTGATATTAGAATGGCTACTCCAACTCGTTTCCTGAGACCACTGGCTTGTAAAATTGTCTTCCAGCCTTTTACTGTAAGGTAGTTTTTGTCTTCGACATTGAGGTGTGTTTCCTGTATGCAGCAAAATGTAGGGTCCTATTTCCTTATCTAGTCTGTTAGTCTATGTCTTTTCATTGGGGAGTTGAGTCCATTGACGTTAAGAGATATTAAGGGATAGTGATTATTACTTCCTGTCATTTTTGATGTTATTTTTATATTTGAATGGTTATCTTCTTTTGGGTTTGATGAAAGAAGGTAACTATCTTGCTTTTTCTAGGGTGTAGTTTCCCTCCTTGAATTGGAGTTTTCTTCCTATTATTCTTTGCAGAGCTGGGTTTGTGGAAAGATATTGTGTAAATTTGGTTTTGTCATGGACTATCTTGGTTTCTCCATCTATTGTGATTGAGAGTTTTGTTGGGTATAATAGTCTTGGCTGAAATTTGTGTTCTCTTAGAGTCTTCATGAGATCTGCCTATGATCTTCTTGCTTTCATGGTCTCTGGTGAGAAGTCTGGTGTGATTCTGATAGGTCTTCCTTTATATGTTACTTGGCCTTTTTCTCTTGCTGCCTTTAATATTCTTTCTTTGTTTAGTACATTTGGGGTTTTGATTATTATGTGACAAGAGGTATTTCTGCTCAGGTCCAGTCTGTTTGGAGTTCTGTAGGCTTCTTGTATATTCATGGGCATCTCTCTCTTTAAGTTGGGAAAGTTTTCTTCCATAATTTTGTTGAAGACATTGCTGGCCCTTTCAGCTGTAAATCTTCACTCTGATCCTTAGGTTTGGTCTTCTCATTATGTCCTGGATTTCCTGGATGGTCTGGGATACAAGCTTTTTGCATTTTGCATTTCCTTTGACTGTTGAGTCAATGGTTTCTATGGTATCTTCGGCATCTGAGATTCTTACTCCCATCTCTTGTATTCTGTTGCTGATATTTGTATCTATGGCCCCTGATTTCTTCTCAATGTTTTCTATTTCCAAAGTTGTCTCCCTTTGTGATTTCTTAGTTATTTCTACTTCTGATTTTAGATCCTGGATGGTTTTGCTTAGCTCATTCACTTGCTTGTCTGTGTTTTCCTGTAATTATTTAAGAGATCTTTGTGTTTCCTCTTTCATGACTTCTGCTGTTTGACTCACTTTCTCCTGCATTTCTTTAAGTTATTTTGTGTTTCTTCTTTATTGGCTTCTATCTCTTGATAATTACCTAAATGTAACTACTGATCCCATGGTACCCCAAGGGATCCAACACCTTGACTTGTCTCAACTTTCCTTTCTTTTTGATACTAACTTATAAGAACTGAAGTGTATCATATGTAATCTCTGCCTGACCCACTGCATGAAGTGTTTATGGTAGTAATTGAGGATGCCCAACTGGAAGCCATCATCAGCATGAGCACTTAAGTGGTTGCATTAGCTTTAGTGTGTGATCTTCCTCCTCTGATTGTGGCTATGGAACATGGAGAAGATCCCACACTGGAGTCTATATGATGAGACTACACTGTCTCCAGAGTGCCCACTCCTCAGGGGCACTCTGATGGTTCAAAAAGTCATGGATGACATCTAACGAATTGAACTCTTTGAGTCTATGCTTCCTGTGGATCAAACAGGAAGGAAAGTTTGATGTTTTGATGTGCAATGTATAATATGCCTTAATCCCATGTCTCAACATCCCTGCTTTACATTCTTTTTGAATGAAGACAACCACTCTTGCCTTTCACACTAACACAGGCTCACTCCAGTAGGCTGATAATTCTGGCCACTCAACCAATGCTCTCCATCTAACACAGCCTGAAAAGTATCGATATGGAAGTTGTCCATCAAGGGGCCAAGATAGAGATGGAGGTAGGGCCAAGTGGCTACCATATGCTTCACAATAATTTCTTAATGAAGGCCTCCTTGAACAGTAGGGGAAAGAACACTTTGGGCACGTCCTACAGAGCAGAAGCAGCCATTTCTTCATTACTTGCTAGTCATTGCCAGCTGGATTGCCAGTTGTTGGAGCATGGGAAGTGCTTGTTAGCTCATCCTAAGGGATTGAAGTAGAGGAGTCCTATGGAAGCATCCAGAAACATATCCTCAGAAGAAAGCATAGGGTAGATTACCCCTTTCTTTGGCAGAAGGCAGCTCAGGATCAGTGTTATTGTCTCCATAGTAAAACTTGACTTTCCAATTTAACCTTTGCTCTGCTAGTCTCACAGCCATGGCACTAACAGGTAATCATGGGTGTACTTTGAATCTTCCATGTGAAGTGTGACTTACCACTAATTTGATAATCCAAAACCCTGCTGCTGCGAATGCTACTCCCCTGAGGAGCACTCTGGAGATAGTGTAGTCTCTTCATTTTAGGGTGAGCCATTACTCCATAAAACTCTCAAAGGAACATGAGAGGTTCCCCGAGATACCTTCCACCATCCTATCTTCAATTAAAGGGGCTTGACAAGAAAAATCTGTGAAGTTGGTTCAGTTATTTAACTTTTCTGTCAAACAGAAAGAGGTCTGGATACCCATAGTTCTGTTATACAGCATGGGAGAATGAAACAGCACAATTGCCAATGTGAAGCTACCTTGTGAAAAGGACAGTGTCCAGCATAAGCACAGCAACAGAAATGAAAGTGCTGAAAACCAAGCACAACAAGGGTGAAAGATAATCTCCTGTGCTTGGAACACAGGCTGAGGTTTATCCCCAAGAGGACCAGCCCTTACATACAGTATAGGGGGAAATATGTGGGAAAAAACACAATAGTGTTAGCTTTTATTGTACTTCATTCCCATTTGTTTTCCTCTGTATGTTGTTTGAGACAGGGTCTCACTATGAGGCATTTTGTCCTTTTTTTTTTTTTTTTTTTTTTTTGTGGGGGATTTTGGTTTTTTGAGACAGGGTTTCTCTGTGTAGCCCTGGATGTCCTGGAACACAATCTGTACACCAGGCTGGCCTCGAACTGAGAAATCCTCCTGCCTACACCTCCCAAGTACTGGGATTAAAGGCATGCACCACCACTGCCTGCCCATGCCATTGTCTTAAAGAACATTAGTAGCCTCTTCTCCATTTTTGTCCCTGCAGTTCTTTTCTGCAACAGGGGAACTGGGATGCAGGCCAAGGCTAGATTTTTAAATCCATAAATAAAATATAATATAATAATGATAATAACAAAAACAATAATAGGATATTGTTAGCATATGAAGAACATCAATCCCAGTGGGTTTGAGGCATGACAAACCTGCTTATACTGTCTCTACCTTTGTGTGGGTGAACTGATAGTTCTAACAACTCCCCCACACCCCATTTCTAGAATGTTCTTGCCTTCAGGGTCTAGTGTAGGAATGACACTGAGGGAGTCGGTGGCGGCGGCGGCGGCAGCGGCGGTGGCGGCAGCGGCGGCGGCAGCAGTGGCTGCTCCAGCTGAAGGGCCATCAGCGGTGGAACCATGGCGACACAGGGTCCAGTTAGGCCCTGCGCCCACGACCACTGACCTTCGCTGACCAGCCGGGCGGCAAACAGCTGCGGCTCTGCGGAGCCTTTCGCTGCACGGAAGCCACTTCAGAACTCGGCTTCCCGCCAGTCAGGAGAGACTCACCTCCATCTTGATTGCGGACTTCAGAGATCGGACAGACTGAGATACACAAACATAATCCGAGGCCAACACCGCAGGGGTCTGAGCCCGACGGGCGTTGGCCTGCATCCAGGCCCTGGGCCATTCGGGTGACCATCGGGGTGCCAACCCAGCCAGGAGTTTTTTTTGCCCTGGCCGGCGCACGCGCCGCCATCTTGCCTACAGGACCCAGAGTGCTCGGGAGGGCAGAGACGGCTAACAAGCGTAGCCTGAGGCTAACAAAACGGGGGTCTAGGCCCCAAAAGGCACAGGACTGACCCCAAGAACTGGGCGGCTTGGTGGGCCATCTGTGAGTCAACCCGCCCAGGAGGTTGTTAGCACAACAGACTCTCCCGGTGCTTTCGGGGAGCGCGGACGCGCACGCCGGCCATCCCGGTCACCTGGCGGACCCAATTAACAGTCATAGCCCTAGGGGAACTTTGCTCGGACCTTGGCCTCCCAGGCTTTTGACTGGACTCAGGGTCTGGGCGACCAGGCTAACCTTGTGTGCGC
The DNA here is from genome assembly GCF_947179515.1 of Apodemus sylvaticus. NCBI lineage: Eukaryota > Metazoa > Chordata > Mammalia > Rodentia > Muridae > Apodemus > Apodemus sylvaticus. The sequence continues at coordinate 116,911,305 of NC_067474.1, read as the reverse complement.
CAGCCCAATCGGGGAAACGGCTGCCTAGCAGAGTGAGTGGAACACAGGGGAGGTCACAGCAGCATACACCTTCGGCGCTCCCTGGGGGTGCACACGGGCCCTATCTGGTCCACAGACACAATCTGGGGCAAGGCCTCAGGTAGAAGCCCCCAGCTCAACTCTCTCCGCTTAAGATCAGCCTGGGCGGCCACACCACATCTCCAGGTCCCTCAAGAGGCTAGCGGGGGCTTCCGGGCAGCCAGCTGGGAGAAGTCAGTGTGCTCCAGTGAATCCAGCAGGCCCCAGCTGGAGCCTTCAGGTGCCTGCTTCAGGATCTAAACAGCCTGGACAGCAGCACCCTGTCTACAGGCAGTGCAGGTTGTAAGCTGTGCACCAGAGGCCAATGGGGAAGGGGCAGCTTGCACTGGTGAGTCCAGCACTGACAAGACCAAGTAACACCAGTGAGAGCTAGATGGCAAAAGGCAAAAGCAGGAACGTCACTAACAGAAATCAAGGCAATATGGCAACATCTGAACCGAATTCTCCTCTACCAGCATGTCCTGGATACCCCATCACACCAGGAAAACAAGATTTGGATTTAAAATCAGTGGTCATGATGCTGGTAGAGGAACACATGAAGGACATACTTAAAGAATTTCAGGAGAAAATGGATCAAAAGTTAGAAGCCCTTGCAAGGGAAACACAAAAATCATTGAAAGAAATCCAGGAGAATACAAAAGCCAACAAGGAGGAAATGCAAAAAACAATTAAAGAAATACAGGAGAACTTTGGTCAACAAGCTGAGGTCATGAAAGACGAAACACAAAAATCTCTTAAAGAAATACAGGAGAACCTTGGTCAACAGGCTGAGGTCATGAAAGAGAAAACACAAAAATCTCTTAAAGAATTACAGAAAAGCACAAACAAGCACGTGAAGGACCTAAGCAAAACCATCCAGGATCTAAAATCAGAAGTAGAAACAACTAAGAAAACTCAAAGGGAGACAACTTTGGAGATAGAAAGACTTGGGAAGAAATCAGGGGACAGAGATGCAAACATCAACAACAGAATACAAGAAATAGAAGAAAGAATCTCAGATGCTGAAGATTCCATAGAAACCATGGACTCAACAGTTAAAGAAAATGCAAAATGCAAAAAGCTTGTAACCCAAAATATCCAGGAAATCCAGGACACAATGAGAAGACCAAACCTAAGGATTATAGGCATAGATGAGAGTGAAGATTTACAACTTAAAGGGCCAGCAAATATCTTCAATAAAATTATGGAAGAAAACTTCCCTAACCTAAAGAGAGAGATGCCCATGAATATACAAGAAGCCTACAGAACTCCAAACAGACTGGACCAAAACAGAAATACTTCCCGTCACATAATAATCAAAACACCAAATGTTCTAAACAAAGAAAGAATATTAAAGGCAGTAAGAGAAAAAGGCCAAGTAACATATAAAGGAAGACCTATCAGAATCACAGAAGACTTTTCACCTGAGACTATGAAGGCTAGAAGGTCCTGGGCAGATCTCATGCAGACTCTAAGAGAACACAAATGCCAACCAAAACTACTATATCCAGCAAAACTCTCAATCACCATAGATGGAGAAACTAAGATATTCCACGACAAAACCAAGTTTACCCAATATCTATCCACAAACCCAGCCCTAAAAAGGATAATAGGAGGACAACACCAATACAAGGAGGGAAACTTCACCCTGGAAAGAGCAAGATAGAAACCTTTCATCAAACCCAAAAGAAGTTAAGCAATCAAATTTAAAAAATAACGTCAAAAATGATAGGAAGTAACAATCACTATTCCTTAATATCTCTTAACATCAATGGACTTAATGCCCCAATAAAAAGACACAGACTAACTGACTGGATACGTAAACAGGACCCTACATTTTGCTGCTTACAGGAAACACACCTCAGGGTCAAAGACAAACACTACCTTGGAGCAAAAGGCTGGAAGACAATTTTACAAGCAAATGGTCTCAGGAAACAAGCTGGAGTAGCCATTTTAATATCAGATAAAATTGACTTTGAACCCAAAGTCATCAAAAGAGACTCTGAGGGACACTTCTTGCTGGTCAAAGGAAAAATACAACAAGAAGAACTCTCAATCCTGAACATCTATGCTCCAAATGCAAGGGCACCCTCTTTCGTAAAAGAAACTTTATTAAAACTCAAAGCACACATTGCACCTAACACAATAATTGTGGGTGACTTCAACACTGCACTTTCCTCAATGGACCGATCAGGAAAACAGAAACTAAACAGCTTAAAGGTCCAGCAAATATCTTCAATAAAATTATGGAAGAAAACTTCCCTAACCTAAAGAGAGAGATGCCCATGAATATACAAGAAGCCTACAGAACTCCAAACAGACTGGACCAGAACAGAAATACTTCCCGTCACAAAATAATCAAAACACCAAATGTACTAAACAAAGAAAGAATATTAAAGGCAGTAAGAGAAAAGGCCAAGTAACATATAAGGAAGACGTATCAGAATCACAGCAAACTTTTCACCTGAGACTATGAAGGCTAGAAGATCCTGGGCTGATCTCATGCAGACTCTAAGAGAACACAAATGCCCCAATAAAAAGACGTAGACTAACTGACTGGATATGTAAACAGGACCCTACATTTTGCTGCTTACAGGAAACACACCTAAGGGTCAAAGACAAACACTACCTTAGAGTAAAAGGCTGGAAGACAATTTTACAAGCAAATGGTCTCAGGAGACAAGCTGGAGTAGCCATTTTAATATCAGATAAAATTGACTTTGAACCCAAAGTCATCAAAAGAGACTCTGAGGGACACTTCTTGCTGGTCAAAGATTTTTCTATTCCTGCACAAAAATCATGACCAAAAAGCAGCTTGGCGAGGAAAGTGTTTATTCAGCTTACACTTCCAAACTGTTGTTCATCACCTGAGAGTCAGGACTGAAACTCAAACAGGTCAGGAAGCAGGAGCTGATGCAGTGTCCATGGAGAGATGTTTCTTACTGGCTTACTTCCACTGACTTACTCAGCCTGCTCTCTTATAGAACCCAAGAATACCAGTCTAGAGTTCATACCACCCACAAGGGGCCCTCCTAACATCATCACTAATTGAGAAATTGCCCCACAGCTGGATCTCATGGAGGCAGTTCTACCAACTGAAGCGACTTTCTCTGTGATAACTCCAGCCTGTGTCAAGTTGACACACAAAACCAGCCAGTACAGTAACCCAATCACAAAAAACACACATGGTATGCACTCACTGATAAGTGAATATTAGCCCAAAAGCTTGGACTCCCCAAGGTAGAATTCACTAACCACATGAAACTCAAGAAGAAGAAAAAACAAAGTGTGGATACTTCATTCCATCTTAGAAAGGGTAACAAAATATTCTCAGGAGCAAATAAAGAGACAAAATATAGATCAGAAAGAGAAGGAAAGACTATCTAGTGACTGCCCCACCTGGAGATCCCTCCTGTATACAGTCACTAAACCCAGACATTATTGTATATGTCAAGTAGCCCTTGCTGAAAGGAACCTAATAAAGCTGTCTCCTGAGAGGATCTGCCAGAGCCTGACAAATACAGAGGCGATGCTCCCAGCCTGCCATTGGACTGAGCACCAGGTCCCCAATGGAGGAGCTAGAGAAAGGACTAAAAGAGCTGAAGGGTTTTCATTCCATAGGAAAAACTCCAATATGAACTAACCAGATCCCCCAGAGCTCGAAAGGACCAACTAAGGAGTATACATGGAGGGAACCCATGGCTCCAGCTGCATATGTAGCAGAGGATGGCTTTGTAAGGCATCAATGAGAGGAGGGGATCTTCATCCTCTGAAAGCTCAATGGATCTCCCAATGCAGGGGTATTCTACAGTTGGAAGGTGGGAGGTTAGTGTGTGGTGGAGGAACTCCCTCATAGAAGCAGGGGGAAGGGGGATGGGATAAGACATGTGGGGGCAAGGTGAACCTGGAAAGGGGATATTTGAAATGTAAATAAAGTAAATATTAAATAAATAAAAGTTTTTAAATAAAAACATTTGGACCATTATTTCTTAGTTTCACTGTGTCTCTGTTTAGTTTATGTTTCCCTGATCTGTCCATTGATGAGAGTGGGATGTTGAAGTCGCCCACTATTACTGTGTGAGGTACAATGTGTGCTTTGATTTTAAGTAAAGTTTCTTTTATGAATGTGGGTGACTTTTCATTTGGAGCATAGATGTTCAGAATTGAAAGCTCAGCTTGATAGCTTTTGTTTTTTAAGATTTATTTATTTATTCTATGAAAGTACACTCTAGCTGTCTTCAGACACCAGAAGAGGACGTCAGGTATCTTTACATATGGTTGTGAGCCACCATGTTGGTGCTGGGATTTAAACCCATGACCATTGATAGATCAGTCGGTGCTCTTACCAGGTAAGCTATCTCTCAAGCTCCCTGGTAGATTTTTTTTTATGAGTATGAAATGTTCTTCCTTATCTTTTTTGGTGACTTTTGGTTGAAAGTCGATCTTATCCAATATTAGAATGGTTTATCCAGCTTGTTTCATGGGACCATTTGCTTTGAAATTTGTTTTTTAGCCTTTATTCTGAGACAGTTTTTTTCTGTCACACTGAAGTGTATTTCCAGTATGCAGCATAATGCTGGGTCCTGTTTAAGTATCCAGACTGCTAGTCTATGTCTTTTTATTGGGGAATTAAGTCCATTGATTGTAAGAGATATTAAGCAATAGTGATTGTGGCTTCCTGTTAATTTTGTTGTTATTTTTATGTTTGTGTGGTTATCTTCTTTTGAGCTTGTTGAAAGATTACTTTCTTGCTTTTTCTATGGTGTAGTTTCCCTCCTTGTGTTGTTGCTTTCTATCTACTATCCTTTGTGGGGCTGGCTTTGTGGAAAGATATTTTGTAAATTTGGTTTTGTCATGGAATATCTTGGTTTCTCCATCTATGGTAATTGAGAGTTTTGCTGGGTATAGTATTCTGAGCTGCCATTTGTGTTCTCTTAGGGTCTGAATGAGATCTGCCTAGGATCTTCTAGATTTCATAGTCTCTGGTGAGAAGTCTGGTGTAATTCTGATAGGTCTGCTTTTATATGTTACTTGACCCTTTTACCTTACTGCTTTTAATATTCTTTCTTTGTTTTGTGCATTTGGTGTTTTGACTATTATGTGAGGGGAGGAATTTCTTTTCTGTTCTAATATATTTGGAGTTCTGTAGGCTTCTTGTATGTTCATGGGCACCACTCTCTTTAGGTTAGCGAAATTTTCTTGTATAATTTTGTTGAAGATGTTTACTGACCCTTTAAGTTGGCAATCTTCACTTTATTCTATACCTTTTATCCTTTGGTTTGGTTTTCTCATTGTATTCTGGATTTCCTGCATGTTTTGTGTTAGGAGCATTTTGCATTTTTTTTTACTGTAGTGTCAATGCTTTCTATGGCATCTTCTGCACCTGGGATTCTCTTCTACGTCTTGTATTCGGTTGGTGAAGCTTATATCTGTGACTCCTGATCACTTTCTTAACTTTTCTATCTCCAGTTTTGTCTCCCTTTGTGATTTCTTTATTTTTTCTAGTTCCAATTTTAGATCTTGGATTCTTTTGTTCAGTTCTCTCACCTGTTTGGTTATGTTTTTCTATACTTCTTTAAGAGAGTTTGTGTTTCGTCTTTAAGGTTGACTACCTGTTTACCTGGATTCTCTTGTATTTCCTTAAGGGAGTTTTTTATGTCCTTCTTGAAGTCTTGTATCATCATCACAAGATGTGATTTTAAATCAGAGTCTTTTTTTTTCTGGTGTGTGGTGGTAACCAGGGCTCACTGTGGTGGAAGAACTGGGTTTTGATGAAGACAAGTGGCCTTGGTTTCTGTTGCTTATGTTCTTGCCCTTACCTTTCACCATCTGGTTGTCTCTGATATTTACTGATTTTCCTGTCTCTGTTTTGTCCCTCCTGCAAGCCTCTGTAACAGTATTCCTTAGAGACCAGTTCTCTGTGGGAGGAATTTAGTTATGGAGAGCTGTGGTACAGGGTCAGCTCTGGGGTGCAGACAGAAAGCAGAAGGATCCAGTCCCCAGCTGATCCTTGGTTCCTGTGTCCTGATGGCTCTGCGAAGGTTTCTCTTGGGCCAGGAATTTGAAGAAAAATGGTAGTCTTACCTGCACTCACAAGCTTGCCTGTACTCCAGGGACACTAATTCTCTTCAGGCACTATCTGGGTATGGATACCTGTGACAGAGAATCGGCTCCAGGCACAGACTGAAACCCAGAAGGCTCCTGTCCCAGGTCACTTCTTGGTTCCGGTGTCTTGAGGGTTCTGGGCAGGTACCTCTGAGCAGTAGTGGTGGTCTTACCTGTGCTCACAGGCTTGTCTGCTCTCCTGGGAAGCTAGCTCTCTTCAAGCACTCTTTGGGTATGGAACCTTGTAGCAGAGGATTGTCTAATTTATTTTTAATTCTACAGCTTTGTTATGCCTTAGAAATACATTAAAACTGTGACCACATATACTAAAAATGAGAAAGTAAAGTGTTTGCAAAGGTAAAAGGAATTTTTCACAAATGAGGATATACACAACCCACTTTTTCTTTTCTGAGACAGCGTTGCTCTGTGTACCCCTGGCTGTCCTGGAACTCACTCTGTAGACCAGGCTGGCCTCAAACTCAGAAATCTGCCTGCCTCTGCCTCCCATGTGCTGGGATTAAAGGTGTGTGCTACCACCGCCCCCCCTCACTTTTTTTAAATCTATACATTAGGGCCTGATGGCTCAACAGTTAATGGTGCTTGCAGCTCTAACCCACAGTCAAAACCCACAGTTTCTGACAAGAACTGTTCCTGTCTGAAAGAACTATAGAGCCAAAAATGGAGAAGAAACTGAAGGAAAGGCAGTCCAATAACCAGCCCTACTTGGGATCCATCTCCTGGGAAGGCACCAAGGCCTGACACTTTTTTTTTATATACCACTAATTATGATAATTTATTAATAATTTCCATCTGGATTGATTAATTATTGTTTAAAACTGATGTTATTACCCTCAAACTGTGCTACCCATTGGCTCAATCACCCCTTGCCTTTCCAACCCTTATCCTTAACCATCCTTACTCCTCTGGCCGATATGTCTTCTGATACATCCACCGAACCAAAATTTTCACTACAAATTACACCTCTCTCTCAAAAAGGGGAATTGTCAGGAGGTGAGCTGTGCATAGGTAGCTTGGTCCCAGGTTGAGCACAGACCTTGAATCCCAGTGACTTGGTAGACCAAGCTACATGTAGGAGGAGTACATTGGACAGAAGGAGTTCAGTTACATCCCCTGGGCCCCTGGCTCCTATCACAGTTGCAGCATCCACCCCCCCCCCAACTGCAGTAGAGAAGTGTGGCCATCAGTCACATAGGACAATACAGGGACCCCTATCTTTTAAAACAAAGTAAAGGGGGGAGATGTTGGACATAACCCTTGACCATCAGTCTCATACGGCAATGCCTGACACAAGCCCCTGGTATTCTGACTGAGCTCCACTCCACAGTTACCTGGATACAGTCACGCATGCCCCACCCCACAGTTACCCTGCAACTGCCAGGTATCCCAGCCCCTGTAAATGGGGCTTCTTGGCCCCTCCTACCTCTCTTGCTCTCTTCTTTCTCACTCTCTTCTCTTACCTTTCTCTTTTCCCATTCTACCCCCCCCCTTTCCACGGGGCCTTGGCTGGCCTTCATCTCTCTACACCCCGCACACACACTCTATTCTTTTATAATAAAGCTAAAAAATCAAGCACAAGGAGGTCAAAGGGATACAAATTGGAAAGGAAGAAGTCAAACTATCATTATTTGCAGATATGATAGTCTACCTAAGTGACCCAAAAAACTCCACTAGAGAACTCCTACAGCTGATAAACAACTTCAGCAAAGTGGCAGGTTATAAAATCAACTCAAGCAAATCAGTAGCCTTCCTATACTCAAAGGATAAGCAGGCTGAGAAAGAAATTAGGGAAATGACCCCCTTCACAATAGCCACAGACAGCATTAAGTACCTTGGGGTGACTCTTACCAAACATGTCAAAGATCTGTATGACAAGAACTTCAAGACTATGAAGAAGGAAATGAAAGAAGACCTCAAAAAATGGAAAAACCTCCCATGCTCATGGATCAGCAGGATTAATATAGTAAATGGCCATTTTGCCAAAAGCAATATACAGATTCAATGCAATACCCATCAAAATCCCAACTCAATTCTTCACAGAGTTAGAAAGAGCAATCCTCAAATTCATCTGGAATAACAAAAAAACCCAGAATAGCTAAAACTATTCTCAACAATAAAAGAAACTCTGGGTTATCAGTATCCCTGACCTCCAGCAATACCAGAGAGCAATAGTGTTAAAAACTGCATGGTATTGGTACAGTGACAGGCAGGCAGATCAATGGAACAGGATTGAAGATTCAGAAATGAACCCACACACCTATGGCCACTTGATCCTCGACAAAGGGGCTGAAAACATCCAATGGAAAAAAGATAGCCTTTTCAACAAATGGTGCTGGTTCTACTGGAGGGCAGCATGCAGAAGAATGCGAATTGATCCATTCTTGTCTCCTGTACTAAGCTCAAATCCAAATGGATCAAGGACCTCCACATAAAGCCAGACACTCTGAAGCTAATAGAAAAGAAATTGGGGAAGACCCTTGAGGACATCGGTATAGGGAGAAAATTTCTGAACAGAACACCAATAGCATATGCTCTAAGAGCAAGAATTGACAAATGGGACCTCATAAAATTACAAAGTTTCTGTAAGGCAAAGGACACCATCAAGAGGACAAATCGGCAACCAACAAATTGGGAAAAGATCTTCACCAATCCTACATCAGATAGAGGGCTAATATCCAATATATATAAAGAACTCAAGAAGTTAGACTCCAGAAAACCGAACAACCCTATTAAAAAATGGGGTACAGAGTTAAACAAAGAATTCTCACCTGAAGAACTTCGGATGGCGGAGAAGCATCTTAAAAAATGCTCAACTTCATTAGTCATTACGGAAATGCAAATCAAAACAACCCTGAGATTTCATCTTACACCAGTCAGAATGGCTAAGATTAAAAATTCAGGAGACAGTAGGTGTTGGAGAGGGTGTGGAGAAAGAGGAACACTCCTCCACTGCTGGTGGGGTTCCAAATTGGTACAACCACTCTGGAAATCAATCTGGCGGTTCCTCCGAAAACTGGGCACCTCACTTCCAGAAGATCCTGCTATACCACTACTGGGCATATACCCAGAGGATTCCCCACCATGTAATAAGGATACATGCTCTACTATGTTCATAGCAGCCTAATTTATAATTGCCAGATGCTGGAAAGAACCCAGGTATCCCTCAACAGAAGAGTGGATGCAAAAAATGTGGTATATCTATACAATGGAGTACTATTCAGCCATTAGAAACAATGAATTCATGAAATTCTTAGGCAAATGGATAGAGCTAGAGAACATCATACTAAGTGAGGTAACCCAGACTCAAAAGGTGAATCATGGTATGCACTCACTAATAAGTGGTTATTAACCTAGAAAACTGGAATACCCAAAACATAATCCACACATCAAATGAGGTAGAAGAAGAAAGAAGGTGTGGCCCCTGGTTCTGGAAAGACTCAGTGAAACAGTAATCGGCAAAACCAGAATGGGGAAGTGGGAAGGGGTGGCTGGGAGGACAGGGGAAGAGAAGGGGGCTTACGGGACTTTCAGGGAGTGGGGGGCTAGAAAAGGGGAAATCATTTGAAATGTAAATAAATTATATCGAATAAAAAGAATTAAAAAAAAAACTCAGGAGATAGCAGGTGTTGGCGAGGATGTGGAGAAAAAGGAACACTCCTCCACTGCTGGTGGGGTTGCAAATTGGTACAACCACTTTGGAAATCAGTCTGGCAGTTCCTCAGAAAGCTGGGCACCTCACTTTCAGAAGATCCTGCTATACCAATCCTGGGCATATACCCAGAGGATTCTCCAGCATGTAATAATGATACATGCTCTACTATGTTCATAGCAACCCTATTTATAATTTCCAGAAGCTGGAAAGAACCCAGGTATCCCTCAACAGAAGAGTGGATGCAAAAAATGTGTCATATCTATACAATGGATTCAGCCATTAGAAACAATGAATTCATGAAATTCCTAGGCAAATGGATGGAGCTGGAGAACATCATACTAAGTGAGGTAACCCAGACTCAAAATATGAATCATGGTATGCACTCACTAATAAGTGGATATTAACCTAGATATCTGGAATACCAAAAACATAATCCACACATCAAATGAGGTACAAGAAGAATGGAGGAATGGCCCCTTGTTCTGGAAAGACTCAGTGAAGCAGTATAGGGAAAAACCAGAACAGGGAAGTGGGAAGTGTTGGGTGGGAAAACAGGGGGAGGGAAGGGGGCTTATGGGACTTTCGGGGAGTGGGGGTCTAGAAAAGGGGAAATCATTTCAAATGTAAATAAAAAATTTATCGAATTAAAAGAAATCAAGCACAATCTCCATTCATCTAAATCCACCATGCTAGAGCAATAGAACAGGCCTCTCAGCATTTCCAGCCTACAGAAAGGACCAAGGACTCACACCCCTGGCCAGGTCTCCCTCAACAGATACCCATATCAGAACAGAATAATTTCTACTATCTTCATGACTTATTCCAATTGAGCAAACATTTTTAAATTGAATATTTTATTAATTTACATTTGAAATGTTATCCCCATTCCTTTTTCCCCTCTGAAACCCCAATCCCATTCCCCTTACCCTGTTTCTATGAGGATGCTCTCCCACCCAACCACTCCCACCTCACTGCCCTAGCATTCGTCTACACTGCGGTATCTTTAGAGTAGGGAAGTTTTCTTTTATAATTTTGTTGAAGATATTTACTGGCCCTTTAAGTTGGGAATTTTTGCTCTCTTTTATATTTATTATCCTTAGGTTTTTGTCCTCTTATTATATCCTGATTTCATGGATGTTTTCTGTTAGGAGCTTTTTGCCTTTTGCATTTTCTTTGACTGTTATGTCAATGTTTTCTATGGTATCTTCTGCACTTGAGATTCTCTCTTCTATCTCTTGTATTCTGTTGGTAATGCTTGCATCTATGACTCCTGATCTCCTTCCTAGCTTTTCTATCTCCAGGGTTGTCTCCCCTTTATGATTTCTTTTTTGTTAATAGTTCCATTGTTAGATCCTGTATTCTTTTGTTCAGTTCCCTCACCTCTTTTTATTTCCATTTTTAGATCTTGCTTGGTTTTTTTCAATTCCTTGTCTGTTTGGTTTTGTTTTCCTGTAATTCTATATAGAATTTTTGTGTTTCTCTTTAAGGTCTTCTACCTTTATACCTGTCTTCTTCTGTATTTCTTTAATGGCGCTATTTATGTCCTTCTTAAAGTCTTCTATCATCATCATCAGATGTGATTTTAGTCCTAGCCTAAAATTAGGTTCCTGCCTGAGCTCACTTCCTTGTCATGGCCCAATTTCAGATTCCTGCCTGAAGTCCATTTCTTTGTCCTTGGCTATTGTCAGATTCCTGCCAAATGGCCCCAAATTCTCTCCACAACTTGACCCTCCGGACTGTGTGTCAGCACTCCTCAGAAACAATTCCTCTCTGGGGAAAATTTGGGTATGGTAAGCTGTGGTTTCACCTGTGCTCTCAGGTGTGTCAGCACTCTAGGGAGACCAGCTATCTCCCAGTGGGATTTGGGTATGGAAAGCTGTGGCACAGGGTCAGCTCCTCGCACCAATGGAAACTGATAGCATCTTGCCCCAGGCTGCTCCTTGGTTCAAGTATCCTGAGGGCTCTGGGGTGGTCCATTGGATCAGGAGTTGTGGCCTTACTGTGCTAACAGGTGAGTCAGCACTCCTGGGAGACTAGCTCTTTCCTCGCTGGAATTGGGTTTGGAAAGCTGTAGCATAGGGTCAGCTCTGGTCGCAGACAGAAACCAGCCTGACACTAGTAATGATGCCCTACCAGCCAGCAGTCCCAACTAAACTTCACCCTAGAGATCTCACTGACACTGAGCCACCAACCAGGCAGCATACACTAGCTTATATGAGAGCCCTTCCACATATAGAGCACTGAACTGCCTGGTCTGGCATAAATGAGAGAAGATGCACCTAACCTTTCAGATACTCGTGGCCCCCAGGGGAAAAGGAATGAGGTCAGGAACATTCAAAAGGGAGAGATGGAGAAGAATAACAACTTAATGACTGGACTGTAAGAAAAGATTAAAGGATAATAAAGTAATAATAAAATAATAATAATAACAATAAAAAATAAAAGTGCAAAAAAGATTTTCCCACAATTTTATATGCATATGGTATATATGTATATATATATGATATATGATGTGTGTGTGTGTGTGTGTGTGTGTGTGTGTGTGTGTGTGTGTGGGTGATAGGCTATAAGATAAAATAATGCTTCCCAAAAGGGTCATGCCAATATCTAGAATAGTTACTATTAGAATAAACTCCAAATGGGGAAAATGTTCCTGGTTCTGAAATAACCAGTATAAGCTTTGTTTTTATTTCGTTCTTTTATACTTTTGATGACAGGATAACCCAGGGTCAACATAAAGGCAGAAATAATCTACAATGTATAAATGTGAAGCAGTAACATAAACTAATGACTGATACTTATTAAGAGCTTTAAGTGCTGCAAGTGTCACTTTCTCTCATCTACAAATCTTCATCACTGTGAGTTTTATTGGACTGTATCCTGAAGTCAGATTGTAGTGTCTAAAAATAATACTGTACTTTAAGCCTAACCTTTCAGAGACTTTTCCTCTATTTAAATAGTAGAAAGTTATAATATTTATTCTAAGTCTTTTGACTAAAGAAAGCCCATTTAGTCAACTATGTTTTCTCTATCTATAACATTCCTTCCTCTTGTAGTATTTTTTATGCTGTCAACTCTCATGTGATAAGAAACTGAACTTTGTTTTCTCTCATCAAGTCCCAATCCCAGCTATTGGTAAGGATAAAGGATGAACAGGATTGATAAAATGAACTGAACAATATAAAGCCTTTTTACCCAGGTGGTGGTGGCACACACCTTTACTCCCAGCACTTGGGAGGCAGAGGCAGGCAGATTTCTGAGTTCGAGGCCAGCCTGGTCTACAGAGTGAGTTCCAGGACAGCCAGGGGTACACAGAGAAACCCTGTCTCAAAAAAAAAGCCTTTTAAATATGTATAAAGATATTTTTTTCAGATATTCAGCCTGATTGTTGGGAACTAAAATCTGGTCCTCTAAGAGGGAACTATGAATTGATAAGTCATTTCTATAGTGCCTGCATTCTGTATATTGATTTTGTGTGTGCATGTGCAAAGCACCACATTCCTTCCTTGGACTTCTTGAAGAGGTCAGAGAACTTCAGGTGTCAGCACTGTGCTTCCACTATGTGCATCCCAGGGACCAAACTTCAGGTAGCAAGCTGTTGCTGGACCCCTTTCCCTTCATGGCAAAGTCTGCTGCCCATATTTAATAAGAATAACAATGAGGGGTGAAATAAGTATGGTTCAAAATTCTTCATTGCTATCTACTTATCCAGGGGAGAGGGGTACAAGGACTAGGCTTAGGGACTCATCAGAACAAAAGAAAAGGTGACATTTGAACATTTATAATACAGTTCTTAAGGGCTATCTATCCTTTAGACCAGGACAGTGACTATCATCCATATCCCAGAGACACTTATGTCCAGGTTTATAGCCAGAAGATGGAAGTCATGAAGAACAGGGCAACAGATATGGTGGTCTATTCAACAATCCCAAAACCCAAGAAATGGAAGAAAATTCAGAGTTCAAGTCCACCTTGGGCTACATGTGCTCAGGTTGAGAGAGATAGGGAAGCAGAGTGTATGTAGATCACATTCCTTTGCTCTGTATGGTCTTCCGTTTTTCTTTTGCCATCTACATTTTGCTCACAGGGCCTCCTCCTATGAGTATCCTGAATCACATTCCTCCAGACATCTGGAATCTCCTGAGACAGCAACTCTGCATTGCTTAATTGAGGTTGACAATGCAGTGTAAATGAACCAGACAGCAGTCACACAAGCAGGATGTAACAGAAGCCTTGCAGGAAGGAGCAGGGAGGCAATGACAGAGTGGCTGTTGTTTACATCCATGTCAAGAGGTCCTAGACAACTCAGAGCTCCTTTGCATCCTTTGCATGTCCTGACCAGGGACCTGTAACTGGCTGATGACCAAAGAGGACACAGAAGGATTGCATCCAGGCCCCCAGGATCTGAGCATTGGTTTACAACTTCTGTGCAGGAGAAGCTAATAGTTCTTGTGTAGTGTTTATGATTCCACAGTCAGCTGTCCAAAGAACCCACTGCTCTGCATCTTAATCAGGCCCATGTGCTGTAACCCAACTGCAAGCCATGTTGTTTCCAACCACTGAGCAGTTTATGAAGCTGTATGCCGCCAGTCCCTTTACTGACAGACCTGTGCCTAGGCTTTTACTTATCAGCAACCAGAAACACCCTCTCTGTTATTTTCTGGTAACAGAAAAAGCCTGGTATAGGGGGTGCTGAAGAAGGAACACAGCATCTAATGAAAGCTAAATAATTATTCCAATCAGGACATATACAACCCAGGCCGTGCAAACACATGTACAGACTCAAGCAGTCTTTTTGACCACTCTTCTGTTCCTTCATCCATCTGTTCATTCATTTGTTCATTCCTTCCTTCTATTTGTTTTTTTGTTGTTGTTCTTTTTGTGTTGTTTGTTTGTTTGTTTGTTTGTTTGTTTGCTTGACACATGGTTTCTCTGTTTAGCCCTGACCATTCTGGAACTGCCCCTATAGACCATGCTGACCTTGAACTCAGAGATCTTCCTATCTCTGCCTTCTGAGTACTGGAAGGTGTGTGCCAACATCTGATTCCACTCTCTTTCTTAGTATCTGTCACAGCAGATGCTCGCCACAGCTTCCAGCTCAGCTCCTTAATCATGACAGACTGATTATTTTGATAGAGATACAGGCCCCTGGATTATAGAATTCTTAGATTCATGTGTCCTCTCTGTTAGCAACAGACTGAACTCGGTACTGAATCATACTCAGAACTCCAGAGAACTAAGAGTACAGCAGCTTTTTATAATCCTATTTCATAGCCAAAAGATAAGGCAGGAGGATTACTGAGAGTTCAGTTTAGTTGGAAGTTCCAGGTAGACATAAACTATAGAATTAGATTCTCTCCGAAAATTGGAAATAATTAAGTAAAAAAAACAATGTTGGGGGCTAGAGAGGTGGCTCAGCAGTTAAGCACAGTGACTGCTCTTCCAGAGGTCCTGAATTCAATTCCCAGCAATCACATGGTAACTCATAACCATCCGTTTTGGGATCTGATAACCTCTTCTGCTATATCTGAAAACAGCTACAGTGTACTTAGATACATAAAAGAAAGAAAATGTTTTAGGATTTTTTTTTGGTTTTGTCAAGACAGGTTTTCTCTCTGTAACCCTGGCTGTCTTGGAACTCACTCTGTAGTCCAGGCTGGCCTGGGACTCAGAAATCCACCTGTCTCTGCCTCCCAAGTGCTGGGATTAAAGGTGTGCACCACCACTGCCCAGCAGAGAAAAAAATTTTAAAGAAACAAGATGATCTTTTTAAAAAAGGAAATCAAGTGGAAAAAATCAGAACTCAAGAGTTTATGCATAGATGCCATGGAGGTTCCTCTGACTATAGAGTCAGACATTTCTCTTTCTCCCATTGAGAGAAGATTCAATCAATCTACAATACAAACAAACAAAAACAACCTTAACAGGTTAGAGAGACTTGGCCCACCAACCAGTCTTCAGATTGTGGTTGGGAGTTGGGGCTACAAAATGGGAGAGTGAAGAGATGTATAGAAGGGTGAGAGGAGCCAGAGAAAAATCTAGAGCTATGCAACCCAAGTTACTTGTCTCACCTAGCTGGAACCAAGAGATCTATCAGATCAGCTAATCTCTGATACATCCCCACCTCTATAAAGACACCTCATCTCACCCAGCCTAGTCAATGTCCCTGTGTGACATTAGCCCCAACACAGCACAGGGTCATCTCATTTCTGTGTCTTCAGAGGATACAATTTAAAAAATGGCTTTGACCCCTTCCCTGGTTAGGAGACATCGTTATCTCAAACCTATAATGTTATTTGTTCATTAGTATGTTGTTTGTGTGTGTGTTTGTTTAATACAGGCCTGTCCTTTTGCTAGACTGGCCTTCAACAGACTGATGACACTGGAGTTCCTGCTACATCTCACGCAGTGATGGGGTTACCTGAATGAACAAGTATAGCAGCTTCATATCAAGATTCTGTTGAGACAGTGTCTTATTCTGGAGACAAGGTGTTCTTCAGCTCCTGCTAATTCTCCTGCTTCAGCTTCCCATAAAGGCTGAAATTTCTGGTGTTAACTACTGAGATACATTTGATATCCTTTTGACAATTCTTCTCTTTCTGAGTCATGGTCTCTTGTCATGGATGGTGGTCTGAAACTCACTAAGTAGTCTGTATAGCCTTTTAGCCATTCGTTTTGCATGACTTTCTATGGGTTTATCACTTAAGGAATTTTGTGTTGTTTGCACAATGTCTTTGAAACACTGATACAGCACAGAGAGCAGAAGCTGACAGATCACTTCCTCCATCTCTAAATGCTACACTTGGGTAAATGCTAGCACATCAGGATGCAATGCTATGACAGTAATAACTGATGGTCCTCGATATACACCTGTCAAAGACAGACTTCAATCTTTAAAATGAGAATATGCGGGTCTTCTCCCATTTCCTTCTTCAGAGACTTGAAGTTCTTGTCATACAGATCTTTCACTTGTTTGATTAGAGTCACACCAAGATACTTTATATTGTTTGTGGCTGTTGTGAAGGGTGTCATTTCTCTAATTTCTTTCTCAGCCTGTGTATCCTTTGAGTATAGGAAGGCTACTGATTTGCTTGAGTTGATTTTTTAACCAGTCACTTTGCTGAAGTTGTTTATCAGCTGTAGGAGTTCTCTGGTGGAGTTTTTTGTGTCACTTAAGTATACTATCATATCATCTGCAAATAGTGATCGTTTGACTTCTTCCTTTCCAGTTTGTATCCCTTTGACCTCATTATGTTGTCTAATTGCTCTAGCTAGAACTTCAAGTACAATATTGAAAAGATATGGAGAGAGGGAGCAGCCTGTCTAGTTTCTGATTTTAGTGGGATTGTTTCAAGTTTCTCTCCATTTAGTTTGATGTTGGCTACCCGTTTACTGTATATTGCTTTTACTATGTTTAGGTATGAGCCTTGAATTCCTGATCTTTCTAAGACTTTTAGCATGAAAGGATGCTGAATTTTGTAAAATGTTTTTTTAGCATCTAATGAAAAAAAGAGAATATGGGGAAGGAAGAACTGTGACCTTTCCATGATTCTCTCAGGACCTTTGCTTTAACCGGGTGTGTCTCAGCACTGTGGATACACGATACCCCTTCCAGTAAGAATGGGAATGAGGGGAGCTGTGGATGTAATGAGTTAGGACAATAGGGGGAATCCATGATCACATGGGTAGTTGTGAGTTTGCTCAGGCTGTCAGCCAGGAGGTTCATGGATTATTTTTTAACTTATGGCTTAACAAGGAGTGTTGGCACAGGGCAAATTGAATATCAGGCATTGTCTTAATTGTGACTTGGGCTTTGGGTCATTGTGATTCTTTGATTCAGAAGATTAGGGGCTTCCTAAGCCTTAGACTGAAAATGTGTGTTCTTTCCTAGAAGCCTCCCCAAGATTCTGGATCCTGAGAATTTATCGGAATGAGTGTCTCAGTCGAGCTCACACTCCTGCAGCAGGTAGTAGAGTAGATTCTGAGAAATGAAGCCTTGGCTCTCTCGGCTCTAGAGTACCTGTCCATGGAGTTTATCCCACCAGTGTTCAGGAAGGCCTACTCTGGGAGACAAAGTAGGCAATGGTGGCAGCCTGGTCTTTTCATTACCTCCCCATTGGGTAATGATGAAAGCCTCATACATGCAGACTTGAAGGCTGTGTTGGATGCACTGTATTTTCTCATTACACAGAAGGTTAGCCCCATGTATGCAAGAACCAGCTCATGGTCCTAGAAAAACAAGTGGAGTCAGGTAGAATTGACTGGAGCTCATGTGACCTGGAGGCTTCTCACAACAGCTTCAAGGAGGACTTGAATCCTTAGTGTTTGAAGAAGCTTATGCAAAAGAGAGTCAAGTGTGGAGGGCAGCATAGTTCAGATGCCACCACAGAGGAGTGAGCTTGGCCCTGCTTCTACAGATACAGTGGGATCAGGCAGGACTCAAGGAAAGCACAGTAGAGGGCAGTAAAGCAGTTATAGATGCCACAGAAGCCAAGGGCCTGTCCAGCACATGATACCTGGGCTTGATAACATAACTGAAAACATAACTCTAAGACAGTGAAAAGGGGAAATTGACAGCTGAAATATGGAAGAATAGTACACTTATGTGGGGATGGTCCTAGATACTGAGATTTTTACCTGTTTCAACCCCAGAGAACTCTAGGTACTTGATTTGTGGAATAACCATCAGGACTTCTGGGATATATGGGATAGAGGTACAGATGTCAGCTACAACACACAGGTCCTGAGTCAGAAACAAATAAGAGGGGACCATCCCTTGAGAGTGTTAGCTGATTTGGCCTCTGTAAGGAGCATCTCAAGGAATCTGACAAATACCTGATGACACAGGCCAGGCTGAGAAAAGATTCAGTGCCACTGTGCTGTGAGAAGCTGCAGATCCGAGAATGTCTACACAGTCATACAGATTCTGAAAGTTCTAGACAGAGACTGTATCCAGGAGTTGGAACCTAATTCCTTATAGTAGCTGGAAAGCCAGGCCTAGTTTGCATGTTACCTGGGACAACTGGGAAATCCTTGGAAACTCCTTCTCCAGACAATCTACAAGACTCTCTTAAATGGTAACCTTGCTCTGCCAGAGCATGAAGAAGATTGTCACTGAGCCCCTGCCTCAGTTTCACAACCTCCACTGTCTCCAGCATCTCTATAGGAATGACATCCACCTTCTAAAAGGCAGCTTGAAAATGCTGTTAGGTAATATGGGAGCTGTCCTGGAAACCAGAATGAAAGCTTTCTCTGTGCTTTACAGATAGGGGACCTATCTAAGATGACCTAGATGTTGGCCAGACATAGTGAACATAACAGTGCAGAACACAATGTAAAAGAATAGCATCCTGCCTCTGTCTAGGGATGGCAAAGGCTTGTTGTAGAGTCTAGTAACTGGGAAATCTTGCCTGAGGATTCAGTGTCAGAGGCTGGGGTGAAGCACTGTGAAAAGAGATGCAGTTTGTGCTGCTGACATACAATTTCAGATGCTCTGCAAAGATTTTGCAAGTATTTACATACTACATCTTGATTGGATTGGTCCTTCCAGTGTGTGCTCTGCAGACCTGAGGGGTCAGGGCTGGGATTTTTTTTAGCAGAGGAGTATCAGTGTGCACATACTGAACTGTCTGTCCCTTTATGAAGTTAATTGCCTTTGGTTTTGAATGCTGTAACTTCAGTGAGAAGATACTGACAGCATCCTGATGTGCATCTCCATCCTGTGGTGAGGTTGTACTTGAGCACCATAACTCTTCTAACCTGGTGTTAATCCTGTCACCAGCAGTCTCCAAGTTCTTTTCTCTCTTCCAAGGTGTTTGAACACCCCCTTGGAGACCTTATCCATCATTCACTGTCAGCTCTCACAGGAAGATTTGAATCATCTAGCCCTAAGCCTGGGCCTCAGTCAGCTCACATACCTGAACTTCACTGATGTGGTAGCATCCCAGTTAAATACTGGGGTCCTCCATCTTCCTCTGTAGAAAGTTACAGCCACTCTGAACATCCTGGATCTGGAAGGTTGTAGGATGAGTCTCCCAACTCAATGCTCTCCTGCCTCCCCTTAGCCAGTGCTGCCAGCTCACCAAGAGTAATCTCTATGACAAAGAGAGCTCCATGACTGTCCTACAGGACCTACTCCACCACACAACAAATCTAGGTTTGCTGACACTGGAGCTGTCCCTTGCCCCTTAGGAGTGCTATGATGACATGGGGTGTGTTCCCCCCACCCATGGTGGGGTGTGGAAGGAGAAATTTGCCTGACTTTGTACTCAGTTCTTGGATCTTCTCAGGGCCATAAATCAGCCAAAATCTCCTTTCCTCCTTGTGTCTGGTTTTGTGTGTTATGACTAGAGAGTAGACTTGTCTTTCTTGGTAGAGATGGGACAGGGTTACCTTTGTGCACAGTAATGTTTAGTCCACAGGATAGGTCTCTCATCAAGTAGACAAAGAACATTGTTGAAGAGAGAGCATTAGGAATATGATGCAGCATGTTCTTTTGGAAGGGGTAACTTGACATAGAGAATGACAGAAGTAATAAAAGTGTAAAGTACAGGTTGATGAAATGCTTCCCTCTACATTTCAGTTTGGATTTTATTCCAGAGCATGGTGACCTGGATGCATACCACCTGATATCTTTCTTGGTCATTAACCTGGTCACCAGTTTTATAGCCTTTAGATGCTATGTCTACCTAGAGAAAAGCACTGAGCTTTCTGGTCTGTGAATGTTAGTCTCAGGAAGTCATGGCTTCAAATAAATGGGAACCAAATTCTGGGCACAAAGTGAGACTTTCTGTCTTATCTGAACACACTGCAATAAAATGAAAACTAGTAAGACAACAAACTCATGAAGCCTGAAATAATTTGTTAATGAGTACTGAATTGGTCCAGGACAAAATCAAGAAAAAAGAATTTGCTGAGCAGTGGTGGCACTTGCCTTTAATCTGTACTTTGAAGGCAGAGGCAGGGATTTCTGAGTTGCATATCTTTCAGTCCATCACTAGGTAGGCAGAGGCAGATAGATAGCTAAGGGCAAGGACAGCCTGGTCTACAGTGTGCATGCCAGGAAAGCCAGGGATACATAGAGAAACCCTGTCCAAACCAAATCAAACCAATGCAAACCATAACTAATGAGAAAAATGATATAAGAATAAAAATCCTTCCTGTCCAGGCTCAGATGGAGTCACAACAGAATTCTAGGAGACTTTAAATTAGTCAGTTCTATACTCAATTTTTCCTTTCCTTTCCTTTCCTTTCCTTTCCTTTCCTTTCCTTTCCTTTCCTTTCCTTTCTTTTCCTTTCCTTTCCCTTTTCCTTTCCTTTCCTTTCCTTTTTCCTTTCCTTTTTCCTTTCCTTTTTCCTTTCCTTTTTCCTTTCCTTTTTCCTTTCCTTTTTCCTTTCCTTTTTCCTTTCCTTTTTCCTTTCCTTTTTCCTTTCCTTTTTCCTTTCCTTTTTCCTTTTTCCTTTCCCTTTTCCTTTCCCTTTTCCTTTCCCTTTTCCTTTCCCTTTTCCTTTCCTTTTTCCTTTCCTTTTTCCTTTCCTTTTTCCTTTCCTTTTTCCTTTCCTTTTTCCTTTCCTTTCCTTTCCTTTCCTTTTTCATTTCCTTTTTCATTTCCTTTGATTTCTTTTCGTTTCTTCGGGTCGGGGCTTGGAGACAGGGTCTCTTTGTGTAACCTTGGCCTGTCCTGGAGCTTGCTCTGTAGACAAGGCTGGCCTCAAACTCACAGAGATCCACCTGCCCATGAGTTTGGGATTTGTAATGGGATCTGATGGCCTCTTCTGATATGTCTGAAGAAAGCTACAGTAGACAATAAAAATCTTTTTTATTTAAAAAGGACTGTATATGAGAAATCTACAGCTAACACCATCTTAAATGGAGAGAAACTTGATGCAGTTCCAGTGAAATCACAGGTGAGGCAGAGATGGCCACTATTCCCACTCCTTTACAATATTGTGCTTGATGTGCTAGTGAGATGCCAAGCCTACTCCACCTTGGGACCAGCTCTTATCTTGTAAAGAGGAAAAAAACTGAGAATCTGACCTGATGCAGAACTCAAGTTATATCCACTTAACAGGAAGAACCCTAAGACTTGTCCTTGGTCAGAGTTGCTTCCTAGCTATTTCCTAGCAATAGTTGATCAAAGATTAGTCTGGTTGTTTCAACTGTACTTTCAGACCATTTGTAATTGTATAAGGTCTTGCTTCAGAGCACCTACCTGTTGGCTTATGGTCAATCTATTAGATGCTTGCCAGACATGACACCCTCTCCCTCACCCCTTCACATGCTTCTATTCTCCTACAAACCCTTTTCCTGCTGAGGGTTCAGGGCTGCTCTGCCTTTCCTTCCTGTCCTGCTTGCTGTGTCAGGGTTGGGTTAGAAAAGAGCCTAAGCCAAATCTTGTAATAAAGAGACCCTAATGTGATTACATTGGAAAAGGCTCCTTGGTGTCTTTTGTGGTTCACGAACACTTTCTAACACAACACTAGCTGGATCAATAAGGCAAGAGAAGGGAATTAAAGGGAACCAAATTTAAAAAAAAGTTAAACCATCTCCATTTGCTGATGATTCTAAGGATTCATTTAGTTTCGTTTTATATGTATGAGTGTTTGCCTATATTGGTGCACTGTATACAATGTCAGTGCAGTCCAAGAGACCACAGAGGCTATTGCAGTTGCACTTGTTTGCATCCCAGTACTTGGATGTACAATGTACTGATGAAGTCACAACACACCTTGGATAGAGAACTGGGAGGAATCCAGCAGGACTGAACTGGAAGTGTGCTGTGCTCATTGATAGGGAGAAAGCCCCCTTATTGTTGGTTCAGTCTCAGTGGACCCCTATTGTGAAGCCTATGAATGACCACAACAGCCTAAGGCATGGCAAGACAGACTGTCAGGTGCAAAAACGACCCTCATATCTCGGGGGGGGGGGGGGGGTGACCAACAGCTACCTGATGGGACTTCTGTTCTTCTCAATAGGATGGAATTTAAACCGAGGACTAGAAACTGTCAATTACCTGTGGCTGGTGAGATTGTGGACCATAGAGGAGAATCTACTTTTCATTTTTTAAATGTTTATATATGTATTTTATGTATGTATGTTAATTCATTCAGCTACTCAGAGCACATTCCAAAAGGTTGTAAACCTATTAACCAAAGGTCATAAAATGAAAACTATGATTTGTTGTGAGTGCGGGGACAGAAGATAAAATATTGACTGGGTTATCTATACAAAACTTCACTAAAAACTTAGTTATGGCTTTTAAAACCTCTCCATGAACCAGTGAAGTAGTGACAGGTGATGAATGTCTAGCCAGATAATTACTTCTAATGGATATGCATATAAACATTCACTGTTTTAAACTTCTTATTCAATTTATAATTTAAATTTATGTGAGGAACTTTTTAGCATATGATCATGTATTCCGAAAGATGTGTAAGTGCTGTGGACCAAGAGAAGAGACAGAACTGAGCTGAGGAAACTTTTTAGACAGATCTGAACAGAAATTTTTGGAACAGAACTGAGGATAATGTTTAGTCAGGACAAAAGAGAACTTTTTAGACAAAACTGAACTCAAGAACTTAAAAAGAAAAGGCATAGCATTGTGAGAAAAGGCATTGAGAGTAAAGGCATTATTGTGACATCAGAGCAGTAGGAGACAGAAAGATTAGAAGGGCAATGCAAATGGGTAATATTTTAGAATGTAAGCTAAGAGAGCAATATACAGATGCAGGCAAAAAGAAATTGTAGAGAGAGCAGAAGGAATATCCACACTTTTCCTTACCGTGGGACAGGACAGGTCTTTCTTTAAAATATTTTTAATTAATTAATTTATTATATCTAAGTACACTGTAGCTGTCTTCAGATGCACCAGAAGAGGGTGTCAGATCTCATTACGGATGGTTCTGAGCCACCATGTGGTTGCTAGGATTTGAATTCAGGATCTTCAGAAGAGCAGTTAGTGCTCTTAACCACTGAGCCATCTCTCCAGCACCTCCAGGTCATTTTTTCATAACAAGGCAGGCTTAGTCTTATTAAAAGGGACAAAGCTTTCTTCTTACAAACTTGGGTTTAACAACTCATTTAGCAATAAAAGGGGAGAGCTTTTTCTTTCCCTATGCAATAAAGATTGGAATCATTTTTCATCCAGAATGCATGAGTTCTTTCCAAACTTGTGCTTGATCTTTTGCTCCAAATGAGTATGTAAGAAAATGTGTGTATCACATGGAATGCAGTCACTGATAAGTTGATATTAGCCCAGAAGCTCAGAATACCCAAAACACAACCCACATATCAAATCATTCCCAAGAAAAAGGAAGGAGAGGGCCCAGGTCCTGGAAAGGTTTGATGCAGCATTGTAGGGGATTGCCAGGACAGAGGAGTGGGAGGGGGTTGATTGGAGAACTGGCAGAAGGAAGAGGACTTATGGGACTTATGGGGAGTGGGGAACCAGGAAAGGAAAAATCATTTGGAATGTAAACAGAATATAGAAAATAAAAACATAAAAGAAATTTAAAAAGTGTGTGTGTGTGTGTGTGTGTGTGTGTGTGTGTGTGTGTAAGTATATAATTATGAGAATGTAAGTTGGATCCAAGTGCTTTGAATGGAAATGTATAAACGCGCATGTGTGAATCTGCATATGAATTTATGTGAGTTTGTGCATATTTGCTTATTATGAAAGTTTTTCCTTCTGTTAGTGTGATTCTCTTCTCCTGGTTCAATAGAAGTTTATTGTTCTAGCCCTCCCCCTAGCTTGACAAGCAAGAGGCATCTGGATTAAAGGAAAAAGGCTCTAGCACTTATTCCTTTACTTAATCTCCTGTTCTTTAATAATGAGGTGCTAAATGTCAAACTACAGTTTCTGGCCTCAGAGGAACAGAAGTCATGTCAGCTTTCTAGTTGCTTTGGGGATAGTTGGATGTTTATTTTGATTTTGCATTTCAGGTGTGTTCTGACTATGTATTCAGGTGGCCATGAATTTACAGATTTTATTTTAATCTATGGTATTCTTATTTATTCATTCATTTATTTATTTATTGAGAATTCTATTCTAATACTTTTTTACCATAAGTTCACATGTATTCCATTTCTATGGTAAAAATGAGGAAATGTCACTATAATTAATTGTATAGGTATCCCAACTAGTTCACATCAAAAGATTTTCAACTTTATATTTATAAGCTATAAAGCCATTAACTTCAGATCACTTTTATTTTATGCTAGTATCAATCTCATATATATATATGTATATATATATATATACATATATATACATACATACATATATATGATCATAACAAAGTTCATGTGTCATTTAAGGACAGAGGTAAATATGAAGGGTCAAAACTAATTAGGGACTATCCCTGTGAAAACAAAATTACTGTGTAAAAAAAATAGCTCTTTCCTTAAACCTCTTGCTTATGCTTCATGATTCCTTTAAGGATGACTACAACGTGCATATTAACAGACTTTCTACCTCATCCTCCAAATTAGTATAAAATAGCTCAGCCCCATCCAACAGCCACCCCCTCTAAATTCTCTAAAGCATTTAGAAATAGTGCATACAAACTGGTATCCCAGAGATTCTCTTTAGCACTTCCAAGGAGGGATCAATCTATTGAAAGGCCAATAAGGCTGGCTGGGTCTGTGACATCAGCACCATATTTTCTTAAGGCCCTGAAAAGTTGTTCAGTGTCTTTTTCCTGAAACAAGACTCTGGTCAGACTGTATGCTCCTGAATAACCCTTCTGACTAGGCATGAAATTAAAGGGAGCAAGGGTTGGTATGCTGTAGAACAATGGTTAACTTTTTCCACTGTGGGTGCTTATAAGAGAATCCACATTCTGAGAGTGATGAACGTTTGGCTTGGAGACCACAAGATTGGATGACTGTATAGACAATTGTATAGAGTTCTCCATTATTGTCAAATCATGGGCTCTGGCCTTCCAGTTCATGCAATGTGTGAGAAATAGGACTTCTCAAAACTTAGCCTGAAATTATGTCTCCTAAATGCTTCACCAGGTTCCTTCCGACTGAATAGCTAGCAGGATGAGCACCTACAACCCTCCCACACTCCAGCAGCTGGCCCTGGATGCTCTACTGAGGAAAGATGCCATAGACTCCTTCGATCTGGATCACCTGCCCACTATGTGCTTCCCACCACTCTTCCTAGAGAACTTCAATGGCAGACACACACAGATATTGAAGGCAATGGTGGTGGCATGGCCCTTTTCCTACCTCCCTGTGTGGTACTGATGAAAACCCCCGATGTGCAGATCTTGAAAGCTGTGCTGGATAGCATAGATATACTGTTGACACAGAATGTTAGTCCCAGGTAAGCAAGGCCCAAGGTGGCTAGACGGGGAATCATAAGGATAGTAGTAAGACACACTAACATGAGGGCAGGAAGTATGGGGTCAAAGAGAACAGAGGATAATGGTGTCATTGACATGGAGATTTATGAAAATACTATTCAAGTTGAAAGCTGATCTAAATGGAAATCATAGTGAACAGCTCAGAGTGCAAGTAGCCCTCATAGGATGAACCTTTCCATGGCTTTCCTACAGACACTAGATATGGAAGAGACACCAAGTTGAGTGCAACTAAATGGAGGAAAGTGGAGCATGTCTCCAGATCCAGCTCATGCAGTGTCCTTCACTGCCTGGTATGAGGTGTTATATTGGAGCTGACATTAGACAAGTGGGATCCAAGCTGACTCCATGTTGGTTCCTGTTTTACATTATGAAACTTCACCTTTTTCCCCTCACACAAGGGGGAAGCTTCATGTGTTGGACTTGAGAGATGTGCACCAGGATTTCTGGGATGTGTGGACTGGAAGAGAGGAAGGAATCCACTCAGCAGAGACTGGAAGTGAGATGAATAGCAGAGCAGATTCCTAGAAAAGCACTGAGGCAGGATTTGAAGGTGGTCACTGACCTGAGCCTCTGCTGCTCTCTGAATGAATACCGAACATGCTTGCTGCAGCAGGCCCAGCAGAGAAAAGGCTCTTTGGGGCTATGCTGTCCAAAGATGAAGATTTATCACTTCCCTGTATATGGATTATCAGGAAGTTCTTTGAGGTTTTCAAGCCAAGCTATATCAAGGAATTGGAACTGTGCGCAAACCAGTTTCTGTCCTTCCTGGATCACTTTGCACCTTACCTTGGAAAGATGCAATATCTTTGCAAATTACAACTAACCAGCATCAACTCAGATAGAGACCTAATTTTAGATACATTGGCAGACAAAGAGAAGAGTGGTGCCAAGTCCCTTTCTCAGTTCTCCAAACTCAACCATCTCTGGCATTTCTGTGTGAATGATGTCTACTTTTCCAATGACAACATGAAAGATTTATACACTTAAGGAAGGATGGGAACCTGTTTCTGCTATGGAAGCAAACCTGTATTTTTACTTGGAGCATTAGTGAACATCTGAAGTGGGCCAGCCACACAGGATGTTACAATGATGGACTCATTACAATGTCAAAGTAGACTGTTTCCTTCTTACCTGAGTTTAGTTGATTTAATGCCTATTTATTTAGCATAGTCTGATCTGAGGTAGATGTGTGGAAAGCATTGTGTGGGTCAGATACACTGAGTATGATTTGGATATTCCTCTTTGGGATCCTGGCTATGCCACTGAATGGAAACAGGGCAGAGCAGAGAACCCTGAGATGGTGAAGCTCCACAACAGCAGAGGTTCCTAGGGGAGTGCTGTACACTGATCTCTGTATAGAGGAACCAGTTTGTTCATCTCATCACGTCTCTGTCTGCCTCTAATACCCCTGGAGGGATGGATGACTTGAGCACAAAGTGTGATTTAATGATGAGAAATGGATGATGCCGGGGTGGAGGTCATAAGTTTCAAGGCTGATCACAGAAATCAGAGATAGAGATTATTAGGGACATGGATGAACTCTGCAGGTAGAGGATAAGATGTTGTCCCTTTCTAGGCATGTTGTCCTTACATGATGGAATAATCTCTATTTTCTGTGACAGAGTGAGGATGGGGACTTGCAGATTTTTGGTCTTGGACCATCCCACATGATAGTAATATGCCTCGGTAGACAAGGCTATGAGAAGACACCAACATGCTGTACCTCGAGTGTCGACCTTCAGCATAAGCATAGATTGATTTTGTATATGTCATCTCCTCTGTGTCAGAGTCATCTACTAGTGTCCTCCAGAACCATGAAGCAGGCCTAATTTCTTGTTCTTTCTCTAGATGCCTGAGGGTCTTCCTGGAGTCCTGGTCTATCACACACTGCAGTCTCTCAGAGTCAGACTTGAAATACTTGTCACAATGCAACTGGATTTGTCAACTAAAACACCCGCACATCAAATATGCAGAGTTATCCATGTCAAGAGTCACACATCTCCAAATTCTCCTAGAAAAAGTAGCAGACTCTCTGCAGACCCTGGAGTTGGAGAACTACAGGAAGAAGGACTCTCAGCTCAGTGTAGTGCTGTCTGCCCTGAGCCAGTGCTCCCAGCTCACCTTGGTCAATTGCTATGACAACCACTTCTCCAGTCCTGTACTGAAGGACCTTCTGCAGTGCATAGCCAATCTAAGCAAGTTGACTGTTGAGCAGTACCCTGCCCCTCTAGAGTGTTATAATGACTTGGGTGCTGTTGTGGTGGAGAGATTTTCCCAACCGTGTCCTGACCTCTTGGATATACTCATGGCCAAAAGGCAGCTCAAGACAATCTTCTTTGCTACGGCCCACTGCCCTCATTGTTGGGCGCAGTGTCTATGACATGAAGACCAGACTTTGCCATTTTGGGCAGTAAATAGGAGAAGGTTACTTCTGATGCAGGCAAATCAAAGTCAAGGAGGGAAGGATTCATCATAGGGTCCCAAAACACATGGCTTTAGACACTGTTTGATGCATTGGAATCAAAATGGTGTTCACAACACAGGAAATGACAAGACATTGACAACTTAGGGAAAATGGAGGCAGATGTCTTGTAATATCTGAAAGAAAGGGGGCAGGGATCAAATAAGTGATCTTGCTGCAGAGTTTGGGTCTCAGAGAAGAGCTCACAAATGGAGGAGTGTTCTGGAGACAGACCTCATAACTATCTATGGAGGAAACACTAACCACCACAACAAAAAATCTGAAGATGAGAGTAAAAAAAAAAAAAAAACACACACACACAATGAAACCAAAGCTGGCTTGCCTTGTAAGATTGGTGAAATGTAGCCAGAACAAACAAGGGGAAGAAAACGATCAAGACCCATTTTCCCAGATCAGGTTGGAGAGAAGAGCTATGTCAACAGTTTCAACAGATATGAAAAGGAAAACAGAGAATGTTCTAAATGACAGCGAGTCAGTAAGCCCAGCACCCAGATGATGATGGACAAGTTCCTTGAAAGGTCAAGATATCAAATCTCAATACAGTTGTGTGCTAGTTGGCTTGCTATTGCTGCCCCAAAGGGCAAAA
Source organism: Apodemus sylvaticus (assembly GCF_947179515.1). Lineage (NCBI taxonomy): Eukaryota > Metazoa > Chordata > Mammalia > Rodentia > Muridae > Apodemus > Apodemus sylvaticus. The sequence goes on along the minus strand of NC_067474.1, from coordinate 116,882,034 downwards.
CCAAAAGAAAATTGGGAATGAATGGCTTAGAGGTCACCCACCATCCATCAGCAAGGGGAAGTCAAGGTATGACACTATTAAGGAATCCTGCTTGCTGGCTGGTTCCCCAAGGTTTACTCAGGATCACGTGCCCAGGGTTGGCACTGCCTGGGTCCTTCACATACCACTTAATAATTTAATACATGCCCTAAAGGCCTGCCTACAGGCCAATTTCAATAGTGCCGATTCCTTAATTGAGATTACTTTTTTCCAAATGACTGGCTTCTGTTAAAAACAAATCAAAAAATCTAATGAAGACAGAGGGTATTTTCTTTACCACCACCATTTCCTACCTTCTACCTGGATATCAGAGAGACTAGCTGCAGGCTCTTACCTTGAAACCTCCCCACATCCTCAGAAAACTCTATGAAAAGACCCCCCATTCTTCTACATAGGTGGAATACTTTCTTAGATACCCAAGTGTTTTGTGTGGCTCTGGTGCTGGGGCCTGCCTGAGCTCTCTGTAGAACTCAGGCTATCCTGTCATTTTTCTTTCTGTAGCAGTACTTCGAATAACGGCAAGTACTTCCATACCAGGTTTTATCTTTTTGGACATAACTTAATCCCTCTGCATTCCAGTCCAGACAGACACAGGACATCTTCATACCTCAGGTCAGCCCACCAAGACTGAACTGCCACACATATTTTACCTTTTGATTTTAATAATTTTCAGGTTCTTATCAAGTTCTACTGTGCAAGGATCCTAGCTGGCCTAACTTGTGACACACCAGCCTTTGTTGTGAAGAGACTGAGACAGCAAAATAAAATCCAGTTTGCTTTTAAGACTCCATTCTGACTTAACTTGCCCTTAGAGAGGCATGGCCCCCACCCTTGAGGTCATCTCCACACACACAAGATTAAAATTGGCAACCAGGGCAATGACTAAGAAGGACTTCAGAGAGTTAGCATCCAGGTTTGTATGGTCTGACCAGTAAGCCACAACTATACTCAGGTGTCGCGTCCACCCTCGCTGGCAAAGAATGACGCAACACAGGAAGATCTTCTTCAAGCAGTTTACTCAGGACCCTTGTGCTTCTTCTCCTTCTTCTCCTTATTCTGACCCCGAGAGAATCATCCCAGCCCTTAAATACTAATAGCCAGCCAATCAGGCTTAGCCATGTGGGCATTGCTGATAGGTTGTATCCACGTGGAACGCGCAAGACTCAACAGGCTCCACCCAAATAAGGACTTGTTAACAGTTAAGGACAGTTAACGAGCAAGCAGCTCCCTACAGTTCCTCCTTTTTCTTTTTAAACACGCATTCAGGGGAGAGTAGAGGTTTGACCTCTGATATATCATTTGCCCATCGGGTGGACTCATGGACCTTGTTTCGACGCCCTTCTGAGCCACCAGCCCAGTGGATTTCGTCAAACCCGTCTGGTACCTTTTGCTCAGAGACAGGTTCTGGGGTACCAACCCGTGTGCAGTCAAACATGCTCCCCTCAAGGGCTCTCCAATAATGGGCCCCTGAGTGCAGTGCTTAGCCTCGCATCCTGAGCATGGAAAGCATCTTATTAGGCCTTCATGGCTGCCAGCCAGGCCTAGGAGGACTGTCCAGCTTCAATGGCTGTGAATGCCTGTACCATCATTGCAACCTGTCTTTGTTGGATACACCTCATCCTGCAGATGCACCACAGGCAAACAATTGAAAGTACTATCAAAAGAATGTCAAGGGCATAGTTTTCATTTACAATCCCTCCTCTTTAAAGGTGAATAAGGTATATCAAAAGACTTGTTAGAACTAGAAAGACAAGGAAACAGCTTAGTATCATGGCGTATCGGCATGGGTCTCGGAAACACCGACAAGATCGCCCATTGTGGCTCCATATACACCAGCATCAACATCTCGCCGAGAATTAGTAACAGCAGGAGAATCTTCATTTTTATTGCAGCGTCTGGTCAGCCGCTCAGGCACCCACAGTGGATCTTGTTGAGTCTGAGGAAACACACAAACAGAACCTCTCTCCCACGCCAACACTGGATCAGGGCCATGCCATAATCCAGTAAGCACATCCTTCCATTTAACATAACCCTTCAAGGTATTATTAGGGCATTGGTGCCGATCAACTGCAACCAAACCATCATTATCCAGATTCAAAAAATTTAAAGAAAATAATGCCAATGAATTTCACCTGTGCCTGTGCTTCCTCTTTCCAGACATTGTTTTTTAAGATGGCCCAGATTTCCACACCTGAAGCAAGCTCCTGACTGTGGCTTCCTGTTCTGTGTTAATTGCACCACAGCCGCAGCAAGACCTGCATTAGTCAGCGGCCCTCCTAACTCTCTGCACGCTTTCATCCATTCCTCTTGTAAGATTTCTAAAGCAGTTTGTCCATCCTCTACGGCCTTACAGCATTTTTTATCTTCTAAACAGCCCCTAACAAGCTTCCAAATAGGTTTTACTCCTCCTTTGAGTGTGCCCTGATCCCAGGCTAAGTCCAGATCCTTCCCTAACCTATCCCAGCAGGCAACCGTTAGGCTGCCATAAACAGCGAACCAGGGTGCCACGGTATTACATTCATTAAGAAATCTCTCTAAGGTCGATTTCTTGATCTTTAAATTCTTTGATAAAAGCAGCTCCTGAAGAGCCAGAAAAATTGGATGAGACTGTGAGGTCCCCATTTTCAAAATTAAGGCTCTAAGTCCTTTTACAAAAAGAAAGCAGAAAAAAATGTAGGACACTGTTATCAGAGCAGGGTCCATAAATTGTAACTCTTTACTTTTCACTAGGTTGCTAATCTGCGAATTTAAACCTCAGTGGACTTTGCTTTCACTTTCAGTTTGCCTTCCCCAACCTTTTCCCTCCCTCTTTGTTTACAGAGAGGAACAGGTTCCTTTTGTCCCACCTTGCCTGGGAACTTTATTGTCTCTCACCAGAACTTTACGGGAACTTTATTGTCCCATTTAACCGGGAACTTTATTGTCCCATTTACCGGGAACTTTATTGTCCCATTTACCGGGAACTTTATTGTCCCATTTACCGGGAACTTTATTGTCCCATTTACCCGGGAACTTACCAGCGCGCTACCCTGACTGCGAGAAGTTCTGATCTTCAAACCCCACGAACGAGGAGAGTTTCCTTGTCCTGGGTTTCGGCACCAGTTGTCGCGTCCACCCTCACCGGCAAGGAATGACGCAACACAGGAAGATCTTCTTCAAGCAGTTTACTCAGGACCCTTGTGCTTCTTCTCCTTCTTCTCCTTATTCTGACCCCGAGAGAATCAGCCCAGCCCTTAAATACTAATAGCCAGCCAATCAGGCTTAGCCATGTGGGCATTGCTGATAGGTTGTATCCACGTAGAAGGCACAAGACTCAACAGGCTCCACCCAAATAAGGACTTGTTAACAGTTTATGACAGTTAACAAGCAAGCAGCTCCCTACACTCAGGGGCCATACTTTTATTATTCTATTGTGCCAGATGCTTATTAGAATATCAGGATTTCATTTGACTCTTGAGTTCTCCTGCTCCACAGACCCATTGTTCTCAATAGAACTTTGAGCCTGTAATCTGGATCTCCTAGATGATGTCCAACCCTAACACATAGGCTCTTTGTTCTGTGTCTTCTTCAGGGACACCCCTATTCGGGACTTCATTTCTCAGTACTCAAAAGAAACTCAACTCCCATCACTGCCTCAAAAGGCCATGTCTGGCATCAGGTCTGAAACCCAGAGGTCATGACGTTCATGGCAGTTCGTACTAGCAAATCACTGAATTCAGCCCCGGGCAGCTCCGGGATGGTATTGAGTGGACCCATGAATTCAAGGTAAATATAGTAAGATCTCTATATCAGAGAGTCACCAATTACATCAGAAGTATCCCTGGGACCAGGTAGATATTCTTGTTCAACAGAGTCAGATTTCCTGTGTGGTGGTATAATGTCAGGGAAATGCTAGTGATCCCCCAAAACACAGACAGGAGTTAATGTGATGCAAATCACATCAGGGTCTTTAATCAATTCAAGCTAGCTTGGGACTCTCCAATGCACATGCAGGATGATTTTGGTGGAGAAGGGAACCCTGAATATCTATTAGTTATAGGCTTTATAATAAGCAGCAAGCAGGGAGTACATGTGCAAGCATCTAACTGAAAAGTTACTATAACTTTTAACATAATTGGCTTGTGCTGGCAGTCATGTCATAAACTTAATTTCTGTTCCCTTCTGTATTGGTGGTTGTTAGGCAAGAGAGGGCTTGTTACCTGGGGTACATGTTTGTTGGGAGAATAACCTGGAAATGCTGGTCTTGTTGGGGATTAACCTAGAGACTGGAGCAAGGCTCTGGTTTTGTTGGGGTGGGGGGCAACTTGAAAACTAATGCTACTTACAAGCCTGCTAGTTTACCTGAGTTCAACCTTCAGACAGGTTCTCTAAACTGGAGTTTGAACTTAAAACATTTGGCCTCTCATTAGCCCCTTTCTTTGGTGACTAGAATTCCCAATGATGGGACTTCCTGTAGCTTCATGAAAACAGCAACAGGGGGCTGGTGAGATGGATCAGTGGTTAAAGAGCACTGACTGCTCTTCCGAAGGTCCTGAGTTCAAATTCCAGCAACCACATGGTGGTTCACAACCATCCATAATGACATCTGATGCCCTCTTCTAGTGTGTCTGAAGACAGCTACAGTGTACTTACATATAATACTAAATAAATATTGAAAAGAAAAGAAAACAGTAACAGGGCTATGTCTTTGTCCCTAGGGCATCATAGGCACCCATCAGTAGACTGGACGAAGTCTTGAGACTGAAATCTCCTCTTGCTGGCCAGAGTCTTCTTCAATTGCAAACAGATGCATGGTGGATCTTTGATGGGATCCCGGCCGCCACAGTAGAGTATGGGGCATAGGCCTGGGGGATTAACAGAAAACACAGACACTGGTCATTCTGTAAGGAGAATGCCAAAGCTTTACTGAGAGACCACCAATATATATACTAGAGGCCAGGGAAGGGAACAGGAAAAAAAAACAATTATAGCCATAGGTCAGGCACCTCGGAAGTCCCTACCACACTGGGAAGGCAGGAATCAAGCTAAACCCCAGGATGTTTTGCTCTCAGGAAACCTGTGCAAACAGCTCAGCTGGGGGCATTGAGCTAAGCTCACCAGTTTCCAATATATTCATGCTGTAACTCTTAAGGACAGGGACCTTTTCAGCAAACTTCTAGTGACCCCTGGCAGTATCTCTTAACCAATCCCTTGGATAAAATTGGTAGAGCTCCAGACCTGTTTTATGGAAAGCACAAAGTTTAAGTGAAACACATTAGGATACCCTTTGTAAACCCTTGATAATGTATAACAATTAGCAATTGTTTGTTTCTGTAATAACTTCTATCAGTAGGTGTACCAAACATAATTTTAACAGGGTGAGTCCCATCTGGTATGGGAATTTTTTTTATACTATAAAGGATGAAGGAGAGAAAAGTCACCCATTCACCATCAGTCTCTAAGGTCAATTTAATTAAGGTCTCTTTTTAGGGTTCTATTTTTCTTTTCTACCTGTCCTGAACTCTGCAGTCTATAAGCACAATGAAGTTTCGAATCAATCCCCAGAGTATTAACTAATCTCCAGTTACCTTGGGACAAAAATGTAGGTCCATCTTCTGACTCTATAAACAGAAAAAATATATCTTGGAAGAAATTCTTTCAGTAAGTTCTTTATTACCATCTGCACAGTATCCTGCTTATTTGGCAAAGTCTCAGTCCATTCTGAAGACTCTGGGCTTAGTGCTCTGATACTGAGTACTGGGGTTCTTCTCATTAGCAACCATATGAGTCAATTGACAGGCCTTACAGTTTTTAACAATTTTAACTACTTTCAAATTGGCATACTAAATCTGATGTGGGACTGACAGACTAAGACCTGCAGTCTCCTGGTTCTCCTGTGTGAAGAACAGAGGATCTTTTTCAGAATGGGTAGACCAGACCCATTTTCTCTGTTACAATTAGTTTGTGGTCAGCTGTCCTCCATCATCTCTTGTAATAGTGAGACATGGGCAGGATTTTGGCACAGATCACATCTTCTGTCTAGTCAGAGAGTTTCAGAACTCATGGGTCTAGGGCAACTAAGGGCATGGGGGCCCAATTTCTAGGGCCACCCATTAGGATGTCTTGTTTCCCACTGGGTTGGAGTTTAGTCTTTCCTTTTGATGTCCTTGACGGTGAATGATGGCCAGCTTTTTAGGCCCCTATAGAGCCCCTAGTATGAAGAGGATTTCCTCTTTATTTTTGATAGTCCTTCCTTCTGTAGTCAGAAGGCCTCTCTGTATAGAAATAGCCCATCTTAGTGGAGACTCAATAGTCCAAAATTGTTAGGGCCTCAAAGAGGTCTGAGGGTTTTTTTTTTTTCAGTTGTCACTGTTAAGTATTTTTTTTAATTATTTCTAAGGTTATCCGGGGTTTAGTGAGGGGCACTTTTGATCTTCAGGGCCCTGTTTATCTCCTTCCTCTGAAGATACCTCTTTTAGGTGTCTCCTATGGTTTTCTGGTTTGGCTGTGTCTGCCAACAGGATCTTTGCCAAGTCTTGAGTCTGTTGCTTCTGACTTCTCATCTACTTCTCTTCTTCTGTCTCTCTTTTATTAAATATTTTCTATGTCATCATCACTAAATCCCTCAGACTATTTTTTCTAATTTCTCAATATCTTTATATCTGGTGCTGCCTCATTAGTAAAACTAGAGCAACAGCGGCCTTTGCTTCCATGGCAGTGTATTGACAAAAATGCTTCCATGACCTTCTCTAAAAAAGCTGTAGAGCTTTTATTTTCTCTCTGCCTAATATACACTCTGGCCAGATTTGTGGGCCGTCTTGTGGCTACCTTGAGAGTTAAAATCACAATCTGAGTGAATTAGGAGAAAACAAGAATATTGTGGCACGGTTGGGCTGGGGGTTCCCAGAGGGGCCACGAACCAGATCCCTGGCCTCTTCTGTGGTGAAGAGAACCTGTAGAATGTGGAAGACATAGCCTGTCTCATGTTAATATGTCTGTCAAGTTGAAGTCACTTGTCAAAGTCTTCTTGTTAAAGTTATTTGATCAAAGTCACCTCATCAAAATTACTCTGTCAAAGTCATCTTGTTATAGAAACACAAACACAATACACAAAAACACAAATAAAACATTCCCTGTTGATCGCAGGAACAAGAAATAACCATAAATAGCACTCATGAAAAAGACCTTTCTATGACACCCAAAACACAAATCCAACCTTCTCTCTCTAACAGGTAGAAATCGGAAGTAACCTGAAAGTTGTTTACACTCACAGGAAAAGAACCAGATTGGTGGGCATCTCTTGGCTCCTCCTATGCCCACATCCACCCCAGACAGAGACTCAGGACATTTCCTGGGCCCAGTGTAGCCATGGCTCCCAGACAAGTCTATCCCTAACTGCAACTGGCCATGGATACAAAAAGACCTTATTCCCAGACTGAAGGACTCCTCTGTGCCCTGAGCCCACACACACCCAAACCGAGGCTCAGAATGTTTCCTGGCTCTGACATAGCCACCACTCCCAGATACACCTGTCCTAACAGTAACCTGCCATGGAAACAAATCCAAGGTCTTGTATCCAGAAGGATGTGACACCGTTTAGAATCAATATACAGAAAAAGTCAGAAATCAATCAAAACCAGAAAAAAATACAGCCTGTAGTAACACCAACCAACCAGAAGGTGATGCTCACAGAAGACAAATGTGGCACCACTCAGCCCTGAAAGAAAATGATATGGCCTGTAGCAACAAGGAACAGGAGGGCTGGGCAGTGTTGGTACTCACCTTTAATCCCAGCACTTGGGAGGCAGAGGCAAGCAGATTTCTGAGTTCGAGGCCGCCTGGTCTACAGAGTGAGTTCCAGGTCAGCCACGGCTATACAGAGAAACCCTGTCTCGAAAAAACAAAAAGAAGAAGCAAGAAGAGGGGTGCTCAGACACACATGACAACCCTCAGCACTGCACAAATGTTTATTCAGACCTGGAAAAATGACCATGGCAACAGAAGTCATTTATTGTTGCCCAAATTTTCATTATGCTCTGTAGATCTCACAGAAAGTTTCTAGCATTCAGACAAATTAGCTGCCACATAAATCACAAACTTTTGTGCCACTGTGCAAATACTCACCTCCTCAGGCCCCAGAAAAAGCTTCTGACACTTAGATTCCACAGCAGGACTCAAACCTATAAGAATTCCCATGGCAACACAAACCACCAGGTTCCACACAAATAAATCTTCTCAGCTGGAAGATTTACCACATTTACAAGCCCACTTCTCTTCTGCTCTGCATATCTCACAGAAAGCTCTGATAAATTTAGCACTCAGACAGGGGGAAAGCAGCAAGTTTAATGCAGTGTTACAAACATTAAAAATACAAATACCTTGACTACTTTTGCCGACTTCAAGACCCTCCAGATCGGTAGTCCCAAGTGCCATGGGGAACTTTCTGGCCAATACACCAAAATGTTGTTCCAGGAAAATATTAGTGATCCCCCAAACAAAGAGCCAATCTGATGCAACTCACAGCAGGGTCTATATTCTATTGCAGCTGGCTTGCCACCACCCCAACCCACCACTGTCATGTAGGAAAGTTGGCGGGGGGAGCAGCCTGAATGTCAATTGATGTAAGACTTTATAGTAAGGAGCAAGCAGGAAATATGTGTGCAAGGATCTCATTGGAAAGCTGCTGTGGCCTTTAACATAATTGCCTGGTGCTGGGAGTCAGTTCATAAACTTAACTTCTCCCCACTGCATTGATTGTAAATAAGCAAAGGGTGGGTTTGTACCCTGTGGTGCAGGATTATTGGGGAATAACCTAGAGACATTGATCTTTTTGAGGGTATAACCTGGAAACTCTTCTATTGTTGGAGATTAGCCTAGAGTCTGGACCTAGGCTTAGGTTTTGTTGGAGGGCAACTTGGAAACTAATGCTAATCTACCTGAGTTCAAACTTAGGCCAGATTCTCTGATATGGAGTCTCACCTGCACAAATTGGCATAATGGACCTACAAATTGGAGAGGCATGGACATACTTTACATTAGATAAGGTGGACTACATATTATGTACAGCTTTGGGGGAAAAAACTATTGACTATACACTAATTGATATGGAGTAATCAGAAAAAAAACTTACAGTGGTTGGAGAAAACCCCAAAAAGAGGAAGACACAAAGACATGAAATTTATGCCACTGTCTGTTCTCTGGATCCTCCTGGCTAGGTGCTCTGATGTCAGCTCTGACTAGACTTTTAATTCTTATCAGTTGGATTATATGTAGGGCCTACTCTTGATAACTAAATGAGAAATTGACTTACAGCTGGATGTCATGAAGGTGTTTCCTCAAGAGAGGCTCCTTTCTTTGTGAAAACTCCCCCTTGTGTCAAGTTGAAACATAAAATCAGCCAGTGTACCTTGATTTTTGTTTTCTGTAGTGTCACTGCTGGTTCTTGTGAACTCATGCACAGTTCTTGTTTATCAAAATATGCCAGCCCAGTATAATATTTTCAAACATCAAAATTACACTGAGAAAATCTTGCTGCTACACTGGAAACAAAAAGACCCACCATAGTTTCTAACAGGCTAATACAGAGGTTCTATTTGTTTAGACCGTGGGAAAGGAGTCTACTATGATGGGTACCTCAAATCAAAATGGGGACTTACACTGAGTTCAAAACAAGCCTGGAAAAAAATATGATGGCATGGGGTTTTAATTCCAGCACTGGGAACTACTGGCAGTTTGATCCCTGAACTCTAAGGGCAGACCGGTCTACAGAGTCAAGGATAGCAAGAGATAAACAGAAAAACCCTATCATACAAACACAGACACACACACACACACACACACACACACACACACACAAAACAAAGCACATATGCATAAACACAAGAGCAGGTACACAGACACAGACACACATGCCCCCTCTGTCACAACCTGCCTGCCCCCTTGATTATATGAGTTGAAGTCTGAATTACAAACTAATTAAAACAAATTAAAAACAAGTATCAACCTAAAGGTAGATACAAGGAAATACCTTATGCCAAAACAAATTAATTAAAACCTGAGTACATATGATCAAAACTGTATCTCTAAAGAACAAACCAAACAAAATAAGGATGAGAGCTATAGCTTAAATGATAAAAGGTCATCAGGTGGTCTGAATACCATGGCTCCCATCTCCAGTCCTTCAATACCACACCATCTCCACACTAGGCATGGTGCAGAAAGCCTGTATTTCTGTGTGGGAGGTTAAGTAAGGAGAAGTAAGTGTTCAAGGTCATCATTAGCTACATAACAATTATCAGGCCAGTCTAGGCTCAAGGTTAAAGACAAGAAAACAAATGGAAAACCATCTTAATGGCTGGCTTTGGATCTCAGGGAGCTTTCACTGCATCCAAATGCTCTTTGCTTTCTTTGTACTCCTAGGCATTGAACCATCTATTTCAACTCCAGAATGATTCATGCTACAGGCAACAGGAACAGACAAATCACCACCATATGAAAATTCTATTCACTTCATCACTTTCCAACAACAACTTTAACTTATAATTTCATATGTAGTCAGGATTTAATCAATTGTTTTGTCATAAGGCTTTTCCTTGTATATACCCTTAGCTTGATACTTTAAAGCTCAGCAATCCTCCTGCCTCAGTCTTCATTCTTGTAGCATTATTGTAGTGAGGCAATGCACATGGCTGAATTTTACTTATATGTGAATGACATCATGCACATGCACAGTGTTCCTAACAATAGACATACACACAAAAATTTCCTCAAAGAAAAGCTTCAGAGGACTTTGCCTCTTGCTTGGTTTCTCTTGCTTCAAGGAAACACTATAGCCAAAAGCAAGCAAGGGAGAAAAGGGTTTATTAGGCATACATTTCCCCATCATAATACATCAATGAAGGAAGCCAGGACAGGAGATCCAAATGGCCTGAGATCCAGGAGGCAGGAGCTGATGAAGAGCACACTGAGGAATGCTGCTTCCTGGATTTCTCCTTTCATGACTTACTTATGCAATTTGCATTCTTAATAGAAAAGGAACACCAGCACAGGAGTGGCCTGACCCACAGTGGTCTTGTTACTCCCCATCCATCATTAAGAATATGCCTTACAGGTGCATCTTATGGAGACATTTTCTCAATTGAGATTCCCTTCTGTCTGACCACCATAGCTTGAAACAAGTTGACACAAAACTGAACATACAGTATACCTAGGGAGAAATGCCTTCTCATAATTGTGAAATCTCTTCTGGAATAAAGAGCCAAGCTACCGGTGGTGCATGCCTTTAATCCCAGCACTTGGGAGGCAGAGGCAGGCAGATTTCTGAGTTCGAGGCCAGCCTGGTCTATAGAGTGAGTTCCAGGACAGCCAGGGCTACACAGAGAAACCCTGTCTCAAAAAACAAAAACAAAAACAAAAACAAAAACAAAACATAAGCAAACAAATGTGTGTGTGTGTGTGTGTGTGTGTGTATGAATTGGGACATGGCCTGTTTTCCCACTCTGTTCTCAGGATGGTTCTTCAGTCCAAGGATCAAGGATATGTTCACTTAAATCAAGGGTCTGAAGAGAGGACTCATCCTTTTAGAGCACTGGGTTTGTCTGCCAGTAGCTGCAAGTGAGCCCCCATACCATACTGTGACAAGGTAAGACAATGCAAAGGTCCGTCCATCTTGTATACTTGCACAGGCCATTTTAGGTTTAGCTAGAATCCCTTTGAAATCTTCCCATTCAGAAGTTGTTCTCATTTTCTGCTAATAAATTGATGTTTATTCTGCATCTTATGAAAAAGGAAACTTCTGCCACTATACAAAGAGGCTCCCTCAGCTAATACCTAAGATTTCTGCCATCTGACAGGAAGGGCAGAAGGATAGCTGCTTCAACTTCATCTCAGCTACATATCCCTCAACAGAAGAGTGGATGCAAAAAATGTGGTATATCTACACAATGGAGTACTATTCAGTCATTAGAAACAATGAATTCATGAAATTCTTAGGCAAATGGATGGAGCTAGAGAATATCATACTCAGTGAGGTAACCCAGACTCAAAAGGTGAATCATGGTATGCACTCACTAATAAGTGGATATTAACCTAGAAAACTGGAATACCCAAAACATAATCCACACATCAAATGAGGTACAAGAAGAAAGGAGGAGTGGCCCCTGGTTCTGGAAAGACTCAGTGAAGCATTATTCGGCAAAACCAGAATGGGGAAGTGGGAAGGGGTAGGTGGGAGAGAAGGGGGAGAGAAGGGGGCTTACGGGACTTTTGGGGAGTGGGGGGGGGCTAGAAAAGGGGAAATCATTTGAAATGTAAATAAAAAATTATATCGAATAAAAAAAATCCCTAAAAAAAAAAAAGAAGAAGAAGAAGGACATGAATTACCCCCTTAAAGAAATACAGGAGATCACAGGATATTATTGGGTGCTTGATGTGGGAAAGCTAGCATGGTAGTACCTGAGCTGGGAATGCTATCTGAACTGCATCCCACAGGTCTGTATCTCTCTCTGTAATGTGTATGTTTTTCCAGCATGCACTTATATTCATTACACACACAGGAGTCCAGATGTGAGAATAGGATTGAATGGAAGTTGAATTCCATAGAGCTGGAAGAATAAGAGCCTACAGGTTGGTAGCAGGAAAGAATCCTAGTGGTCTAAACACAGAGCAAGTGCTCTAATCTGTTGTACAATCTCTATTGCCTCTAAGGTGTCCAATTTTGAGGTATTATACACACCAGAAAGCACAGTACTCAATAGTCTGTAAATACTAAATGAATTTGCTCTATAGGCTGGCACCATCTGGACAACACAACCTAAAACACAATATGCATGCACTTGTGTAACAAAACAGTGCTAAGATGCTGAGGCAGAGCTACAATTCTGAGGAAACAATCATGACATGGAGCTGTACCCAGAGGCAATGAACCAGAAGAAGCAGAAGGAATTCCCTCCATAGAGGACTTCATTGCAAGAATCATGCCATTGTCTTTTTTTTTTGTGTGTGTGTGTGGGGGGGGGGGATTTTGGTTTTTTGAGACAGGGTTTCTCTGTGTAGCCCTGGATGTCCTGGAACACAATCTGTACACCAGGCTGGCCTCGAACTGAGAAATCCTCCTGCCTATGCCTCCCAAGTACTGGGATTAAAGGCGTGCACCACCACTGCCCGCCCATGCCATTGTCTTTTTTTTTTTTTTAGTTTTTGTTGTTGTTTTTAATTAATTTACTCATTTTACATCAAAATTGCTGCCCACCATCTCTCATCTTCACTTCCTCTTCCAGTCACACCTTTACAAGTCCCTCACCATCTCTTCTTTCTCCTTCTACTCAGAGAAAGAGATGCTCCCCCTTGTGTACCACCCTACTGTAGGACAACCAGTTTCAGCCGAACTAAGGGGAACCTCTCCTGCAGAGACCCATCCAGCCTGTCCAGTTAGGGGAAGGGAATCCAATGACAGGCAAGAGTAAGAGACAGTCCCCCACCAATTGTTAGAGAATCCACATGAAGACCAAGCTATACATCTTCCATAAATGTGGAGGGGGCCATGATCCAGTCCCTGCATACTCTTCAGTTAGCACCACATTTCTTTTTTTTTTTTTTTTATCTATTTTTTTATTCGATATAATTTATTTACATTTCAAATGATTTCCCCTTTTCTAGCCCCCCCCACTCCCTGAAAGTCCCGCAAACCCCCTTCTCTTTCCCTGTCCTCCCACCCACCCCTTCCCACTTCCCCACTGCCCGCCCATGCCATTGTCTTAAAGAACAATAGTAGCCTCTTCTCCATTTTTGTCCCTGCAGTTCTTTTCTGCAACAGGGGAACTAGGATGCAGGCCAAGGCTAGATTTTTAAATCCATAAATAAAATATAATATAATAATGATAATAACAAAAACAATAAGAGGACATTGTTAGCATATGAAGAACATCAATCCCAGTGGGTTTGAGGCATGACAAACCTGCTTATACTGTCTCTACCTTTCTGTGGGTGAAGTGACCTGGAAGGCAGACAGGCCCTCAGGAGATGGATAGAATATGCATTCCACTTGTGTTGAATAAGCTGTATTGTGGGAGAACACTTTCACAGATGAAGCTACTCAACATTTTGGAAGAACAAGAAGATAGACTATGGTCATAGTAAGTCCTGTCACAGCCCATCTCTGGGAGAACTGATAGTTCTAACAACTCCCCTACACCCCATTTCTAGAATGTTCTTGCCTTCAGGGTCTAGTGTAGGAATGACACTGAGTCCACAATCACATCACATCACAAGGAAGGTTCTGAACAGATGTGGGATTTCAAGAGCCAGTCACAATTAGTTTGACAATTCTGTGTCCATAACCACCAAGGAGCCAAAGAGTGGGAAGTGAAGAGTAAAAGACAATGTCATAATTAACTTTAATGCTACCAATATGTCTTATATGATAATGTCTTTGATCATACATCATGAGGTCATAGGATACTATGAACATAAACCTATAAAACTGAGGTCAGTGACTCAGTAGCACATGAGAGGAGACCATTAAGTTCATAGATTGGCCATATATTTACAACATGGGGAAGACACTGGCGATTCTGTCCCGATAGGGGCGCATTTAGAAATGCAGTACCATCTTTCTGATTCTACAAGATGTCTGATGTTATTATCTTATTCTTCATTTCAAGTGACACTTGTGGTCTCCATACACAGAACACCATTTTGATTCCAATGGATCTGAAGCCATAAAATTCTGCAATACCATGATGAATGTACTTCCTCAGATATAATGTCCTAGCATCTAGAATCAGCCTCCTCTTTACTGCCAGCAACGGCAAAGTCTGGTCTCCTTATCATAGATGCAGCGACTCCTACAATAACGGCAGGTTTTTGTAGCAAATGTGATTGTCTTGGGCTGCCTTCTGGCCATGAGTGTATCCATGAGATTTCGACACAGTTGGGAAAATCTGTGCAGTATAAGATAACCCTCGTGATCATAGCACTCTAGTGGGGCAGGGTAGTGCTCAACAATCAACTTGCTTTGGTTGGCCATGCATTGCAGAAGGTCCTCCATTACAGCAGTGGAGAAGTCATTCTCATAGAAATTGACTGAGGTGAGCTGTGAGCACTGGCCCAGAGCTGGCAAAAGGACATTGAGCTGAGAGTCGTTCATCCTGCAGTTCTCTAACTGCAGGGTCTGCAGAGTATCAGATACATTCTCTAGGAGTATTCGGAGACTCTTGGAACATGACTTGGGAAACACTACACCATCGAAGTGCAGGTGTTTAAGTTGATGGAGCCTCTGACACTCTGACATTTGTTTCAAGTCTGACTTTGAGAGTTGGCAGACAGTCATAGACAAGGACTCCAAGGGGCTCTTCAGGCATCTAGAGAAAGAATAAGACAATTGTTCTGGCTCATGGTGCTGGAGGACACTAGTAAGACTGATACTGACACAGAGAATCCACATGTGTAGAGTCAATTTATGCTTATGTTGAAGGTCCACCCTAGGGAAACAGCATGCTGATGTCTCCTCATAGCATTGTTCACTGAAGCATATTACAGTCAGGTTGAGTGGGATCAGACCACAGGTCTGCAACTCCCCTACCTCACTCTGTCAGAGAACTAGAGTTTGCCCCATCATGCTAGGAGAGCACACCTAGAAAGAACTAGCACAGAAGGGTTCTGGCAATATCGTGGCCTATGTCCTGTAGACTTTATCCATGTCCCGGCTATTTCCACAATTTTTATCCCTGATCACAGTGTTTCACCCTTGACAATGATGACCTCCACCACAGTGTAACAGATTTCTCGTCTACTTAGTCCCAACTTGTGTTCAAATCATCATTTCCTTTACAGAGAAGTAGAGGCTGACTGACTCCAAAAGAGGAACAAACTGGTTCCTGTTCTCACATATCTTTGTAGAGGGTAGGTGTGGAGCCTCCCCATATCTGGCCCCTCTGCTCTGTCCTGTTACCATGAATCAGTCTTGCCTGGATCCCAAAGAGTAATATGAAAAGTACACTTGCAGCGTCTGACCCACACAATGGAATGCTTACAAGACAGCTTTCTCAATATCCCCTACGCCAGCCCATAATCTTCTACATGAGTGGGGACCAAATTAAATGTGTGCCATCAAGAAGGAAACAATCCACACATTGATAGTGTAATAAGTGCACCACTGTAGCATCCTCTATGACTGTCACACCTCAGATGCCCACTAATGATTGAAGTAAATGGAAAGGCTGTTGCTATAACAGAAACAGATAACTATCCTTCCTTACCTGAACAACTGTTTCATGTTGTCACTGGAAAAGAAGTCACCATTCATGCAGAAGTGTTGGAGATAGTTGAGTTTGGAGAACTGAGAAAGGAATTTGGCAGCACAGTTTTTTACATCTGCAAAACGGAGCACACCACCTACTGAGTTCCTCGATCTTATTTCCCTTAGATGGAATTTGCGAAGATTTCTCATCTGGCCAAAGCAAGGTGCAAAGCAACCTAGAAAGGATAGGACCTGCTTTGTGTATATTTCCAATTCCTCAATATAGTTTGGCTGAAAAATGTTCAAGATCTCCCTGATACTCTCCACCGAGAAGTGACAAATCTTCATCTTCAGACAGCATAGCCTCAAAGATTGTTTTCTCTGCTGGGCCCATTTTAGTAAGTATATTTGATGTTGCAGATGGAAGCCAAGGCTCAGGTCAGTGACTACCTTCACACGCTGCCTCAGTGCATATCTAGGAATGTGCTTTGCAACGTGCTTCTCATTCCCAGTCTTTGCTGAGCAGACTTCATCCTTTCTTCCAGCACATACATCCCCAAACTCCTGGTGCACATCTCTCAAGTCCAAGACTTGAAGTTTCCTGATTCTGTGAAAGATAAAGGCAAAGTTTCATAATGTAAAATGAACCAACATGGAGTTGGCCTTGATCCCACATGTCTAAGATCAGCTCCATCACAGCCACGTCACACCAGGCAGGCAAAGACACTGCATTGAGCTGCATCTGGAGACATGCCCTATTTCCCTCCATTTATTTGCTCTTGACTTGTGTCTCTTCCCTATCTAGTGCCTGTAGGAAAGCCACAGAAAGGCTCATCCTAAAATGGCTCCTTGTACCCTGATCTGTCCTGACCTATGACTGTCATTTAATTAGTTTTCAAATTGAATGGTATTTCCACAAATCCCCATGTCAATGATATCTATTGCCCCCGTGCTGTTTTCCCCATCCTTCCTGCCCTAATGTGTGGCTTCCCACTATCCCTGATTCCGCATCTACCCTCCTTGGACCTTGCTTACCTGGGACTAACATTCTGTGTCAGCAGTATATCTATGCCATCCAGCACAGCTTGAAAGACCTCCACATCAGGGGTTTTCATCAATGCCCCCACAGGGAGGCAGGGAAAGGGCCAGGCTGCCACCATTGCCTTCAATATCTCTGTGTGTCTGCCATTGAAGGCCTCCAGGAAGAGGGGTGGGAAAAGCACAGTGGGCAGGTGATCCAGATTGGAGGAGTTTATGGCATCTTTCCTCAGCAGAGCATCCAGTGCCAGCTTCTCGAGTGTGGGAGGGTTGTAGGTGCTCATCCTGATAGATATTCTGTCAGAAGCAACAAGGTGAAGCATTTAGGAGACATAATTTCAGGCTAAGTTTTGAGAAGTGCTATTTCTAAATATTGCAGGAACCAGAAGGCCAGAGCCCATGCTCTGGCAATAATGGAGAACACAGTCTGCCCAATTATACAATCCTGTGGTCTCCAGGCCACAAGTTCACCACTCTCAGCATGTGGATTCTCTTTTAAGCATACACAGTGGAAAATGTTAACCACTGTTGCATGGGATATCAAACCATGCTTCTCTTAATCTCATGCCTAATATAAGGCAAAGTTTCAGACTGGCCAGAGTCTTGTTTCAGGAAAAAGGACACTGAACATCTTTGCAGGCCCTGAAGAAAATATACTGCTGATGTCACAGATCCAACCAGGCTTCTTGTCCTTGCAACAGATTGATCCTTCCTGAGAAGGGCTAAGGAGATCCTATGAGACGCCTGTCTGTATGTATCACTTAACAGTTTGAAGGCCAGGGTGAGAAATCTAGGCTATATTGTATTGTTTTGGGAAATGAGGTAAAATTCATAGCCACCTGGATAAATAATCAGACCACATCTAAAATGCAAAACCTATGCAAGTCAGTTGTGGCACAAGCCTTTAATCCTAGTACTTGGGATTCAGAGGCAGGTGGATATCTGAGTTTGAGGCCAGCCAGGGCTACACAGAGAAACCCTGTCTTGAAAAACCAAGACAAATAAATAAATGAATAAATAAATAAATAATAAACAAATACATAAACACATAAAATGCCAAACCTGCAACATTCCCCAGAGATTTGAAAAGCCATGCTACTGAATGAGAGCACCTGCTCATGTGAGTCTTAGAGGAGAAGCCAGGTATCGCTCAATAGAAGAATGGATGCAAAAAATGTGGTATATATACACAATGGAATTCTATTCACCCAGAAACAGTGAATTCATGAAATTCTTAGGCAAATGGATGGACCTGGAGAACATCATACTAAGTGAGGTAACCCAGTCTCAAAAGATCAAACATGGTATGCACTCACTAATAAGTGGATATTAACCTAGAAAACTGAAATACCAAAAACATAATCCACACATCAAATGAGGTACAAGAAGAACACAAGAGTGGCCACTTGTACTGGAAAGACTCGGTGTAGCAGTATAGGGCAAAACCAGAACAAGGAAGTGGGAAGAGGTGGGTGGGAGAACAGGGGGAGGGAAGGAGCCTTATGGGACTTTCAGGGAGTGGGGGGCCAGAAAAGGGGAATCATTT
Organism: Apodemus sylvaticus; assembly: GCF_947179515.1. Classification (NCBI taxonomy): domain Eukaryota; kingdom Metazoa; phylum Chordata; class Mammalia; order Rodentia; family Muridae; genus Apodemus; species Apodemus sylvaticus. Next base: position 116,863,195 of record NC_067474.1, on the reverse strand, counting down.
GAAATGTGAATAAAAAATATATCCAATAAAAAAAGAGGATTTTAAATGTCTTCATTGAAATTATTCTGTAGTGGGGTCTGTTTCCACTAAACAAATGCTCTACCATTCAGCAAAAAATCCAGATCATCTATTTCTTTTTATTTAATTTCATGTAATGATGAGGTGTTTTCTTGTAGCCAAGTGTTGCCTGGATTGTGCTATTTTGTACCCAGTACATTAATTTTGTTTTCATGTGTGGCTGATATATACATTTTTCATACATTCCTACATATTTACATACATACACACATACATATCTTACACAATGTCTGATCACCTGGACAACAATGAAGCAGCCACATCCTACAACCTACAGCCGTGGATCCTGGGTGAGCTGTGGCTTCAGGGACACAAGTCAAAAGCTAGAATTTTCTGCTTGTGTGCCTGAAGCCTGCCCAAGTGTAATTTGTAAGGTATAGTTAAAAAGAAATTCTAGTTCTTATAGTTGCAAAACCATAATCTGTGAAACATAGCTTAAGAGACTACAGACAGATTAAATTATAAAGAAGATCCTAAGTGAAATTCCAGATTAAGTCTAGAAAACTGGATGAAACCAGAAGGTCCAAGAGTTCAAGCCCTTGAAGTCTCAAGTTGGTGAGCAGGGGGAGTGGAATGAATAGGGGACTTTCAGAGGAGAAAAGTGGAAAGGGAATAGGATGTGAAATGTAAATAAACACCAGGCAGTGGTGGCACGTGCCTTTAATCTCAGCACTTGGGAGGCAGAGGCAGAGGAAGAGGCAGAGGCAAAGGCAGGCAGATTTCTGAGTTCAAGGCCAGCCTTGTGTACAGAGTGAGTTCCAGGACAGGTAGGACTACACAGAGAAACCCTGTCTCGAAAAACCAAAATGAATTTTTAAAAAAGTAAATAAACAAAATATCTAAATTATCTTATAATAAAAACAAGTTCAAGCCCAGATTGTTCCATGACATTCTATCTTTAAAACCTCAGCAATTCCCATGTAATCCCATATCTCATTAAAACCGAATTCTTTCCTATTTAAACATAAATTGGAAATGAAGTTAAAGCTGGATGGTGAAAAGGCTAGGCCAGCTTGCAAGAAACCTCCTTATAGAGGTAAATTTCTTACCTGATATGGACACTGGCTCCAGGGTTCCTACTCCGAGCAGGAACAGGCAGTGACTCCAAGCTTCAGGACACTGACATCTCTTTGCCTTCCTCTGGCCCTTTTATACACTTTTCTTCTCTCACCTCCCCATAGCCCCACCTTCCTAACACAAGCTTCTTTCTCATTGGTCCATTGAATCACCACACACTCAATCCTGTTAAAGATGCTCTCTCCCCCCCCCCATCTACCTACCCAAGCCCCCAAAATCCCCTCTCCACACCAATTTGCAACCCACCAGCATTGGATGAGTGTTCCTCTTTCTCCACACCCTCTCCAACACCTGCTGTATCCTGAATTTTTAATCTTAACCATTCTGACTGGTGTAAGGTGAAATCTCAGGGTTGTTTTGATTTGCATTTCCCTAATGACTAATGCGGTTGAACATTTTTTAAGATTGGTACAGTGACAGACAGGAGGATCAATGGAACAGGATTGAAGATCCAGAAATGAACCCACACACCTATGGCCACTTGATCCTCAACAAAGAGGCTGAAAACATCCAATGGAAAAAAGATAGCCTTTTCAACAAATGGTGCTGGTTCAACTGGAGGTCAGCATGCAGAAGAATGCGAATTGATCCATCCTTGTCTCCTTGTACTAAGCTCAAATCCAAATGGATCAAGGACCTCCACATAAAGCCAGACACTCTGAAGCTAATAGAAAAGAAACTGGGGAAGACCCTTGAGGACATCGGTACAGGGAGAAAGTTTCTGAACAGAACACCAATAGCGTATGCTCTAAGAGCGAGAATTGACAAATGGGACCTCATAAAATTACAAAGTTTCTGTAAGGCAAAGGACACCATCAAGAGGACAAATCGGCAACCAACAAATTGGGAAAAGATCTTCACCAATCCTACATCAGATAGAGGGCTAATATCCAATATATATAAAGAACTCAAGAAGTTAGACTCCAGAAAACCAAACAACCCTATTAAAAAATGGGGTACAGAGTTAAACAAAGAATTCTCACCTGAAGAACTTCAGATGGCGGAGAAGCATCTTAAAAAATGCTCAACTTCATTAGTCATTAGGGAAATGCAAATCAAAACAACCCTAAGATTTCATCTTACACCAGTCAGAATGGCTAAGATTAAAAATTCAGGAGACAGCAGGTGTTGGAGAGGGTGTGGAGAAAGAGGAACACTCCTCCACTGCTGGTGGGGTTGCAAATTGGTACGACCACTCTGGAAATAAGTCTGGTGCTTCCTCCAAAAACTGGGCACCTCACTTCCAGAAGATCCTGCTATACCACTCCTGGGCATATACCCAGAAGACTCCCTACAATGTAATAAGGGTACATGTTCTACTATGTTCATAGCAGCCCTATTTATAATTGCCAGATGCTGGAAAGAACCCAGGTATCCCTCAACAGAAGAGTGGATGCAAAGAATGTGGTATATCTACACAATGGAGTACTATTCAGCCATTAGAAACAATGAATTCATGAAATTCTTAGGCAAATGGATGGAGCTAGAGAATATCATACTCAGTAAGGTAACCCAGACTCAAAAGGTGAATCATGGTATGCACTCACTAATAAGTGGATATTAACCTAGAAAACTGGAATACCCAAAACATAATCCACACATCAAATGAGGTACAAGAAGAAAGGAGGAGTGGCCCCTGGTTCTGGAAAGACTCAGTGAAACAGTATTCAGCAAAACCAGAACGGGGAAGTGGGAAGGGGTGGGTGGGAGGACAGGGGAAGAGAAGGGGGCTTACGGGACTTTCGGGGAGTGGGGGGGGGCTAGAAAAGGGGAAATCATTTGAAATGTAAATAAATTATATCGAATAAAAAAAATTAAAAAAAAAAAAAAGATTCCTGCCTGAACTTACTGGTCAGGTCCTAATGTCAGATTCCAGCCTGAAGCCCATTTCCTTGTCCTTGGCCAATGTCAGATTCCTGCCAAGTGTCCCCCCCAAAGTCTCTCCACAGCTTACAATTACACAAATGCAGGCAAAAAAAAAACAAAACAAAAACAAAACAAAACAAACAAACAAACAAAAACCACCTTGCAGACCTGAAATATCTAAAGCCTGTTTCTTTGTTTGTTTGGTTTTTGTTTTTTCGAAACAGGGTTTCTCTGTGTAGTCTTGGCTGTCCTGGAACTCATTCTGTAGACCAGGCTAACCTTGAACTCAGAAATCCACCTGACTCTGCTTCCCAAGTGCTGGGATTAAAGGCATGTGCTACCTGCGCCTGGCCAAACCTTAACACTTTTCTTTAAGAGTCAGAACTATTAAACTGAACTGAAGGGCATGCACCAACACCTCCCGGCTTTTTTATTTTCTATATTCTTTGTTTACATTCCAAATTATTTCCCCTTTCCCAGTTTCCCCCTCCCGATTCCTTTCTTTCTTATATTCATTTATTTATTTATTCATATTTATTTATTTAGTTTTGCTTTATTGAGATTGGATTTTCTTGTAGCCCTGACTTCCTGGAAGCATTCTCTTTCTCTTTCCTAGTTCTCTTCCTGCCTTTTGGAAACATTGTTTCTCTAAGTATCCCTGGACCTCACTATGTAGCCTTAATCACACAGAAAATAATCTGCATCTGGTGCCAAGTGCTGGGATTTAAGGCATGCATCACCCCACACCCAGCCAAAAAAAAAAAAAAAAAAGCTTTCTTAATTTAGATTAACTCACTCCAGAGAGGTTAAGACAGAAGGATTGTATATTTGACTAAATCTGATCTAAGAAGAAACTAAGAGATGAGTGCAAACTACATAAACACACAAACAAGGAAGCAAACAAAAACAAACAAGGACCCAACTAGAAAGACGCATTATAATTGATGATATACTACTTTAATTCCAGGATGTTAGATGTAGAAGCAGAAGCATCTCTTTGACATTTAGGACAGACTGGTCTGTACTGCCATGTCCAGGCACACAGGGCTACACAGTGAGACCCTGTCTCCAAGACAACAAAAAACACAGGCTAGTTTTTTGTCATGCTGAGGTCCAATGGTACTACAAGTGTACATGCCCACATGATGTAGGTGTAATGATGAAGATCTAACTGGGGTTTCCAGCATGGTAGGTACATGTTCTACCAATAGGACTTCATCTATAAACTCTAGTTCCAGGGATTTTTAAGATCCTGAGATCTTGGGACTCATCTTTACTGATCAGAGGACTCACTGCATTACCTTCTCCACACAAAGAAGATACCAAGATCTTAAAATTGGTGACCAGGGCAATGCCCAATAAGGATCTCAGAGAATGAGCATCCAGGTTTGCATAGTCTGACCATTAAGTCACACTGCACTCAAGGGCAATAGTTTCATAATTCTATTGTGCCAGATGCCTCTTTGAATATTAGAATTTTATTTGACTTGTGAGTCCTCCTGCTCCACAGACCCACTATGCTGACTTTGAGCCTTGTAATCTGGACCTCCCACATGATGTCCTAACCCAACACATAGACTGTTTGTTCTGTGTCTTCTTCAGGAGACATCCCTATTCGGGACTTCATTTCTCAGTGCTCAGAATTAACTCTCCCCCCATCAGTGCCATTAAAGGCAAAGTCTGGCATCAGGTTTGAAACCCAGAGACCATGACTTTCAGGACAGTTATCAGTAGAAAAGTCATTGAAGTTGCCAGATGGGCTTAGGTGCACCCACAAGCTCAAGGTAAATATGGTTACATCTGACTATTAGAGAGTCATCAATGTTATCAGAAATATCCCTGGGACCAGGTAGATTTTATTATTCAACAGAGTTAGATTTTCTGTGTTGGCAGTGGTCCTCAAGGCCTGCCATGGTGATCTCATTGTCATAGAAATAGATCTTAGGGATGTGGGTGCATTGGTTAGAAGCTGACAGAAAGGCACTGAGCTGGGAGAGTCTCTTCTTATAGCCCCCCAATTCCACGGTCTTCAGGGTACCTGCAACTTTCTTAAGAAGAACACAGTAACCCAGTACTTAATTAGGATACAAACACACTCTGAGTTTCAGGTATGTGAACTACTTGAGGTCTAGAACTGGGGATAAGTGATTCTAGTGTGACTGTGAGAGCTGGAAGGGAGTGATGAATAGGGTCTCTGAGCGGGAGTTTATTTAGACACCTAAGACAAGAACAAGGTATGAGTCTTGTCAGTGTTTGACAGCGACTTGTGAATTGGGCTGTTTTGTACAGGTAGATGGCCTCACATGACCCTGGGTCAGGACAATTAGGACAATGTCCAGGATATTGTAATTGGACTCTTGTCACTCAAGTCACACCACTCTCCTTACAGGCCTGTCAGCATCAATGTGGGACTGGACCAGTCCTCAATTTGGTGCTTCCTTTCCTCACTACCAGACCATAGCCACAATGCTGCACATATCAGGACAGCAAGAGTAAACAATGCAAGCAATGCCTAACAAAATATTTGAGGTGTCCCTGATCCCTGAATCAGCAGCCAGCCACCCTGCTCAAGGTACCTCTTCCCAACTCCTGACATTCAACACTAACATCATCCATGTCCCAGCACTTCATGAGGTCCCCAGGTTCTAATCAGCCCTTTGCAATGAAAGTTACAGATGAGTAGGGTGCAGTTCAGACACCGTCTACAGGTCTGATAGAAACACAATAGCTTCCTCACACTAAGTACCCAACAATCTTTAATGTAAAGAAATTGTAAAGAAATATTTTCCTTAATGTAAAAGAAAAACTCACCCTGATCTGTACAACAGATTTCATCCCTCCTCACATGAGCAACTTTTTCAAGTGGTGTCTTTGAATACAGACACTATTCCTAGAGATTCCTAATAATCCTATTCCCTCAAGTAACTCAAGCATATAACTGGGCAAGAGCTGAGACTCCTGAAAGCCTTTTCCTTTGCTGACCAAAAAGCAGAGAACAAAACCAAATGATGTCTTTTACCATCAATTAAAAAGTGTACATAGGCCGGGCATTGGTGGTGCACACCTTTAATCCAAGAACTTGGAAGGCAGAGGCAGGAGGATTTCTGAGTTTGAGGCCAACCTGGTCTACAGAGTGAGCTCCGGGACAGCCAGGACTACACAGAGAAACCCTGTCTCGGAAAAAACAAAAACCAAAACAAAAACCAAAAGTATGCATAGCCTCCAAGAATCATCTTGCCCATACTGAACAATTACTTGTTTCTCGTTTTGCTGAGCCCTGAAAATACAATTCTGAAAAGCAGGATGAGTAACTTCAGCATAGAGGGGTATATGCAGGGCAATGAGAGTTCAAGCTGACCTCAGTTACAATGCAAATTAGAGGTGAGCCTGGGTTACATGACACCTTGTATGAAAGATAAAACAAAACAATAAATCCTGAGTGTGTGCCTGGGTAATCTCCAATCCAGGCCTTAATGGAGTGAGATGACAATTCATTTGGTTTTATGTAGTCCATGGCAATTTTTCTGCCTAGATTCAGGAGTGCTAGGATTCCAGATACCAGAAGCTATTATATAGATTCTTTTTTTCCATTTAGATAAGTTCTATCTAGCCTTGGCTGGCCTGGAGTCAATATTTTGACGAGGCTGGCCTATAACTCAAAAAAGTCTTCCTGTATCTGTATCTGGAATGCTGGAAGTAAAGTTTTGCACCACCTTGCCCAATTGAACTGATTTTCAGACATTTGTGGATCAGAAGCTAGAACCCGGATTTTGGGGTAGGCCAGGAAACCACTCTGTCTCTGGGCTACATTTTAGATTCACCTTTTAAGGAGACAAAAAGAGCTGTGTTGTCCAGGGCTGGCTCTCACCTCTTCTCCTGCCTTCCCTCCATAAGGCTAAGAACAGTAGGAGTGCTCCACCATGCCTGACTGACATTCAGTCCATGCCCCTGTGTTAAACCAATCTTTCCTCCCAGATTGACTTTCCATCCTGTATTAGTCAGGGTTCTCTAGAGTCACAGAACGTACAGGTAGTCTCTATATAGTAAGGGAATTTGTTGATGACTTACAGCTTGTAGTCCAACTCCCAACAGTGGTCAGCAGCAGCTATGATTGGAAGTCCAAGGATCTAGCAGCTGCTCAGTCCCACGAGGCTGTGAATGGAACTCCAAGGATCTAGCAGTTCTTCAGTCCTACATGGCAAAGGAGAGAGAAAATAAATCTTCCTTCTTCCTTGTCCTTATGTAGGTCTCCAGCAGAAGGTGCAGCCCAGATTAAAGGTGTGTGATACCACACCTTTAATCCCAGATGACCTTGGACTTAGAGGTATCCCTGAATCTTCTGGGAATCATAGCCACTTTGCCTCAAGATTTCCATGCCAATATCCAGTCAAAAACTGGTATCTCCCAACCTCCAGATTAGGATCACTGGTGAGCCTTCCAATTCTGGATTGTAGTTCATTCCAGATATAGTCAAGTTGACAACCAGGAATAGCCACTACAAATCCTTAAGACAATCTTGGATCCCGCCTAGTCATTTTTCTACCTGGTTAGAAAATAAGGACATAGGATTGGAAAATGGGAAATCAGGGACATTGGAGACTTAGGGTTGGGGTGGGTGAGCATGTAGTCCTTCATTTCAGTGACTTTATCACCTCTATACAGATGACACACTTGTAAGTGTGGGTTCACTATATATAGTCTTTTTTTTTATTTTATTTTATTTTTATTTTTTTTTTTTTTTGGTTTTTTCAAGACAGGATTTCTCTGTGTAGCCCTAGCTGTCCTGGAACTCTTTCTGTAGACCAGACTGACCTTGAACTCAGAAATCCATCTGCCTCTTCCTCCCAAGTGCTGGGATCACAGGCATGTGCCACCATGCCCAGCGATTGTTTAGTTCTTTTTTTGGTTTGGTTTGGTTTGGTTTTTTTTGGGGGGGGGGTTTGTTTTTTGGGGTTTTTTTTGTTGGTGGTGGTTTTTTTTTTTTTTTTTTTTTTTTTTTTTTTTTTTTTTTTTTTTTTTTTTTTGCGACAGGGTTTCTCTGTATAGCCCTGGCTGTCTTGGAACTCACTCTGTAGACCAGGCTGGCCTCGAACTCAGAAATCTGCCTGCCTCTGCCTTCCAGAGTGCTGGGATTACAGGCGTGCACCACCACCACCCAGCTAATTGTTTAGTTCTTAAAAACACATTACTAATACGTTGACTGAGGATACAATGCAGGGCACACAGTAATTCCAAATAACCACACACCTGCTGTTCTCCCTGAATTATTGAAAAATGTTATCCAGTCCTAATAAATTAAAAACACCACTTTTACAAGGATTCATTCAATTCATATGGATAGATATGAATACACAGGCAGAGTGTGTGGTGCATGCCTTTAATTCCAGCACTCAGGAAACAGAAGTAGTAGGACCTCTGAGTGGGAAGCCAGCCTGGTCTTCCATGTGAGATCCAGGACAACGAGGACTACACAGAGAAACCTGTCTAGAACCAAAAGGAAACAAAGGTTTGAATAATAAATGCAATAGAAAAAAAAGAGAAAAATGGAAGTCTAATGTAATGGAGCACTTAGTCTGCACAATTATACAATCCTGTGGTCTCCAAGCCAAAAGGTCATTACTCACAGCATGTGGATTCTCCTGTAGGAACCCACAGAGGAGTCGGACAGTGGTGGCGCATGCCTTTAATCTCAGTAATTGGGAGGCAGAGTCAGGTGGATTTCTAAGTTCTACAGAGTGAGTTCCAGGACAGCCAGAGCTACACAACGAAACCCTGTCGGGGGACAGGAGGGATGGGTGCAGGAGGTGGGGGGTGGGGAGGGCGGGGATGAACCCAAAGAGGAAAAAATTAACCATTGTTCCAGAGGACACCAATCCCTGATCCTCTTACTTACGTGCCTAGTAAGAAGAGTTATTCAAGGAGCTGGGCAGTGGTAACACACACCTGTAAACCCAGCACTCTGGGAGGCAGACGCAGGCAGATTTCTGAGTTCGAAGCCAGCCTGGTCTACAGAGTGAGTTCCAGGACAGCCAGGGCTATACAGAGAAACTCTGTCTCAAAAACCCCAAATCCAAAACACAAAAAAAGGGGGAGGGGTTATTCAAGAGCATATCATCTGACCAGTCTTATTACAGGAAAATGACACTGAACCCTGTCAGGCAGATGGATCAATGGAACAAGATTGAAGATCCAGAAATGAACCCACACACCTATGGCCACTTGATCCTTGACAAAGGAGCTGAAAACATCCAATGGAAAAAAGATAGCCTTTTCAACAAATGGTGCTGGTTCAACTGGAGGTCAGCATACAGAAGAATGCAAATTGATCCATCCTTATCTTCTTGTACTAAGCTCAACTCCAAATGGATCAAGGACCTCCACATAAAGCCAGACACTCTGAAGCTAATAGAAAAGAAACTGGGGAAGACCCTTGAGGACATCGGTAGAGGGGGAAAGTTCCTGAACAGAACACCAATAGTGTATGTTCTAAGATCAAGACTTGACAAATGGGACCTCATTAAATAACAAAGTTTCTGTAAGGCAAAGGACACCATCAAAAGGACAAATCGGCAACCAACAAATTGGGAAAAGATCTTCACCATTCCTACATCAGATAGAGGGCTAATATCCAATATATACAATGAACTCAAGAAGTTAGACCCCAGAAAACCAATAACCCTATTAAAAAATGGGGTACAGAGTTAAACAAAGAATTTTCACCTGAAGAACTTCAGATGGCTGAGAAACGCCTTAAAAAATGCTCAACTTCATTAATCATCAGGGAAATGCAAATCAAAACAACCCTGAGATTTCACCTTACATCAGTCAGAATGGCTAAGATTAAAAATTTAGGAGTCAGAAGGTATTGGTGAGGATGTGGAGAAAGAGGAACAGTCCTTTACTGCTGGTGGGGTTGCAAATTGATGCAACCACTCTGGAAATCAGTCTGGCGATTCCTCAGAAAACTGGGCACCTCACTTCCAGAAGATCCTGCTATACCACTCCTGGGCATATACCCAGTGGATTCACCAGCATGTAATAAGGATACATGCTCCACTATGTTCATTACAGCCCTATTTATAATAGCCAGAAGCAGGAAAGAACCCAGGTATCCCTCAATGGAATAATGGATGCAAAAAAAAAATGTGGTATATATACACATTGGAGTACTATTCAGCCATTAGAAACAATGAATTCATGAAATTCTTAGACAAATGGATGGAGCTGGAGATCATCATAATAAGTGAGGTAACCCAGTCTCAAAAGATCAATCATGGTATGCACTCACTAATAAGTGGATATTAGCCTAGAAAATTGGAATACCCAAAACATAATCCACACATCAAATGAGGTACAAGAAGAACGGAGGAGTGGCCCCTGGTTCTGGAAAGACTCAGTGAAGCAGTATAGAGCAAAACCAGAACAGGGAAGTGGGAAGGGGTGGATGGGAGAACAGGGGGAGAGAACGGGGCTTATGTGACTTTCAGAGAGTGGGGGGCCAGAAAAGGAGAAATCATTTGAAATGTAAATAAAAAATATATCGAGTAAAAAAATTAATTGAAAAAAAAGAAAATATAGTGCTATATTTAAGCTCCATTATGTTCCTAACGGCCTTATTTGTGATAGCCAGAAGCTGGAAACTGCCCAGATGTCCCATGACAGAAGATTGGATACAGAAAATGTGGCTCATTACATACTAGATTATTACTCAGCAATTAAAAACAAGGAGCTGGGTGGTGGCAGCAGCGGTGGTGGTGCACACCTTTAATCCCAGCACTTGGGAGGCAGAGGCAGGCAGAGGCAGGCAGATTTCTGAGTTCGAGGCCAGCCTGGTCTACAAAGTGAGTTCCAGGACAGCCAAGGCTACACAGAGAAACCCTGTCTTGGGTGGGGGAAGAAAAGACCAAGGACATCCTGAGTTTTGCAGGCAAATGGATGGAACTAGAAAATATCATCCTAAGTGAGGTAACTCAGACCCAAAAGGACATGCATGGTATGTACTCATGAATAAATCAATATTTGCTACAAACCTGAAAAAGGTTAACAAGCTGAAGTGCCCAACTGAGGACACCTTAGTTCCACTTGTGAGGGAGAAGAAAACAATGACAACTGGAGAAGGAGGGAGAGACCTGGGAAAGTGGATGGGGCAGGGGAGTGTGTGGGGGGGGGACAGCAGCCTGATCTAGTATTGGGGAAGGGAAAAGGACTGAAACCCTGATGGTCAACAGAAAGAGTGGAAACAGGCAATCTCGGGAGATAGGAGGTTGGGGAGACCATCCAGAATGCACCAGAGACCTGGGAGGTGAGAGACTCCCAAGACCCAAAGGGAGGGAGCTTAGATGAAATGCATGACAGTAGAGAGAAGGAACTTAATAGAGCCCACCTCCATCAGGAAGACAGGGCATCAAATGAGTGGGTGTGGGTGGGAGGGTCCCACAGTCACAACTTTGACCCATAATTGTTCCCATCCGAAAGAATTATGGGGATGGAAATGTAGAGGAGCCTGAGGAAAAGAAGGAAAAGTGACAGGCCCAACGTGGGATCCAGCTCAAGGGGAGGCCCCAAGGCCTGACACTCTTACTAAGGCTATGGAACACTCACAAAATGGGACCTAGTATGACCTCACTCCTGAAGACCTATCAAGTAGCTGAAAGAGTCAGATGCAGATATTTGTGCCCAACCAATGGACAGAAGCAGCTGACCCTTGCTTTTGAATTAGAGAAGGCTGAAAGAAGCTGAGGATAAGGGCAATCCTATAGGAGGACTAGCAGTCTCAATTAAACTGGACCCCCAAGATCTTTCAACACTGGACCACCAAACAGTCAGCATACACCAGCTGATATGAGGCACCCAACACACATACAGTAGAGGACTGCCTTATCTGTGTTCATTCAGAGATGCACCTAACCCTGGAGAGACTGGAGGCACCAGGGAGTTTAGAGGTCATGTTGGGTGGAAGATGGGGACATCCATGTGGAGACAGGGGGTGGGAGGACAGATGGGATGTGCAACAGTTGAGGGTTGGACTAGAGTGGGGGGAAATAAATTATGAAGTGTAAAAAAGTTAATTAATTATAAAAGAAAAAAAAAGAGGTGCCTTGGTCATGATATCTGTCCAGAGCAGTGAAACCCTATCTAAGACATTAAGGTTGGACAAGGCAACCCAGTAGAACACAAGGATTAAAGAAAACAAAAGCATCAGCTTTTGTTCTGTTAGGAGTGAACTATTCAACTATAACATGTATATATGGCCTAGGATAAATGTATGCAGTCTCCCTGATTGTTGGTTCATTCTTAGTGAGTCACTTTGTGTTCAGGATTGTTCATTCTGTGGATTTTCTTGTGACAACCTTGACCCCTCTGGTTCATAAATCATTCTTTCCAGTCTTGAGCTGATCCTCCACACCTAAGGTTTGTTCTGCATCTGTTTACATTAGTTACTGGTTTGAAGCCTCTCTGATGAGAAATGGATTAGGCCCTGATCTTTGTGTATACCAGAGTATCATTAAGTATCATTTCATTGACTTGTTATTTTTATTTATTTATCTAATTGTATTTAATTTTATCCTATGTCTCTGGGCCATTTGGACTCTGGTTTCTGGTTCTCCAGGTTTTATCAAGGGTGTGTTTCCTTTTGTGGCATAGGTGTCAAACTGGATCAGAAATTGATTAGCCATTCTCATATTTTCTGGGCCACTTTTACCCAAACACATCATAAAAACCCAAGTAAATAAAAGACCTTAGCATAAAACATAAAAACTGAACCTGATAGAAGAGAAAGTGCGGAATAGCTTTAAACTCATTGACACAGAGAACAACTTCCTGAAAAGAGCGCCAATAATACAATCACTAAGATTGACAATTGATAAATGGGGACTCAAGAAACTAAAAAAGCTTCTCCAAGGCAAAAGACTATATCAATGTGACATAACAACATCCTAAAAGATGTGAAGGCTGGGTAGTGGTGGCACAGCATTTATCCCAGCACTTGGGAGGCAGAGGCAGGCAGATTTCTGAGTTTGAGGCCAGCCTGGTCTACAGAGTGAGTTCCAGGACAGCCAAGGCTACACAGAGAAACCGTTTCTCAAAAAACAAAGTAAAACAAAACAGAAAGAATGGAATAACATTTTCACCAACTCTACATCTGACATAGGGTTAATTTCCAAAATATGTAAAGAGCTAAAGAAGCCAGATATCAACAAACCACATACCATTATGGTTCATTATCCCTGAATTGGGCTTTCTGAGACTTTCCTCATTTACTTTGGGATGTCAACTAATACTGTGTTTGTGCAGATCTTGTTTAGGTGACCCTATTGTTACTTTTGGTTGCAGACTTTTGTCATATATGGAAGATACTACCTCATATTGTAAATCGTGGTCCTCTGCCTCTTAAAATGTTTCTGACACCCTCTTCTTAAATGTTCTTTTTTTTTTATTCGATATAATTTATTTACATTTCAAATGATTTCCCCTTTTCTAGCCCCCCCCCCACTCCCCGAAAGTCCCGCAAGCCCCCTTCTCTTCCCCTGTCCTCCCACCCACCCCTTCCCACTTCCCCGTTCTGGTTTTGCTGAATACTGTTTCACTGAGTCTTTCCAGAACCAGGGGCCACTCCTCCTTTCTTCTTGTACCTCATTTGATGTGTGGATTATGTTTTGGGTATTCCAGTTTTCTAGGTTAATATCCGTTTATTAGTGAGTGCATACCATGATTCACCTTTTGAGTCTGGGTTACCTCACTTAGTATGATATTCTCTAGCTCCATCCATTTGCCTAAGAATTTCATGAATTCATTGTTTCTAATGGCTGAATAGTATTCCATTGTGTAGATATACCACATTTTTTGCATCCACTCTTCTGTTGAGGGATACCTGGAGGTCAGCATGCAGAAGAATGCGAATTGATCCATCCTTGTCTCCTTGTACTAAGCTCAAATCCAAATGGATCAAGGACCTCCACATAAAGCCAGACACTCTGAAGCTAATAGAAAAGAAACTGGGGAAGACCCTTGAGGACATCGGTACAGGGAGAAAGTTTCTGAACAGAACACCAATAGCGTATGCTCTAAGAGCAAGAATTGACAAATGGGACCTCATAAAATTACAAAGTTTCTGTAAGGCAAAGGACACCATCAAGAGGACAAATCAGCAACCAACAAATTGGGAAAAGATCTTCACCAATCCTACATCAGATAGAGGGCTAATATCCAATATATATAAAGAACTCAAGAAGTTAGATTCCAGAAAACCATTCAACCCTATTAAAAATGGGGTACAGAGTTAAACAAAGAATTCTCACCTGAAGAACTTCGGATGGCGGAGAAGCATCTTAAAAATTGCTCAACTTCATTAGTCATTAGGGAAATGCAAATCAAAACAACCCTAAGATTTCATCTTACACCAGTCAGAATGTCTAAGATTAAAAATTCAGGAGACAGCAGGTGTTGGAGAGGGTGTGGAGAAAGAGGAACACTCCTCCACTGCTGGTGGGGTTGCAAATTGGTACAACCACTCTGGAAATCAGTCTGGCGCTTCCTCCAAAAACTGGGCACCTCACTTCCAGAAGATCCTGCTATACCACTCCTGGGCATATACCCAGAAGACTCCCCACCATATAATAAGGATACATGTTCTACTATGTTCATAGCAGCCCTATTCTTAAATGTTCTTAAATGTAGAAGTTGTGACCTAGATGTATGAATTAGAGATGGTCATCCAGTAGTTAGTTTCCCTCTCCATTTTTATTAATGTGTGCCAGGAGCCCTTTAGGAGTGGTTTTCTTGATTTTTTTTGTATACATCTTTTTGTTTCTATTTGGTTGATTTCAGCCCTGAGTTTGATTATTTCCTACCTTCTACTCCTCTTGGGTGTGTTAGCTTCTTTTGGTTTTAGAGCTTTTGGGTGTGAGCTGCTAGTGCATGATTTCTCCAGTTTCTTTTTAGAGTAACTTAGAGCTTCGAGTTTTCCTCTCATCACTGCTTTCATTGTGTTCCATGAGTCTGGGTCTGTTGTGTCTTCATTTTCATTAAATTCTAAAAAGTCTTTAATTTCTATCTTATTTCTTCCTTGAACATTTTATCAATGAGTAGAGCATTGTTCAACTTCCATGTGTAAGAGGTATTTTCATTGTTTTTGTTATTATTGAAAAACAGCCTTAAGTCTGTGGTCATCTTATAGGATGCATGGGATTATTTCAAACTTCTTGTGTCAGTTTAGACCTGTTTTGTGACCAGTTATAGGGTCAATTTTGGAGAAAGTACCATGAGGTGCAAGGAGAAGGTATATTCTTTTGTTATAGGATGAAACATTCTATTGATATCTGGTGAATCCGATTGGTTTATAACTTTTTTAAGTCTTACTGTGTCTCTATGTGTTTAGCTTGTTTCTATAATCTGTCCATTGATGAGAGTGGGGTGTTGAAGTCTCCCACTGTTATTGTGTGATGTGTAATGTGTACTTTGAGCTTAGGTAAAATTTCTTTTATGAATATGGGTTGTCCTTACATTTGGAACACAAATGTTCAGAACTGATAGTTCATCTTGATAGATTTTTCTTTGACAAATATGAATTATCCTTCTTTATCTTTTTTGATAACTTTTGGTTGGAAGTCAATTTTGTCTGATATTAAAATGACTACTCCAGCTTGTTTCATGGGACCATTTGCTTAGAAAATTGTATTCTAGCCTTTTACTCTGAGGTAGTGTCTTTCTTTGTCACTGAGGTGCATTTCCTGTGTGCAGCAAAATTCTGGGTCCTGTTTACATCTCCAGTCTGTTAGTCCATATTTTTTTATTGGCGAATTGAGTCCATTGATGTTAAGAGATATTAAAGAATAGTGATTGGTGCTTCCTGTTATTTTTGATGTTATTTTTATGTTTGTGTGGCTATCTTCTTTAGGGTTTATTGAAAGAAGATTACTTTATTACTTCTTCTAAGGTGCCGTTTCCTTCCTTGTGTTGGTGTTTTCCATCTATTATCCTTTGTAGATCTGGATTTCTGAAAAGATACTGTGTAAATGGTTTTGTCATGGAATGTCTTGCTTTCTCCATCTAAGTTAATTGAGAGTTTTGTTGGGTATAGTAGCCTGGGTTGTCATTCGTTTTCTCTTAGGGTCTGTATGAAATCTGCCCAGGATCTTCTATCTTTTACAGTCTCTGGTGAGAAGTCTGCTGTAATTCTGATAAGTGTGACTTTATATTTTACTTGACCTTTTCCCCTTACTGCTTTTAATATTCTTTTTTTGTTTTGTGCATTATGTGTTTTGATTATTATATGATGGGAGGTATTTCTTTTCTGGCCCACTCTATTTGGACTTCTGTAGGCTTCTTGTTTGTTCATGGGCATCTCTTTCTTTAGGTTAGGGAAGTTTTCTTTCTGATTTTGTTGAAGATATTTACTGGCCGTTTAAGTTGGGAATCTTCGCTCTCTTCTATACCCATTATCCATAGGTTTGGTCTTCTCAATATATCCTGGATTTCCTGGAAGTTTTGGGTTAGGAGCCTTTTGCATTTTTTATTTTCTTTGACTATTGTGTCAATGCTTTTTATGGTTACCTTCTGCATCTGAAATTCTCTCTATCTCTTGTATTCAGTTGGTGATGCTTGCATCTATGGCTCCACACAGGCTGGAGTTATCACAGAGAAAGGAGCTTCAGTTGGTGAAATGCTTGCATGATATCCAGCTGTGAGGCATTTTCTCAATTAGTAATCAAGTGGAGAGGGCCCCATGTGGGTGGTACCACCTTTGGGCTGGTATTCTTGGGTTCTAAGAGAGCAGGCTGAGCAAACCAGGGGAAGCAAGCCAGCAACGAACACCCTTAAATGACTTCTGCATCAGCTCCTACTTCCTAACCCGAGTGAGTTCCAGTCCTGACTTCCTTTTGTGATGAACAGCAATGCAGAACTGTAAGCTGAAAAAGCCCTTTCCTCCCCAACTTGCTTCTTGGTCATGATGTATGTGCAGGAATAGAATGACTGACTAAGACAGCTCCTGGTCTCTTTCTTACATTTTCTATCTCTAAGGTTGTCTCCCTTTGTAATTTCTTTAATATTTCTATTTCCATTTCCATTTTTAGATCCTGGATAGTTTGATTTAATTCCTTCAACTGTTTGGTTGTGTTTTCCTGTAATTCTTTAAGGGCTTCTAGCTGTTTACCTGTGTTCTCCTGTATTTCTTTAAGGGAGTTATTTATGTCCTTTGTAAAGTACTCTATCATTATCATGAGAAATGAATCTTTCTTTTCTGCTGTCTAGGGATATCCAGGACTTGCTGTGGTAGGAGAACTAGGCTCTGATAATGCCAAGTAGTCTTCTTTTCTATTCCTTATGTTCTTCCCCTTGCTTCTCATCATCTGATTGTCTCTAATGCTACCTGTCCTTGCTGTCTCTGACTGGTGCCTGTACCTCCTGTGATCCTGGTTGTATAAGAACTCCTCAGAGTCCAGCTGTCTCTGTGATTCTGTGGTCCTGTGAATATGGGATCTTGGGATCCTGAGATCCTGGGTGTGTCAGAACTCCAGGGAGTCAAGCTGCCTCTGTAATCCTGAAATCCTAGTGTGACCAAGCTCCTGAGATCCGGTTGTGTCAGAGTGCAAGGGAATCCAGGTTTCTCTGTGTCTTGCCAGGGTGGGTGGGGAGGCAGAGCCCTGTATTTGCTCCAGGCACAGGTTCAAACTGGAAGGAACCTGTAACTCTGGCTGGCTAGCCATTTCTGTTTCCCTGGCTCCTGTGGGTGTACCAGTTATGCTGGGTTTGGGGAAGGATGTTATTGTCTCAGTTGTGATCTTGAATGTATCAGAGCTCCAGTGATCCTGGGTATATTTTATCTTCTAAGAGTGGAGCTTCCTCTGTGATCCAGTCATCCTGTGACCCTGTACGTTTCAGAGCACCTGGGAGTCAGGTTCCCTCTGTGTATTTTAAGAGTGGGTGCAGAGAGGATTTCTGAGTTCGAGGCCAGCCTGGTCTACAGAGTGAGTTCCAGGACATCCAGGACTACTACACAGAGAAAGCCTGTCTCAAAAAAAACCAAAAAATAAAAAAATAAAAATAAAAAAAAGTGCAGAGCCCGTACCCCAGTTCTGTTCATGCCACAGGCTCAGACCGGAAGGAACCCATTCCACTGGCCAGGTGGGGGTTATTATGTCCCTGAATCCTAGGGGACACTCCAGGTGTTGGGGCAGATGTTGTGGCCTCTCCTGTTATCCTTGGCATGTAAGAGCACCTTAGAGTTGACCTTCCTCTAGGTGTTGTGGGACTGGGTTCACAGCCAGGTTCTAAGGTCTGCTGAGGGCACAGGTACTCCTCCTCCTCCTCTTCTTCCTTTTCCACTCCCTCCTTTTTTCTTCTTCATCTTCTTCCTCTTCTTCTCTTCCTGCTCTTCGTATTCTTCCTCCTCTTCCTCCTCTTCCTCCTCCTCCCCTTCTTCTTTCTATTCTTCCCCTTCCTCCTCCTCCTATTTTTTCTTTCTCTCCTCCTTTTTTTGTTGTTACAATTTAATGATATTTAATGATATTTTCATTTTTATATGTTTACAGTTTTGGAAAAAATAATTGAATATTTTTATTGAATTTACTAAATGAGGCAGTTATTTTGCCCTATTTATTTTAGGAAGTGAGTAATAACATTTTAGGTTTGTGCTGTGTGGTGGTGTCTCAAAAGATTCATTCCACTAAACACTGAACAGTTTCAGTCCTTGGTAATTAAGCCAACACATTGTGGCCTCACTATGTGATGTTCACACATTAAGCATAGACTTCCGTTGGTCCAGATCTCATTCTAAAGCAGCAGTTCTCAACCTGTGGGTAATGACCCTTTTGGGGGGTCATATTAGATATTAACAGATACTCATAGCAATAGCAAAATTACAGTTATGAAGTAGCAACAAAATATTTTTTTAGATATTTTCTTTATTTATATTTTAAATGTTATCCCCTTTCCTGGTATCCCCTCCAAAAATACCCTATACCATCCTCCCTCTCCCTACTCACCAACCCATCCAATCCCTCTACCCTGTACTGGCATTCCCCTATTCTGGGGCATCTAGCCTTCTCAGGACCAAGAGCCTCTCCTCCCTTTGATGACCAACAAACCATTCTCTGCTTGAACTTTGTTTGGTCCATGAATTGCATCATGGGTATTCCAAGCTCCTGGGTTAAAATCCACTTCTCAGTGAGTGCATACCATGTGTGTTCTTTTGTGATTGGGTTACTTCACTTAGGATGGTATTTTCTAGTTCTATCCATTTGTCTAAGAATTTTAAGAATTCATTGTTTTTAATAGCTGAGTGGTGTATTCCGTATATAGTGTATATATACCACAGTTTCTGTGTATCCTTATGTGCTATTGTTTTATTTAGGCTGCTGACTTGTTTGGTTGGTTGGGGTTTTTGAAACTGGGTTTCTCTGTGTATACATTCCTCCACTGAGGGACATCTGGGTTCTTTCCAGCTTCTGGCTATTATTAATAAGGCTGCTATGAACATAGTGGAGCATATGTCTTTATTACCTCCCCTTCTTTCTTCTGCTCCTATTCCTCCCATTTTCCTCCTCTATCTCCTCCTCCTTTTTCTTCTTTTTTTATAGGAAGAATTGAATAGAAATTGGTATGATAGATGGGACATCGTTAATCCCTTCACAGAAGAGGCAGAGGTAGGTGGATCTCTGTGAATTTGAGCAACCCTGGTCCACAAAGCAAACTCCATGATCGGGAAAGCTACACAGAGAAACCACATCTCCAAACTCCTCCAACCACACAAAAGTACAAAAAAAGAAAAAAGTCAACTCCTGGTTGACTATAGAACTAGGACTTTTTTGAGTCTAGTAGAATTCTGTTGTATTTCCATCTGGCTTGGACTTCTTTTGTTTGGGGGGGGGGGGGTTCTGCAACATTTTATTTTTATTTTTTCGATATATTCTTTATTTACATTTCAAGTGAGTTTCCCTTTCCTGGATCCCCCCTCCCTGAAAGACCCACAAGCCCTCTTCCCTCCCCCTGTTCTCCAATCCACCCCTTCCTACTTCCCTGTCCTGGTACTCCCCGACACTGCTGCACTGAGCTTTTCCAGGACTGGGGGCCACTCCTTCCTTCTTATTGGGCATCATTTGATATGTGCATTGTGTCTTGGGTATTCCAAGCTTCTAGGCTAATATCCATTTATCAGTGAGTGCCTACCATGAGTGTTCTTTTGAGACTGGGTTACCTCACTTAGGATGATGTTCTCCAGTCCCATCCATTTGTCTAAGAATTTCATGACTTTATTGTTTCTAATGTCTGAAAAGTACTCCAATGGATACACATTTTCTGTATCCATTCCTGCATTGAGGGACATCTGGGTTCTTTCCAGCTTCTTTCTATTATAAATAGGGCCATTATGAACATAGGGGAGCATGTATCATTATTACATCCTGGGGAATCCTCTTGGTATATGCCCAGGAGTGGTATAGTGGGGTCCTCTGGAAGTATCATTCCCAGTTTTCTGAGGAACCACCAGAATGACATCCAGAGTGTTAGTACCAGCTTGTAACCCCACCAGCAGTGGAGTAGTGTTCCTCTTTCTCCACATCCTTGCCAGCACCTGTTTTCTCCTGACTTTTTGATCTTAGCCATTCTGACTGGTGTGAGGTAAAATCTCAGGGTTGTTTTGATTTGCATTTCCCTGATGACTAAAGATGTTGAAGATTTCTTTAGGTGCTTCTCAGCCATTGATATTCCTCTGGTGAAAATTCTTTGGTTAACTCTGTACCCCATTTTTAAGGGGGATATTTGGCTCTCTGGAGTCTATCCTGGGATTTTTGTTATTTCAGATGAATTTGAGAATTGCTTTTTCTAACTCTAAGAAGAACTGAGTTGGGATTTTGATGGGGATTGCGTTGAATCTGTATATTGCTTTTGGCAAGATGGCCATTTTACCAATATTAATCCTGCCAATCCAAGAGCATGGCAGATTTTTCCACTTTCTGAGGTCTTCTTCAATTTCCTTCTTCAGAGACCTAAAGTTCTTCTCATACAGATATTTTATATGTTTGGTTAGGGTCACACTAAGATACTTTATATTATTTGTGGCTATTGTGATGGGTGTCATTCCCTAACTTCTTTCTCAGCCTGTTTATACTTTGACAAATGGGATCTCATAAAATTACAAAGTTTCTGTAAGGCAAAGGACACTGTCAAAAGGACAAACTGGCTACCAACCAACATGGAAAAGATCTTCACCAAGCTTACATCCGATAGAGGACTGATATCCAATATATACAAGGAACTCAAGAAGATAGACCCCAGGGAACCAAATAACCCTATTAAAAAATGGGATGCAGATCTAAACAAAGAATTTTCACCTGAAGAAATTCGGATGCCTGAGAAGCACCTTAAGAAATGCTCATCATCATTAGTCATTAGGGAAATGCAAATCAAAATAACCCTAAGATTTCACCTCACACCAGTCAGAGTGGCTAAGGTTAAAAACTCAGGAGACAACAGGTGTTGGTGGGGATGTGGAGAAAGAGGAACACTCCTCCACTGCTGGTGGGATTGCAAGAAGGTACAACCACACTGTAAATCAGTCTGGAGGTTCCTCAGAAAACTGAACATGACGCTACTGGAGGACCCTGCTATACCACTCCTGGACATATACCCAGAGGATTCCCCTAATGTAATAAGGACACATGCTCCACTATGTTCATAGCAGCCTTGTTTATAATAGCCAGAAGCTGGAAAGAACCCAGATGTACCTCAATGGAGGAATGGATACAGAAAATGTGGTGTATTTACACAGTGGAACACTTCTCAGCAATTAAAAAGAATGAATTTATGAAATTTCTAGGCAAATGGTTATAACTGGAAAATATCATCCTAAGTGAGGCAACCCAATCACAAAAGAATATACATGGAATGCAATCACTGATAAGTGTATATTAACTAGCCCAGAAGTTCTGAATACCCAAGACACAAGTAGCATATCAAATGACTCCCATAAAGAAGTAAGGAGAGGGCACTGATCCTGGACAGGCCTGATCCAGCATGGTAGGGTAGTACCAGGACAGAGAAAAGGAGGGAGGTGATTGGAGTATGGGTGTAGAGAAGGCTTATGGGACATATGGGGAGGGGGGGAACTGGGAAAGGGGAAAGCGTTTTGGAATGTAAACAAAGAATTTAGAAAAAAAAAAGAATTATGCACTAAAGCCATCTGGTGCTGTGCTTTTTTTGGTTGGGAGACTGTCAATGACCACTTCTCTCTCTTTAGGAGTTATAGGTCCATTTAGATGGTCTATCTGATCCTGATTAAATTTTGGTAATGGGTGTCTGTCTAGGAAATTGTCCATTTCTGCCAGATTTTCCAGTTTTGTTGCGTATAGGCTTTTGTAGGGTGATATGATAATTTTTTGGATTTCCTCAGTTTCTGTTGTTACATCACCCTTTTCATTTCTGATTTTGTTAATTTGGGTACTGTCTCTGTGCCCTCTGGGTAGTCTGGATAAAGCTTTATCTATCTTGTTGATTTTCTCAAAGAACCAGCTCCTACTTTTGTTGATTCTTTGTATAGATCTTTTTGTTTGAACTTGGTTGATTTCAGCCCTCAGTTTCATGATTTCCTGCCTTCTACTCCTCTTGGGTGTATTAGTTTCTTTTTGTTCTAAAGCTTTCAGGTGTTCTGTTAAACTGCTAGTGTATGCTCTCTCTCGCTTCTTTTTGTAGGCACTCAGAGCTATGAGGTTTCCTCTTAGCACTGTTTTCATTATGTCCCATAAGTTTGGGTATGTTGTGCCTTCATTTTCATTAAATTCTAAATGTCTTTGATTTCTTTCCTTATTTCTTCCTTGAACAAGGTATCATTGAGTAGAGAATTATTCAGCTTCCATGTGTATGTGGGCATTTTGCTGTTTTTGTTGCTATTGTAGATGACCCTTATTCCATAGTGATCTGATAGGAGGCATGGAATTAGTTTGATCATCTTATATCTATTGAGGTCTGTTTTGTGACCAATTACATGGTCAGTTTTGGAGAAGGTACCATGAGGTGCTGAGAAGAAGGTATATCCTTTTGATTTAGGATGAAATGTTCTATACATATCTATTAAGTCCATTTGGTTCAAAACTTCTGTTTCACTGTGACTCCATTTAGTTTGTGTTTCCCTGATCTGTCCATTGAAGAGAGTGGGGTGTTTAAGTTCCCCACAATTATTGTGTGGGGTGCGATGTATGCTTTAAGCTTTAGTAAGGTTTCCTTTATGAATGCAGATGCCCTGGTACTTAGGGCATAGATGTTCAAAATTGAGAGTTCATCCTGATAGATTTTTCCTTTAGTGAGTATAAAGTGGACTTCTGTATCTTTTTTGATGACTTTTGGTTGAAAGTCTATTTTATCTGATATTAGAATGGCTATTCCAGCTTGTTTCCTGGGACCATTTGCTTGGATCACTGTTTTCTAGCCTTTTAATCTTAGGTAATGTTTGTGTTTGACACTGAGATGCATTTCCTGTATGCAGCAAAATGTTGTGTCTTGTTTACGAATCCAGTCTGTTAGTCTACATCTTTTTATTGGGGAATTGAGTCCATTGATTTTAAGAGATAGTAAGGAATAGTGGTTGTTGCTTCCTGCTGTTTTTGATGTAATTTTTATGTTTGTGTAGCTATCTTCTTTTGGGTTTGTTGAAAGGAGAAATGTTCTATACATATCTATTAAGTCCATTTGGTTCAAAACTTCTCTTTCACTGTGACTCCATTTAGTTTGTGTTTCCCTGATCTGTCCTTTGAAGAGAGTGGGGTGTTTAAGTTCCCCACAATTATTGTGTGGGGTGCATGTATCCTTATTGCATGCTGCCCAGGCTCTTCTGGCTTTCATAGTCTCTGGTGAGAAATCTGGTGTAATTCTGAAAGGTCTACCTTTATGTGTTACTTGACCTATTTCCCTTACTGCTTTTAATATCCTTTCTTTGTTTAGTACATTTGGTGTTTTAATTATTATGTAGAGGATGAATTTCTTTTTTTCTTTTTTTTAATTGATATATTTTTTATTTACATTTCAAATGATTTTCCCTCTTCTGGGTCCCCACTCCCTGCAAGTCCCATAAGCCCTCTTCCCTCCCCCTGTTCCTCCATCTACCCCTTCCCACTCCCCTGTTCTGTAATTCCCCTATACTCTTGCACTGAGTCTTTCCAGCACCAGGGGCCACTCCCCCATTCTTTTTGGACATCATTTAATTTGTGGATTATGTCTTGTGTATTAAAAGATTCTAGGCTAATATCCACTTATCAGTGAGTGCATACCATGATTGATCTTTTGAGACTGGATTACCTCATTTAGTATGATGTTCTCCAGCTCCATCCATTTGTCTAAGAATTTCATGACTTCATTGTTTCTAATGGCTGAATAGTACTCCATTGTGTAAATATACCACATTTTTTTTATCCATTCCTCTGTTTAAGGAAACCTAGGTTCTTTCCAGCTTCTGGCTACTACAAATAGGGCTGCTATGAACATAGTGGTGCATGTATCCTTATTGCATGCTGAAGAATCCTCTGGATATATACCCAGGAGTGTTATAACAGGGTCCTCAGGAAGTGTAATGCCCAGTTTTCTGAGGAACCGCCAGACTGATTTCCAAAGTGGTTGCACCATCTTGCAATCCCACCAGCAGTGGAGGAGTGTTCCTCTTTCTCCACATCCTCGCCAACACCTGCTGTCTCCTGAGTTTTGGACCTTAGCCATTCTGACTGGTGTGAGGCGAAATCTCAGGGTTGTTTTTGATTTGCATTTCCCTAATGATTAATGATGCTAAACATTTCTTAAGGTGTTTCTCAGCTCTCCGAAGTTCTTCAATGTGAAAATTCTTTGTTTAGCTCCCTACCCCACTTTTTAATGGGGTTATTTGATTTTCTGGGTTCTACTTTCTTGTGTTCTTTGTATATATTAGATATTAGCCCTCTGTCGGATTTAGGGTTGGTGAAGATCCTTTCCCAATCTGTTGGTTGACATTTTGTCCTTTTGACAGTGTCCTTTTTCTTCCAGAAACTTTGTAGTTTTATGAGGTCCCATTTGTCAATTCTTGATCTTAGAGCATAAGCTATTGGTGTTATATTCAGGAACTTTTCTCCTGTGCCCATGTCCTCCAAGGGTCTTCCCCAGTTTCTTTTCTATTAGTTTCAGTGTGTCAGGTTTTATGTGGAGGTCCTTAACCCATTTGGAGTTGAGTTTAGTACAAGGAGATAAGAATGGATCGCTTCACATTCTTCTGCATGCTGACCTCCAATTGAACCAGCACCATTTGTTGAAAAGATTATCTTTTTTCCACTGGATACTTTCAATTCCTTTGTCGAAGATCAAGTGACCATAGGTGTGTGGGTTCATTTCTGGGTCTTCAATCCTATTCCATTGATCCACTTGCCTGACATTGTACCAATACCACACAGTTTTTATCACTATTGCTCTGTAGTAAAGTTTGAGGTCTGGGTTACTGAATCCCCCTGAAGTTCTTTTACTTTTGAGAATAGTTTTAGCTATCCTGAGTTTTTTATTATTCCAGATGAATTTGAGAATTGCTCTTTCTAGCTCTATGAAGAACTGGGTTGGGATTTTGATGGGGATTGTATTGAATCTGTAGATTACCTTTGGCAAGATGGCCATTTTAACTATATTAATCCTGCCAATTCACGAGCATGGAAGCTTTGCCCCTGGTTCTGGAAACACTCAGTGCAACAGTATAGGGAAATACCAGAAGAGGGAAGTGGGAAGGAGTAGATGGAAGAACAGGAGGAGGGAAGAGGGCTTATGGGACTTGCGTGGAGTGGAGACCCAGAAAATGGGAAATAATTTGAAATGTAAATAAAGAATACATCGAATAAAAAAAATTAAAAAAAATCATCCTAAGTGAGGTAACCCAATCACAAAAAAATACACATGGAATGCAGTCACTGAAAAGTGGATATTAGCCTAGAAGCTCTGAATACTCAAGACACAATTAACTTATCAAATGATTCCCAAGAAGAAGGAAGGAGAGGGCCCTGGTCCTGTAAAGGCTTGATCCATCATTGTAGGGGATTACCAGGACAGAAAAACAGAAGGGAGGTGATTGGGGAATTGATGGAGGGAACAGAGGGCTTATGGGACTTATGGGGAGGGGGGAACCAGGAAAGGGGAAATCATTTGGAATATAAACAAAGAATATTGAAACAAAACAAAACAATAAAAAAAAGAATGAAGACCAAAGCAAGGATGCTTCAGTCCTATTTAGAATGGGGAAAAAATAATCATGGGAGTTAGAGGGAGAGAGGAGCAGAAGGAAAAGTGTGGCAGGATCAGTTCTGGGAGGAGATGGGGGAGATCTACCAAGGGTCAGAATATTGAACAGAGACATGTAGCTCTAGGGGATGGGTAACTGGGGGTAGCCACCAGAAAGCCATAGATGCCAGGAAAGCAAATGGATCCCAGGACCCAAGGGGAGGGCATTAGTTAAAATAACCAACAAAGGGAAGATATAACATGTAGAAAGCATATCCAGAGGTTAGTCAGGGTCCCGAATTGAGGGATCGAGCCACCAACCCGCCTCAAAAATATTAACCCAGAACTGCTCCCATCTAAAGGAAATACAGTGACAAAGAATGAAGCAGAGACTGAAGGAAAGGCCATCCAGACACTGGCCTACATTGGGATCTATCCCATATGGAGATACCAAACTCAGACACTATTGCTCTTGCCAAGAAGTGCTTGCTGACAGGAGCCTGATGTAGCTGTCTCCTGAGAGGCTCTGCCAGAGCCTGACCAATACAGATGTAGATGCTCACAGCTAATCATTGGACTGAGCATGGGGATCCCTTGGATGAGTTAGAAAAAGGACTGAATGAGTTGAAGGTGTTTGCACACCAATAGGAAAAACAACAATATTAACCAACCAGACCCACCAGATCTCATAAGAACTAAACCACCAATCAGATGGGGGGAACCACAAATGGGGGGAACCATGGCTCCAGCTGTAATATGTAGCAGAGGAGACTTATCTGACATCAATGGGAGGGGGAACTTTTGTCCTTTGATGTCTTGATGCCCCAGCATAGGGGAATGCTAGGGGATGTGAAATGGGAGTTGGTGGGTAGATGGGTAGCACTCTCATAGAAACAGGGGGGAGAGAGAATGGGATAGGATTTGGGGGTGGGAAAACTGGGAAGGTGATAACATTTGAAATGTAAATAAATAAAATAATCAATTAAAAATAGGATATTAAAAAGAAAGCAGGGCTGGAGAGGTGTCTCAGCATTTAAGAACACCAACTGTTATTCCAGGGGTCCTGTGTTCAGTTTCCAGCACACACAATGTGAATTACAACCATCTGTAATGGGATCTGATGTGTCTGAAGACAGCTACAGTGTACATGAATACATATGAATTCATTAAACAAATAAATCCTTAAAAAGCCTTTTATTTTTTTTATTTTTTTATTCAATATATTTTTATTTATATTTCAAATTATTTCCCCTTTTCTAGACCCCCACTCCCCGAAAGTCCCATCAGCCCTTTCCCTCCCCGTATTTTCCCACCAAATCCTTCCCACTTCCCTGTTCTGGTTTTTCCCTATACTGCTTCACTGAGTCTTTCCAGAACAACGGGCCACTTCTCCGTTCTTCTTGTACCAAATTTGATGTGTGGATTATATTTTGGGTATTCCGGTTTTCTAGGTTAATATCCACTTATTAGTAAGTGCATACCATGATTCATCTTTTGAGTCTGGGTTACCTCACTTAGTATGATGTTCTCCAGCTCCATCCATTTGCCTAAGAATTTCATGAATTCATTGTTTCAAATGGCTGAGTAGTACACCATTGTGTATATATACCAAATTTTTTGCAACCATTCTTTTGTTGAGGGATACCTGGGTTCTTTCCAGCTTCTGGCTATTATAAATAGGGCTGCTATGAACATAGTAGAGCATATATCCTTATTACATGCTGGTGAATCCTCTGGGTATATGCCCAGGAGTGGTATAGCAGCATCTTTCAGAAGAGACATGCCCAGTTTTCTGAGGAATTGCCAGACTGATTTCCAGATTGGTTGTACCATTTTGCAACCCCACCAGCAGTGGAGGAGTGTTCCTCTTTCTCCACATCCTCTCCAACACCTGTTGTCTCCTGAGTTTTTAATTTTAGCCATTCTGACTGGTGTAAGGTGAAATCTCAGGGTTGGTTTGATTTGCATTTCCCTGATAACTAATGAAGCTGAGCATTTTAAAGATGTTTCTCTGCCATCCAAATTTCTTCAGGTGAGAATTCTTTGTTTAATCCTGTACCATATTTTTAAATAGGGTTATTTGGTTTTCTGGGGTCTAACTTCTTGAGTTCTTTGTATATCTTGGATATTAGCCCTCTATCTAATGTAGGGTTGGTGAAGATCTTTTCCCAATTTGTTGGTTGCTGATTTGTCCTTTTGATGGTGTCCTTTGCTTTTCAGAAACTTTGTAATTTTATGAGGTCCCATTTGTCAATTCTTGATCTTAGAGCATACGCTATTGGTGTTCTGTTCAGGAACCTTCCCCTTGTACTGATGTCCTCAGGGTCTTCCCCAGTTTCTTTTCTATTAGCTTCAGAGTGTCTGGCTTTATGTGGAGGTCCTTGATCCATTTGGAGTTGAGCTTAGTACAAGGAGACAAGGATGGATCAATTTGCATTCCTCTGCATGCTGAACCAGCACCATTTGTTGAAAAGGCTATCTTTTTTCCATTGGATGTTTTCAACCTCTTTGTCAAGGATCAAGTGGCCATAGGTGTGTGGGTTCATTTCTGCATCTTCAATCCTGTTCCATTGATCTTCCTGCCTGTCACTGTACCAATACCCTGCAGTTTTTAACACTATTGCTCTGTAGTATTGCTGGTGGTCAGGGATACTGATACCCCCAGAATTTGTTTTGTTGTTGAGAATAGTTTTAACTATCCTGGGTTTTTTGTTATTCCAGATGAATTTGAGAATTGCTCTTTCTAACTCTATGAAGAATTTAGTTGGGATTTCGATGGGTATTTCATTGAATCTGTATATTGCTTTTGGCAAAATGGCCATTTTAACTATATTAATCCTGCCAATTCCTGAGCCTGGGAGGTTATTCCAATTTTTAAGGTATTTTTCCATTTCCTTCTTCAGAGTCTTGAAGTTCTTGTCATACATATCTTTCTCATGTTTGGTAAGAGTCACCCCAAGGTACTTTATACTGTTTGTGGCTAGTGTGAAGGGTGTCATTACCCTAATTTCTTTCTCAGCCTGCTTATCCTTTGAGTATAGGAAGGCTAGTGATTTGCTTGAGTTGATTTTATAACCTGCCACATTGCTGAAGTTGTTTATCAGCTGTAGAAGTTCTCTAGTGGAGTTTTTTTGGGTCACTTAGGTACACTATCATAACATCTGCAAATAATGATAGTTTGAATTCTTCCTTTTCAATTTGTATCCTTTGACCTCCTTATGTTGTCGAATTGCCCGAGCTAGTACCTCAAGTACAATATTGAAAATATAAGGAGAAATGGGGGCAGCCCTGTATAGTCCCTGATTTTAGTGGGGTTGCTTCAAGTTTCTCTCCATTTAGTTTGATGCTGGCTACCAGTTTTCTGTATATTGCTTTTACTATGTTTAGATATGGGCCTTGAATTCCTATTCTTTCCAAGACTTTAAGCATGAAAGGATGCTGAATCTTGTCAAATGCTTTTTCAGCATCCAATGAAATGACCATGTGTTATTTTTTCTTTGAGTTTTTTAATGTAGTGGATAGTATTGATGGATTTCCGTATATTGAACCAACCCTGCATCCCCGGAATAAAGCCTACTTGATCATGGTGGATGATCGTTTTGATGTGTTCTTGGATTTGGTTGGCAAGAATTTTTATTGATTATTTTTGCATCGATGGTCATAAGGGAAATTGGTCTGAAGTTCTCATTCTTTGTTGGATCTTTGTGTGGTTTTGATATCAGCGTAATTGTGGCTTCATAGAAGGAATTGGGTAGTGTTCCTTCTGTTTCTATTTTGTGGAATAGTTTGAAGAGTATTGGTGTTAGGTCTTCTTTGAAGGTCTGATAGAATTCTGCACTGAAGCCATCTGGTCCTGTGACTTTTTTGGTTGGAAGGCTTTCTATGACCCCTTCTATTTCTTAGGGGTTATGGGACTGTTTAGATGATCTATTTGATCCTGATTTATTTTTGGTGTTTGGTATCTGTCTAGGAAATTATCTATTTCCTCCAGCTTCTCCAGTTGTGTTGAGTGTAGGCTTTTGTAGTAGGATCTGATGATTTTTTTTGAATTTCCACAGTTTCTGTTGTTATATCCCCCTTTTCATTTCTAATTTTGTTAATTTGGATACTTTTCTCTACCCTTTGGTCAGTCTGGCTAAGGGTCTATCTATCTTGTTGATTTTATCAAAGAACCAGTTCCTGGATTCGTTGATTCTTTGTATGGTTCTCTTTGTATCCACTTGACTGATTTCAGCCCTGAGTTTGATGATTTCCTGTCTTCTACTCCTTCTGGGTGAATTGGCTTCTTTTTGTTCCAGGGCTTTCAGGTGTGTAGTTAAGCTGCTAGTGTATACACTCCCCATTTTCTTTTTGGAGGCACTCAGGGCTATGAGTTTTCCTCTTAGCACTGCTTTCATTATGTCCCAAAGATTTGGGTAGGTTGTGTCTTCATTTTCATTAAATTCTAAAAAGTCTCTGACTTCTTTCTTTATTTCTTCTTTGGCCAAGGTGTCATTGAGTAGAGTATTGTTAAGCCTCCATATGTATGTGGCTTTCTGTTGTTTTGTTGCTGTTGAAGACCATTCTTACTCCATAGTGATCCAATAGGAGGCATGGAATTAGTTCAATCTTTTTATATTTGTTGAGGTCTGTCTTGTGATCAATTATATGGTCGATTTTGGAGAAGGTACCATGAGGTGCTGAGAAAAAGGTATATTCTTTTGTTTTAGGGTGAAATGTTCTATAAATATCAGTCAAGTCCAATTGGTCCAAAGCTTCAATTAGTTTTATTGTGTCCCTGTTTAGTTTCTGTTTTCCTGATTGGTCCATTGAGGCGAGTGGAGTGTTGAAGTCTCCCACAATTATTGTTTTAGCTATAATGTGTGCTTTGAGTTTTAGTAAAGTTTCTTTTATGAATAAGGGTGCCCTTGTATTTGGCGCATAGATGTTCAGAATTGAAAGTTCTTCTTGGTGGATTTGACCAGCAAGAAGTGTTCTTCTGTATCTCTTTTGATGACTTTAGTTTGAAAGTCAATTTTATCTGATATTAGAATGGCTACTCCAACTCGTTTCCTGAGACCATTGACTTGTAAAATTGTCTTCCAGCCTTTTACTGTAAGGTAGTTTTTGTCTTCGACATTGAGGTGTGTTTCCTGTATGCAGCAAAATGAAGGGTCCTATTTCCTTATCTAGTCTGTTAGTCTATGTCTTTTCATTGGGGAGTTGAGTCCATTGACGTTAAGAGATATTAAGGGATAGTGATTATTACTTCCTGTCATTTTTGATGTTATTTTTATATTTGAATGGTTATCTTCTTTTGGGTTTGATGAAAGAAGGTAACTATCTTGCTTTTTCTAGGGTGTAGTTTCCATCCTTGAATTGGAGTTTTGTTCCTATTATTCTTTGCAGAGCTGGGTTTGTGGAAAGATATTCTGTAAATTTGGTTTTGTCATGGACTATCTTGGTTTCTCCATCTATTGTGATTGAGAGTTTTGTTGGGTCAGTCTTGGCTGAAATTTGTGTTCTCTCAGAGTCTTCATGAGATCTGCCTAGGATCTTCTAGCTTTCATGGTCTCTGGTGAGAAGTCTGGTGTGATTCTGATAGGTCTTCCTTTATATGTTACTTGGCCTTTTTCTCTTGCTGCCTTCTTTGTTTAGTACATTTGGGGTTTTGATTATTATGTGACAAGAGGTATTTCTGCTCAGGTCCAGTCTGTTTGGAGTTCTGTAGGCTTTTTGTATATTCAGGGGCATCTCCCTCTTTAAGTTGGGAAAGTTTTCTTCCATAATTTTGTTGAAGACATTGCTGGCCCTTTCAGCTGTAAATCTTTACTCTCATCCATACCTATAATCCTTAGGTTTGGTCTGCTCATTGTGTCCTGGATTTCCTGGATGGTCTGGGATACAAGCTTTTTGCATTTTGCATTTTCTTTGACTGTTGAGTCAATGGTTTCTATGCTATCTTCGGCATCTGAGATTCTTTCTTCCATCTCTTGTATTCTCTTGCTGATATTTGCATCTATGGCCCCTGATTTCTTCTCAAGGTTTTCTATTTCCAAAGTTGTCTCCCTTTGTGATTTCTTAGTTATTTCTACTTCTGATTTTAGATCCTGGATGGTTTTGCTTAGCTCATTCTCTTGCTTGTCTGTGTTTTCCTGTAATTATTTAAGAGATCTTTGTGGTTCCTCTTTCATGACTTCTGCTGTTTGACTCACTTTCTCCTGCATTTCTGTAAGTTATTTTGTGTTTCTTCTTTATTGGCTTCTATCTCTTGATAGTTACCTAAATGTAACTACTGATCCCATGGTACCCCAAGGGATCCAACACCTTGACTTGTCTCAACTTTCCTTTCTTGTTGATACTAACTTATAAGAACTGAAGTATATCATATGTAATCTCTGCCTGACCCACTGCATGAAGTGCTTATGGTAGTAATTTAGGATGCCCAACCGGAAGCCATCATCAGCATGAACACTTAAGTGGTTGCATTAGCTTTAGTGTGTGATCTTCCTCCTCTGATTGTGGCTATGGAACATGGAGAAGATCCCACACTGGAGTCTATATGATGAGACTACACTGTCTCCAGAGTGCCCACACCTCAGGGGCACTCTGATAGTTCAAAAAGTCATGGATGACATCTAACAAATTGAACTCTTTGAGTCTATGCCTCCTGTGGATCAAACAGGAAGGAAAGTTTGATGTTTGGATGTGCAATGTATAATATGCCTTAATCCCATGTCTGAACCTCCCTGCTTTACATTCTTTTTGAATGAAGACAACCAGTCTTGCCTTTCACACTAACACAGGCTTGCTCCAGTAGGCTGATACTTCTGGCCACTCAGCCAATGCTCTCCATCTAACACAGCCTGAAAAGTATCGATATGGAAGTTGTCCATCAAGGGGCCAAGATAGAGATGGAGGTAGGGCCAAGTGGCTACCATGTGCTTCACAATAATTTCTTAATGAAGGCCTCCTTGAACAGTAGGGGAAAGAACACTTTGGGCACATCCTCCAGAGCAGAAGCAGCCTTTTCTTCATTACTTGCTAGTCATTGCCAGCTGGATTGCCAGTTGTTGGAGCATGGGAAGTGCTTGTTAGCTCATCCTAAGGGATTGAAGTAGAGGAGTCCTATGGAAGCATCCAGAAACATATCCTCAGAAGAAAGCATAGGGTAGATTACCCCTTTCTTTGGCAGAAGGCAGCTCAGGATCAGTGTTATTGTCTCCATAGTAAAACTTGACTTTCCAATTTAACCTTTGCTCTGCTAGTCTCACAGCCATGGCACTAACAGGGAATCATGGGTGTACTTTGAATCTTCCATGTGAAGTGTGACTTACCACTAATTTGATCATGCAAAACCCTGCTGCTGTGAATGCTACTCCCCTGAGGAGCACTCTGGAGATAGTGTAGTCTCTTCATTTTAGGGTGAGCCATTACTCCATAAAACTCTCAAAGGAACATGAGAGGTTCCCTGAGATACCTTCCAACATCCTATCTTCAATTAAAGGGGCTTAACAAGAAAAATCTGTGAAGTTGTTTCATTTATTTAACTTTTCTGTCAAACAGAAAGAGGTCTGGATACCCATAGTTCTGTTATACAGCATGGGAGAATGAAACAGCACAATTGCCAATGTGAAGCTACCTTGTGAAAAGGACAGTGTCCAGCACAAGCACAGCAACAGAAATGAAAGTGCTGAAAACCAAGCACAACAAGGGTGAAAGATAATCTCCTGTGCTTGGAACACAGGCTGAAGTTTGTCCCCAAGAGGACCAGCCCTTACATACAGTATAGGGGGAAATATGTGGGAGAAAATACACTATTGTTAGCTTTTATTGTACTTCATTCCCATTTGTTTTCCTCTGTATGTTGTTTGAGACAGGGTCTCACTATGAGGCATTTTTGACTGATTTTTTTTCTTGTAGACCAGGCTGGTCTTTCACTAATAGAAATCTGCCTACTTCTTCCCACCAGTGCTGGAATCAATGGCAAGTGCTTATATACTGAGTTCCATGTTTTTAGACATAACTTATTCATATGCATTCCAGTCCAGTCAAGAACTGGAAATCTTCATGTCTCAGCTCAGCCAACCAAGTCTGATCTCCCATACACATTGTACCTTCTGATTTCGAATTTTTTCAGGGTCTTATCAAGTTCTTCTGTTCAAGGATCTGATCTGGTCTAACTTCTGACCCTCAGTTGCCAGAGTAGGTGAGATGAGCAATGGCCTCTTTTCCCACTCTGATTTCAGGATGGTTCTTCAGTCCCAGGATAAAGGAAATGTTTATTTATATGAAGGGGCTGAAGAGAGGACTCTTCCTTTTAGAGCACTGGGTTTGTCTGCCAGCAGCTGCAAGGGACCCCTCCCTCCCCAATGCGATACTGTGACAATGCAAGACAATGCAAATTTGTCCATCTTGCATACTTACACAGGGATTTTAGGTTTAACTAAAATCCCGTTGAACTCTTCCCATTCAGAAGTTGTTCTCATTTACTATTAATAAATCCATGTTTATTATATACCTTTTGAGAAAGGAAACTTCTAGCACTATATAAATCGGCCCCCTTGGCTCATACCTAAGGTTTCAGCCATATGACAGTAAAGACAGGAAGAAGAGTCTCTGTCTCAAGTACATTTCAGGTACATATACAGGATAGGTGACTCTGGGCTACTAGAGACCCCACTTCAAAAACAGAAAAACAGCCAGGCAGTAGTGGCACACACCCTGTAATCCCAGTACTATGGGAGGCAGAGGCAGAAACAGAGGCAGCCAGATTTCGGAGTTCGAAGCCAGCCTGGTCAACAGAGTGAGTTCCAGGACAACCAGGGCTATACAGAGAAACCCTGTCTTGAAAAAGCCAAATACGAAAAACACCCACTCTCCCCCCCCCCCAAAAAAACCCAGTATACTGTAGCCGCCAGCAGCTACATGTAAACTGGGTTACCTGTTGAGAGAATTTTGGGGTCATAGGGAAGAGCGGCGAAAAGAAAGTACGGCTAGGTCAATGTTCACTGATCGAAGCCGTCAACTTTAATGGCGCCGGACCTTTTAACAGTTCGGGCAAACCCTCCCCCCAGACTCCAGGCTGAGTTCCGGTGGAAGTTGTCTAGCTTCTCTTGGAGGTCTTCGTCTTGACTGCTCCGGCAGCTGGGTGGGTCACCTGTTTAATTCAGGAATCCCTATACCAGGAAGAACAATGAACTTAACCTTTACTACGTGCACTCCACCCTAGGTGGAGCAGGATCCTGGCATTCTGGGAGAAGTTAACCTTGACCAAAGTCAAACTCTGACCAAGTGCAAGACTGCCCCAATATGGCTCTGTACATGTCCTCCCTTTTTTTATTAATTTGAACACGAGGAGGTAGAAAACAAGTGGATAAATATCCTTCATAAGAAGGCGGGCCTTAACCAGGAGGGGAAGCATTGACCGTAATTCCTCTTAAATATTGTATAACGTCTTTTTCAGAGGAGGGGTAATAGGCTCCCTTATTATTTTAAGGACAGCCTCTCGACGTTAACCCCTATGCAATTAGGTGTACTTCCTGGGGACTCAGAAGCAGAAATTCACCTCCCCATGCAGTGCTTTGCCTCGCACGTCTCGCTGGTACCCATGTTTGTTCATAAACAAACACACATAGATCTGAGTTCTATGTGGCTCCCTCTTTGGAGATCCACTTGTGTAAGTTTTGAAGCCAGGGGGGTCTGCAAGTGTCTTTAACAGACATGTAATCTCTCCATCCAGGTGAGCCTGGGTGGAGACAGCCAGTCTGCTTAACAGACAAGGTCAAGAGTTAAAGGTGGAATAGGATTAACTTGTCCCAGAAGTATCCAATTCAGTTGTAAATTAACAACTTTGAGGACCCAAGGCTTGGCCTCTGAGGTGGGAGAGGTAGCCTTGTGAATCAAGAATTAAGCTGTTACTTCTCAGGAAAAGTGGAGACTATATGTTAAATTAACACAGCTGGCTGAAGATTGTTAGCCATCTTCAAAATTGGAATCTTCAATATTGGGATTATTTCTAGACTAGTCTATGGTTGAGTCAGCTGAGCACAATAAGGAGAAGAGTCATTTTAACTCTTCTTTAGATTAATTTTTCCTAAGCTAGCATAACAGTCTCCATGTTCTGTCCCACAAAGTCTAAAAGCTTGATGCTAGGCAATTTATCTAACCTGGGACATTTAACAATTGAGGTAAGTCAAGAACATATATCCAATATAGCTCTTATGTTACCATGGTCTGGGCATTCAGCAAGCACAGTCAGCATATCTTCTGCAGCATTCTGTGGAAAAAACAGAGGACATGCCTTCTCCCCCAATATTAAATCAGGATCATGGCATATGTTAGTAAGTGAATTCCTTCATTTCACCTAGACATCAATATGTCTAATTACAAGATGTCATATACATTTAGCAAGGAGTTTCTTGGCATCTAAATTTTAAAATTTTAAAATTTTCTTAAAAACATGTAAGCATAATTTAAATTATATGCACAGGGACACAATTTCCCCTCTCTTCTTTCTTCCAAGAAGATATTGTTTTATTAATTTAAGTTGGAACACAAAGTATAACCCATAACATAGGCAATAACTATGTAATTATATAAAATATAGTTGCTTTTTCTGTTAGAGCAGTTGCAACTAGACAGCCTAAAAATGAATCATTAGTCACATGTACATATTTTTTTAATCCTTTAAATTAGAAATATGAATATCATTTATCTGTAATAACTAAGTCCTCTAGGATTAACACCATTACGTGGTAGAGGTAGAAATTGAGGACATCAAGAACAAATCTTTATAATTTGATGTGCACAAAATATAAAATTATTTCAAATACCTAAAGGACAGTCATTTAGAGAATATATCCTTTGTTCTTAGAAATTTGAATCACATTTGTACAAACTGTAGAAATTAAGAATTAGCAGTATTAAAAATGGACCAATTTTAAGCAATTATAAACCATGAGCTATGTATATCTACTATTATTAAAAGCTTGACCTTTAACATCTTAAAAATAGCTGCTATAGCACCCAATTCAGGTATCTGTGTTGAAGCAGGGAGAAACTTAAAGGAATAAACATGTGATCTGATAGTACAAATTATCTTTTGGATAACAATTATTAATTTTGCCTAAAAATGCTTACCATGTAATAGACCAACCATTAATAATAAATTTGATTGTTGCTTGAAGCAAGGAACAAATGTTTCCTACCTTGAAAACAGAGGTTTAAGACCTTTTGTGGCAAGCTTAAAATGAGGTAAATAAGATAAAGCCAATTAATATATCCTAACAACTTTTGAAAGCCATTTACCTAAAAATTCTAAAAGTCTATAGGAGCAAGGGCCTGTAACAAACATTCTATGAACATTATACACTGAAAATTTTAAGATCTTAACTTCTAGTATTGAAACAGAGACAAAACACTTTTTCTCACAAGACATAAGGCTGTTAGCCATTCCTTGAGGCAAAACTTTCTAATGAAATTGTTTTGTTGTCTCTTTAAAATTAGAAGCAAATGCTTTTATAATTATCAGAATGTAAAGCAAAAAACCAACCCTTTAAATTTACAATAATTTTATAGGGAGTAGACAGGCCAAATGTTAATGCTTTTATAGCCTCCTTGACCTTTCATAGATTTGAACTGCATTTTAACCCACACCTGGATAAGTCAAAAACCTTTTTTTTTTTTTTTTTTAAACCAAACACTCCCTAGGTGGGGCCTGTAAGGCAGAAACAATTTCTCAAAACTTCCTCACTAGCTTCCCCTGAGGCAGCTCTAAGCTTTGCATTAACTCAAATGTAAATTTTTTTATCTGCCCTAGGATCCACCTTGAGTCCTTGGCAAGGACATTGTATGAGATTCCTCAAATGTAAATATCTTCTAATCTGAGCCTTTTATCTAAGACCAGACCCAAACCTACAAGGACAATTTAAGGATTAAACAAAAGAAACCTGTAATTTCATGGTCAAAGGAACCTACTTGATATCAAATACATTTCTACAGAGATCTCCTTTTTAATCTTGGAGGGTTAAATTTTGCTCCTACCATTGTAGCCTATAAACTTGTGGAAAAGAGGCAATGGGCCCCTAAAACCCATAGCTGTATCACTCTTAAAATTATCTTAATTACAAAATGTTAAGAATTATGAGCCTGTAAACTGAAAACTGTAGCCAATGACACACTGATTTTTATTGTAACTCAATGTTTTCTTGCAATATTAGAGCACAATTGTAATTTTGGAAGCAAATCTCAATTTTAAACAATCTATTTTCTTTAAAATTAATGGCAAACACATATTTACAGCACAAGGTTTGTATGCCAGTTCTTATGTTCAAGTGTATAACAGTGTAACTTATTAAAGAGACAATATTTTAAATCTTAATCTTCATTAAGTCTAATCTCCAGGCCAAGATTCACATGAAACACCATGCCAATTTAGGAGCGTCCCAAAGGCCTGTATTTCCTGGATTGCGTCATGCCATGTGGTGTTCAAAATGGCGACTACTCTAAACTACCAGCCTTAATCGTCATGCCACGTGTTCAAAATGGCGACTACCCTAAACTACCAGCCTTAATCGTCATGCCACGTGTTCAAAATGGCGACTACCCTAAACTACCAGCCTTAACCATCATGCCACGTGTTCAAAATGGCGACTACCCTAAACTACCAGCCTTAACCTAACTTTTGTTAATAACATTATACCTTTTAAATCATGTGCAGTGACTTAAGCCAATACTCTATAGTCAAGACATGCAAAATATACCTTTAAATCCAATTATAAACAAGAACAAAGCATGAGTGGCGTTAGGCCACGTGTAGTTAGTTAAGATAGCTCTAACACTGAATCACCAGTTTTAAACTAACCTTTTCTTAATAACACTATACCTTTTACATAATAACCAATTAATTTATAACTCTTTAGTCAAGAAATGTAAAGCCTTATATCATTAAAACCAATTAAAAACAAGTATAAAGCGACTACATGAATTTCACAAGCCAAACCAAAGTCTTCCCAAATCTCGAGGTTTCTGGGCTTTAAGAGCGGCTTTTTCCCCAGCCACGCTTGCCTCTTGAGTGAGCTGCGCTGTCGCGGCGTGGCTTTGAATCAATCCCCACACAAACTGTGGCTAGCTCAAGAGGTTACCAGCAGATGTAATCTTTACCAATTTTTTCTTTTTAACATGAAACAGTCATTCACACAAAGACACAGAGAGGGCATAAACATACACATAGACAGTCGGTGCACCGGGACAAACACGGAAAGATACACAGAAAGTTAAGCGTGCTTGTTAAGCAATTGCATCCATTTTCCTCTTTAAACAGCTCTTAGAAGCTGTGGACATATGCCTATTTTTAAAAACCCCTTTCTTTTCGCCGAAATCAGCTCTTACGAGCTTTGGGCAAATGCCTACCAAATTCCTTCCCCATATTTCCCTATCTTATCAACCCAAGCAGTCCTGCGCTGGGTCCACGCAGTATGCTTGAAAAACTGTATCCATTCCTGCACTCACAACCATAGACACGAATTCACTAGCGCTAGTTTTGCCCTCTATGTTGCTTACCGTGCGGACACCATTAATTTTCACCTTTTTTCTGCGAAGCTTCGCTGGATAGGGCTACCTCAAGAAATTCTCTCGTGCCAGGTCTTCCCACGTTCAGGCGCCACTATGTAGCCGCCAGCAGCTACATGTAAACTGGGTTACCTGTTGAGAGAATTTTGGGGTCATAGGGAAGAGCGGCGAAAAGAAAGTACGGCTAGGTCAATGTTCACTGATCGAAGCCGTCAACTTTAATGGCGCCGGACCTTTTAACAGTTCGGGCAAACCCTCCCCCCAGACTCCAGGCTGAGTTCCGGTGGAAGTTGTCTAGCTTCTCTTGGAGGTCTTCGTCTTGACTGCTCCGGCAGCTGGGTGGGTCACCTGTTTAATTCAGGAATCCCTATACCAGGAAGAACAATGAACTTAACCTTTACTACGTGCACTCCACCCTAGGTGGAGCAGGATCCTGGCATTCTGGGAGAAGTTAACCTTGACCAAAGTCAAACTCTGACCAAGTGCAAGACTGCCCCAATATGGCTCTGTACAGTATACAAACCATGGAACAAATAATCTAGAAAAGGGGTGGAGAGAAGGTTCTGGCAGTTGACTGGAAGTTTCTTTCCCAAGAACCACATGGTGACAGAAACCAATCACATCTCTAGTCCCATGTGAATCCATATTTCTTCTGATCTCCTAATGCAGTATGTACATACATTTACAATTACACAAATGCAGGTTAAGTACTCACATGGCTGAAATGTCCTAAAACTTAAAATTTTTCTCTAAGAGTCAGAATATTAAACTGAACTGAATGACTATCAATGAGAGAGAGAGAGAGAGAGAGAGAGAGAGAGAGAGAGAGAGAGAGAGAGAGAGAGAGAGAGAGAATAGAGTCATTAGCTTAGCCAGAAATACCAATTTGTAGAGTAAGCTGGAGCATGGAGACCCATTCTAGTAATGCCAGCTTTCCAGGTGCAGAAGCAGGAGGACTGTTAATTTCAGCTACTTTGAGCTAAATGACCAGTGCCATGGCAGACTCAACCATAGAGCAAAACTATATCTCAAGAAAACAAATCCATGAATTGCTAAACAAAAAAAATATTTGAGATGAAAACAAACCAATCCTTGGAGTCAAAATCACCCTACATCTTCTCATCAGAGGAGATAGAACTGAGAATTCTTGCATCACCTTTGCCTTAATGTCCTTAGTGGGGTGTGGCTGGGCTACAGATGGATTGTGTGTCTAGCCTGATGCAGGTGAGGGACTTACTAGACACAAACACAATTGACAGATCTTCTCTTCAGAAGGGTGAGGAGGTAACTCCAAGATGCCCACTGTCTTCTCTGACTCTGTGAAGCTTTTATCCACCCTTCTGTTCACACCTTCACTTTGCAGCCTAACCTGCCTACCACTGCTACCCAGTCACTGAATTGGTAGAGTCTCCACGCAGTTAATCTTCATTGGCCTCAGGACAAAATGATCAGAGAGTAAAGAGAAAGGCAAGGGCCCATTCATGATTTCCCTGCATGCAGCTACCCAGATGGCTGAGGCAGGAGGCTGATACACCGAGGCCTGTATACAGTGAGCTCATAACCAGACTCAGCACTCAGGACGATCTGTATAAGCCAAGGTGAGCAAGGTCTAAAGTGACAGTTCCAGGTATGGCAGCTCAAAGGCTGAGGCACTTAAAACAACTAAATTTTTATTAGAGAGCTATGAAACTTGATCAACCCACCTGGAGATAACAGGTCTTAGATTAACTATAAAACTTCAGGAAGAAAAGGGAAAGCTGTAAGTGGTCATACCCACACCCTTAATCCTCTCACTAAGGAGGGACAATGGAGTCTTTATTTTAAGATTTATTTATTTATTTTGTGTATATGAGTACACCATTGCTCTCTTCAGACACACCAGAAGAGGTCATCAGATCCTATTGCAGATGGTTGTAAGCTACCATGCGGTTGCTTGGAATTGAAATCAGGACCTCTGGAAGAGCAAGCAGCCAGGATACTCTTAACTACTGAGCTAACTCTCCTGCCTTTAGAGTGCCTATTTTATGAACTTGAGACCTGTCTATTTTCCATAGTGAGCTCCAGTCCAGTTAAACTATAGATTGAGACATTTTGTGAACCACACAAAACAAATCATAGCAAAAGGGGAAATATGAGCAAAAGTAGGGTAAGATGATGTACTTTTAATCCAAGCTCTCCAGATGCAGATGCAGGTAGATCTCTGTGAGGTCAAGGTCATACTGCCTAGTCTACACAATGAGTTCCATGACTTCCAAGATTATACAATAGAAAGATTATATGTCAAAAGACAAAAGAAAGCTGTTTTCCCCCTTCCTTTCTTACTAGTATTAATTAATTAATTAATTAATTTATTTATTTATTTATTATTTATATTGAGATTGAATTTTCTTGTAGTTCTGACTTCCTCGAAATATTCTGTTTCTCTTTCCTAGTTATCCTCCTTCATTTTGGACACATTGTTTTTCTAAGTAACCCTGGAGCTCACTATGTAGCTTTAGTCACACAAATGTTGACCTGCCTCTGGCCCCACTTCCTGGAATTTAGGGCATGCACCACCACACCCAGCCAAAAAAAAAAAAAAAAAAAAAAAGCTTCTTTAATTTAGATTAACTCACTCCAGGTAGAGTTAGACAGAACAATTGTATATTTGACTGAATCTTGTCTAAGAAGTAGCTAAGAGACCAGTACAAACTATTTAACAGGATTCTATCTAAACACACAATCAAACAAGGAAGCAAACAAACAAGCACCCAACTAGAAAGCCGCAGTATAATTGATGATATACTACTTTAATTCCAGGATTTTAGATGTAGAAGCAGAAGCATCTCTTTGACTTTTAGAACAGACTGGTCTGTACTGCCAAGTACAGGCACACCTGGCTACACAGTGAGACCCTGTCTCCAAGACAACAAAGGACACAGGCTAGTTTTCTGTCATGCTGCAGTCAAATGGGACTTCAAGTGTACCTGCCCTCATGATGTCGGTGTAATGGTGAAGATCTAACTGGGATTTCCTGCATAGTAGGTACATGTTCTACCAATAGGACTTCATCCACAAACTCTGGTTCCAGGGTATTTTAAGATCCTGAGATCTTGGGACTCATCTTTATGGATCAGAGCACTCACTGCATTTCCTTCTCCACACAAAGAAGATATCAAGACCTTAAAATTGGTGACCAGGGCAATGCCCAAGAACAATCTCAGAGAATGAGTATCCAGGTTTCCATAGTCTGACCATTAAGCCACAACTGCTCTCAAGGGCAATAATTTCATTATTCTATTGTGCTAGCTGCCTCTTAGAATATTAGAATTTTATTTGACTTGTGAGTCCTCCTGCTCCACCGACCCATTGATTTCCATGCTAATTTTGAGTGCAAGGACCTCCCACATGTGTTACCAATACTTAACTGGGATATAACCACACACTGAGGTTTGGGTGTGTGAACTGGTTGAGGTCTAGGACTGGGAGTAAGGGATTCAAGTGTGACTGTGAGAGCTGGTAGTGAGTGATGAATAGGGTCTCCAAAAGAGGGACATCTAAGCCAAGAAAAAGAGATGCATTTTGTCATTGTTAGGGAATTGTGGGGCTGTTTTGTCCAGGTACACAGCCCTACATGGCCCTAGGTCAGGCTGCCCATATTAGGACAACATTCAGGATATTGCAATTGGAATCTTGTCACTCAAGTCACACACACTGCAAGTTTGTCAGCGTCACAGTGGACCAGTCCTCAATTTGGTGCTTCCTTTCCTTACTACCGGTCACAAGCCGTGATGCTGCACACATCAGGCCAGCAGGAAGGACTAATGCAAGCAAGATCGAACAAAATATTTGAGGTGTCCTTGACCCCTGAATCAGCAGACAGACACCCTGTGAAAGTTACATCTAACCAAATCCTGACATTCAAAACCAACATCATCCATGTCCTAGCACTTCATGAGGTCCCCAGGTTCTAATTAGCCCTTCACAATGAGGGTTACAGACAAGTAGAGTGCAGTTCAGACACTATCTGCAGGTCTGATAGGAACACAGTAGCAACCCCACCCCAAGCACCCAACAAACTTTCATGTAAAAAAATTGTAAACAAAAATTTTGGGTTTTTTAAAAAGAGTCATTTATTTTATATATGTTAGTACACTCTAGCTGTCTTCAGACACCCCAGAGGAGGGCATCAGATCTTATTACAGATGATTGTAAGTCACCATGTGGTTGCTGGGAATTCATCTCAGGACATCTGGACGAACAGCCAGTGCTCTTAAGCACTAAGCCATATCTCCCACCTGAAAGATTTTCTTTAATGTAAAAGAAAAATTTACACTAATCTGTATAACAGCTCTTCATGCCTCCTCACATGAGCAATATTTTCAAGTGGTGTCTTTGAATACAGACAGTATTCTACAGTCTTCTAACAAGCCTACTGCCTCATCTAACCCAAGCATATAAACAAGGAAAAGCTGAGACTTCTGAAAGGCTTTTGTTTTCCTCAAAAAAACAAAAAAACAAAAACAGGGAACAAAAACAAATGATGTCTTTCACCATCAATTAAAAAGTGTCCATACTCTCTTACCCATATGAGGAATAACTTGTTTCTCATTTTTCTGAGAGTTGAAAATACATCTTTGAAAAGCAGGATGAGTAATTTCAGCATAGAGGGGTATATTCATGGCAATGAGGAATTCAGGCTGACCTCAGTTACAATGCAGCTTAAAGGACATAACACCATGTGATGAAAAGGAAATAAAACAAAATAAATCCTGAGGAAATGCCTGGGTATTCTCCAATCCAGTCTTTAATGGACTGAGATAACAATTTATTTGGTTTTGTTAATATGGTTTATTTTATCAGTTGTTTTCTTTCATTGACGGGGTTTTTTTGAGACAGGGTTTCCCTGTGTAGCCCTGGCTGTTCTGGAACTCACTCTAGAGACCAGGCTGGCCTCAAATTCAGAAACCTGCCTG
Source organism: Apodemus sylvaticus (assembly GCF_947179515.1). NCBI lineage: Eukaryota > Metazoa > Chordata > Mammalia > Rodentia > Muridae > Apodemus > Apodemus sylvaticus. The sequence goes on along the minus strand of NC_067474.1, from coordinate 116,818,457 downwards.
CCTCTGCCTCCTAAGTGCTAGAATTACAGTTGTGTGCTATCACTACCCAGCTTCATTAATGTTTTTAAATGGATTCTTAATCTATAGTCCCTGGAAATTCTGCCTCAGTTTCAGGAAGGCTGGGATTCCAGATACCAGTTGCTTTAATAAATATAGAATATTATATTTGATATACTTTTTATTTACATTTCAATTGATTTTCCCTTTCCTGGATCCCCATCCCTGAACGTCCCACAAGCCCTCTTCCCTCCTTCTGTTCCCCATTCACCATTTCCCACTTCCCTGTCCTGGTATTTCCCTACACTGCTGCACTGAGCCTTTCCAGGCCCAGGGACCACTCCTTCCTTCCTCTTGGGCATCATTTGATATGTACATTGTATCTTGGGAATTCCAAGCTTCTAGGCTAATATCCATTTATCAGTGAGTGCATACCATGAGTCTTCTTTTGAAACTGGGTTACCTCACTTAGGATGATGTTCTCTGGTTCCACCTATTTGTCTAAGAATTTAATGAATTCATTGTTTCTAATGGCTGAATAGTACTTCATTGTGTATATATACCACATTTTCTGTATCCATTCCCCACTGAGGGACATCTGGGTTCTTTCAAGCTTCTGGCTATTATAAATAGGGATGTTATAAACATAGTGGAGCATATGTCCTTATTATATGCCTGGGAATCCTCTGGGTATATGCCCAGGAGTGGTATATCAGGGTCCTCTGGAAGTATTACTCCCAGTTTTCTGAGGAACCACCAGACTGACTTTCAGAGTGGTAGTACCATCATGTAATCCCACCAGCAGTGGAGGAGTGTTCCTCTTTCTACATCCCTGCCAGAACCTGTTTTCTCCTGAGTTTTTGATTATAGCCATTCTGACTAGTGTGAGGTGAAATATCAGGGGTGTTTTGATTGCATTTCCCTGATGACTAAGGATGTTGAACATTTCTTTAGGTGCTTCTCAGCCATTTGATATTCCTCAGGTGAAAATTCATTGTTTAGCTCTGTACCCCATTTTAAGGGGGATATTTGGGTCTCTGGAGTCTACCTTCTGAATTCTTTGTATATCTTGGATATAAGGCCTCTGTCGTTGGAGTGTTGGTAAAGATCTTTTCCCAATTTGTTGGTTGCTATTTTGTCCTTTGGATAATGTCCTTAGCCGTACAGATACTTTGTAGTTTTATGAGGTCCCGTTTGTCAATTCATGATGTAGAGTATAAGCTATTGGTGTTCTGTTGAGGAAAATTTCCCCTGTGCCCTTGTCCTCAAGGGTCTTCCCCAGTTTCTTTTCTGTAAGTTTCAGTGTGTCTTGTTTTATGTGGAGGTTCTTGATCCACTTGGACTTGAGCTTAGTACAAGGAGATAAGAATGGATCAAGTTGCATTCTTTTGCATGCTGACCTCCAGTAAACAACTTCAGCAAAGTGGCTGGATACAAAATAACTCAAGCAAATCAGTAGTCTTCCTATACTCAAAGGATCAACAGGCTGAGAAAGAAATTAGGGAAATGACACCCTTCACAATAGCCACAAACAATATAAAGTATCTTGGTGTGACTCTAACCAAACAAGTGAAAGATCTGTATGACAGGAACTTCAAGTCTTTGAAGACAGAAATCGAAAAAGACCTCAGAAGATGGAAAAATCTTCCATGATCTTGGATTGGCTGGATTAATATAGTAAAAATGGCCATCTTGTCAAACGTAATCTACAGATTCATTGCAATCCCCATCAAAATCCCAACTCAATTCTTCATAGACTTAGAAAGAGCAATTCTCAAATTCATCTGGAATAACAAAAAACCCAGGATAGCTAAAACTATTCTCAATAGTAAAAGAACTTCTGGGGTAATCAGTATCCCTGACCTCAAGAAGTACTACAGAGCAATTGTGTTTAAAACTGCATGGTATTGGTACAGTGACAGGCAAGTAGATCAATGGAATAGAATTGAAGACATGGAAATGAACCCACAGAATTATGGTCACTTGAACTTTGATAAAGGAGCTACAACCATCCAGTGGAAAAAAGATAGCCTTTTCAATAAATATAGATTCTTTTTTCCATTTAGATAAGTTCTGTCTAGCTTTGGCTAGCCTGGAAAATAATATTTTGACTAGGCTTTCTTATAACTCACAAATGTCTTCCTGTCTCTCTATCTGGGATGCTAGGATTAAGGTTCATGCCACCATGTCCAGTTGGACAGATTTTTCAAAAACTGTGGATTAGATACTAGAACACCAATTCTGGGGTATACCAGGAAATCACTCTGTCTCTGGACTACATTTTAGCTTCACCTTTTTTTGTTGTTGTTTTTATTTTCTAATCTCTTCTTTTGTTTTTTTTTAAATTTATTTTCTAAATACTTTGTTTACATTCCAAATTCTTTCCCCTTTCCCGGTTCTCCCCTCCCCGTATGTCCCATAGGCCCTCTTCTCTCCACCCATTCTCTAATCACCCCCTTTCCTTTTCTCTGTCCTGGTACGCCCCTAAAATGCTGATTCAAGCCTGTCCATGATCAGGGTCCTCTCCTCACTTCTTCATGGGAGTCATTTGATATGCTAGCTGTGTCTTAGGTATTCAGGGCTTCTGGTCTAATTAATATCCACTTATCAGTGAATGCATTCCATGTGTATTCTTTTGTGATTGATATTTTCCAGTTCCTAACATTTGTTTACAAATTTCATGAATTCATTGTTTTCAATTGCTGAGTAGTATTCCATTGCGTAAATATATCACATGTTCTGTATCCATTTCTCCATCGAGTGACATCTGGGTTCTTTACAGCTTCTGGCTATTATAAATAAGCCTGCAATGAATGTAGTGGAACATGTGTCCTTATTGCATGCAGGAGAATCCTCTCGGTATATGCCAAGGAGTGGTATAGCCGGGTCCTCTGGAAGTGTCATGTCCAGTTTTCTGAGGAATCACCAGACTGATTTCCAGAGAGGTTGTACCATCTTATACTCCCCACCAGTAGTGGAGCAGTGTTCCTGTTTCCACACATCCCTGCCACCACCTGCTGTCTCCTGAGTTTTTAACCTTAGCCATTCTGACTGGTGTGAGGTGAAATCTCAGGGTTGTTTTGATTTGCATTTCCAAATAATTAATGATGTTGAGAGAAGAACTACAGGTTTCTGAAGAAGGAAATGGAAGAGGACCTCAGAAAATGGAAAAAAACTTACATGCTAGTAGATTGGCAGGATTAACATAGTTAAAATGGCCATCTTGCCAAAAGCAATATACAGATTCAATGCAAACCCCATCAAAATCCCAACTCATTTTTTCATAGAGTTAGAAAAAGCAATTCTCAAATTCATCTGTAATAACAAAAAACCAAGGATAGCTAAAAGTATTCTCACCAGTAAAAGAATTTCTGGAGGACTCAATATCCCTGACCTCAAGCAATACTACAGAGCAACAGTTTTAAAAACTGCATGGTATTGGCATAGTGACAGGCAAGTGGACCAACCCTACATTTGATAGTTGAAGGGGGGATTGACCTAGCTCAAATAGAATGAAGACCGAGATATGAGTTATATCAGATTGGCTCCTGTCTGTGTTTTTGGAGATCACTAACATTTACCAGGCACTACATCTTGGTACATTGGCTGGGACGATCCCAATGACACACAGGACTACTGATCTGGAGGGTCTTGAAGCCTGCAAAACTAGTCTAGGTATTTGTGTTTTTATATCCTTAACACTGTTAAACTTCCTGCTTCTTACCTGCCTGAACACTGAATTATCTGAACTTTCTGTGAGATATTTAGAGCAGAATAAAAGCAGGCTTGTGTAGAAGTAAATGTGGTATCTTTTCCAGATGAGATTTATTTGTGTGGAACCCCATGGTTTGTGTTTCCAAAGGAATTCTAGGTTTGAGAAGTGATGAGGAATCTGCCTGAGTGTCAGAAGCTTTTTCTGTGGCTTGAGCTGGAGAGTACTTGTACAAAACCCTGTGGGGTATATGGCAGCTAATTTGTCTGAATGTTAGAAGCTTTCCATGAGATCTAAAGAGTATAACAAAAACCTGTGTAAAGATAATGGACTTATGTTGCCATGGTAATATTTCCAGGTCTGAGTAAACATCTGTACAGTACTGTGTTGCCATGCTTATGTGAGTGCCACCATTGGGTTCATTCTTGTTTCTGCAGGCTGAATACTGTTCTTCCATGTCTGAGTGGTACCACACCTGTCTTCTGTGAGCACCACCTTCTGGATAGTGCTTGTTACTGCAAGCTGTTTCCATTTTTGGTTTTGAATTTTGTTGTTGGCTGTCTCTGATCACAGATTCTGCATGGCACCATACCTGTCTTCTGTGACTGCCACCTTCTTGTTCTTATTACTATAGTCTGTATCCTTTTCAGGTTCTGCTTAGTTTTTGTTTCTGGTTGTGCCTTTTTCTGTTCACTGATTCTAAATGGTGTTATATCTTTCTGGGAAAAAGGCCAAGAATTTGTTCTGTGGCTGATTTGTGGTTAGGACAGACATGTCTAGGACCCAAGGCAAGGATGGGGCTAGGAGACATCCTGGGTCTGGGTTTGGGTGGGTGTGGCTCAGGGAGCTGAGGCATCCAACTCTTTGGGAACAAGACCTTCATTTTGTATGTATAGCTGGCTGCAGATAAGGAAAGACATGTCCAGGAACTATAGCTACAGTGGTGCCAGGAGACATCCTGAGTCATAATGTGGGATGGATATGGGCACAGGAGAGCAGAGATATGGTAACTAATATGGATCTTTTCTTTTGTGTGTGTGCATCACTTTCTGGTTATTTCACCTTTCTGCCTGATAGAGAGAAAAGATTTGTATGATGTTTTGTGGTGACATAGTGAGGTCTTTTTCATGAGTGACACTTTCTGGTTGTTTCCTACTTCTGTCTTATAGAAAGGAATAGTTATATTTGTGGTTTTGTATGTTGTGTTTATAATTCTCATTACAAGATAACTCGGACAAGGTGACTTTGATGAGATGACTTTGAGGAAGTGAATTTGAATTTGATGGGCTTATAAATATTAGACACGCTACATCAACCACGTTCTACAGGTTTCTTTTAATACAGAAGAGGTCAGAAACCTGGTTCCTGGCCCCACATGGGAGTCTGTAAGTAATAAAGCAGCTATTAATGCTTACCTCACCCTAAGTCCACCAGACTTGTATTTTTCACATCATTGAAAGTAAGAAGAGGTTATTGGTTTACAGATAGGCTCTGCTGGTAAGTCTCAAAGCTGATGAAAGATGGCCCACAAATTTGTCCATAGTATATGATATTGATCAGAGAGTAAATGAAAGTTCTACAGATTTTATAGAGAGTGTCAGAGAGGCATTTCAACCATATATCCCCATGGCCCTTTAATCACCAGAAACAAAGGCAGCAGTAGCTCTAGCTTTTATCACACAGTCAGCACCAGATATTAAGAAAAGGGTTCAGAAGGTTGAGAGGTTAGGAGAAAGGAGTCTGAGAAACTTAGTGAGAGGGACAGAAAGAGTATTCAACAGAAGAAAGATTAAGAAGACAAGCAGATAGGAGAATAGACACAACAGACTCTAGACACAGCCAAACCAGAACACCATAGAAGATACCTAAAGGAGATAGCTTCAGAAGAATGACCAAAAGGGGAGAGAGCCTGAAGACCAAAATTGTTCCCTCCCTAATTCCAGGGTAAAACTAAAAATAAAAAGAAAACCCACAACCTTTTCATTGATAGCTTTTGTCGTTTTATAAAATCCTAAAGATAAAAGTCTCTTCATTAGTTTATAAATAACATCCCTATGGCAACAGAAAGGATACAGAAATGCAGGACCTCTTAGATACCCTGAAAAGTTCAGAGTATTGTGCCTTCACTAAAAAGGTCTTACTCTATCAACTACAGGTGAGCTCCCTAAACCCAGGGCATGCATACTCAGACTTGTGGCCCTGGTGTCAGCCAATGGCCAATCTAATACCAGTTGCCAGAAGCTGTCCCAGGTCCCCATTTACATGTTACAGTGCAAAAACAGCCTCCTGGTTAAAAATGATGCCAGAATGACTCATTAATGACTATACTCTTTTCTTGAATTCCCCTAGGATAACTTTTCAGCTACTCTACTGAAGGATGATGACCTTGATTGATGGACCTCTGCATGACTACTCAGACATTTTGGCACACATCCATGGGACCAAAATCATCCCCTTTATGGATGCAGAAGTAAAATGGCTCACTAATGGTAACATCCCCATTCAGGATGTACAGAGGTATGCTGGAGCAGTGGTAGCCTAAAACACTGAGATCATATGGGCAGAGCCACTCCTGGCAGGAATGTCAGCCCAGAAAGCTGAATTGGCAGCTCTGATCAAGGCATTAGAGAGGAAAAAAGACAAGAGACACGGATAGCCAGTGTGTGTTTTCAACCACTCATATCAGACAGCCCCTCTGACAGCAGAAGGAAGGACTAAACACCATTTCAGAGGGCAACAAGACACCCCAGTGGATGGCCCTAAAAATTGAACCCCTCATGCTCTTGATTGTCTTAGACCCAAGAGATTCCACACACTCTGACTAGATAGGAGATGTGATCTGGGCCAAAAACCTGTCCATGTCTCAGTACAACATACTGATCACATGAAGCTCAAGAGGAAAAAAAAAACCAAAGAGTGAATGCTTTAGTCCTATTTGTAAGGGGGAACTATATAAATAAGGGGAAAAGATGTTGGGAGGGAGTTGGGAAGAAGAGAGGAGGGGGATGGAAAACATGGGCCAGAATCAGGTATGGGAAGAGGTAGAAGAAATGTACAGAATGTCAGGTAATTGAACAGAGGTGTATAGCAATGGCAGATGAGGAACCGGGAGTAGCAGCCAGACAGTCCCAGATGCCAGTAAAGCAAGAGCCTCCCAGGACCCAATGGGGATGAATTTAACTGAAATACCACACTAAGAGGAGAGAATGTTGTGGAGACCATATCCAGAGGTTAGGCATGGCCCTCCAAAGAAGAAGGGGGCCCATCTCTAAATTTTAGCCCAGAATTGCTCCCGTTAGCCACGCAGTGGTGGCACATACCTTTAATCCCAGCACTTGGGAGGAAGAGGCGGGCAGATTTCTGAGTTCCAGGCCAGCCTGGTTTACAAGACAGAGTGAGTTCCAGGACAGCCAGGGTTACACAGAAAAACCCTGGGTTGATAAACAAAAACAACAACAACCAAACAAACAAACAAACAAAACCAGACTTGCTCCTGTTTTAAAGAAATACAGGGACAAAGAATGGAACAGAGACTAAAGGAAAGGCCATCCAGAAACTGCCCGACCTAAGAATTCATCCATCATGCAGACACCAATTCCAGACACTAGTGCTAATGCCAAGAAGTGCTTGCTGACAGGAGCATGATACAGCTGTTTCCTTAGAGTCTCTGCCAGATCCTTACCAATAAAGATGCAGATGCTCACAGCCAACCATCAGTCTGAGCACAGGGACCCCAATGAAGGAGTTAGGGGAAGGACTGAAAGAGTTGAAGGGGATTCATTCCATTTGGCATGAATGGGAGGGGAGGCCCCTGGTCCTGTGAAGGCTTGATGCCCCAGTGTAGAGAAATGCTAGCACAGTGAGTAGGGAGAGGCTGGGTGTACCCTCATAGAATCAGGGTAAGGAGCCATGGAATAGGGAGTTTGCAAAGGAGAAACTGGGATAAAGGATAACATTTGAAATGTAAACAAATAAAATATCCAATTAAAGAAAAGAATTAAAAAATTATCAATTTGTCTATTTAGCAACATTTTAAGGCAATACATATTCATTGTTCTGCAGAAATATGCTCAAAAGAATGGGTAAATACCTAGTGATTGTTATATATATTTAATAATAACAAGAAAAGTATGTTAGTATCAGGAATCCTTCCTCAAATGTAATCCCTTTGGCCTTGCCTAGAAGTGCAAATATATCTTGTCGTTACAGTCCATGGTGAAACCATCTCAGAAAGATTATCTGGTGTTTTTTTGGCTTTTCCTATATGGTTTCTGGCACACATTCTTAAAAATGGAGAGGGAAACTAACTGATGGGTTTCCATCTCCAAGTAATACAACTAGATACCAAGTCCTACACCTAAGGATCAGAGAACATTTAAAAAGAGGGGGCAGAAACATTGTAAGAGTGCTTGCATGGAAAGAAAGATTTATGAACCAGAGGGTTCAAGGTTGCCTACAGAATCAGCAATCCTGAACTCAAAGTAGCTCTCACTAAGATTGAACCAAAATCAGGGACCGGTTATGCATCTAATCTAAGGTGTATATACATGTTATAGTTGGGTAGCTTGATATGTTGTCAGACTCCTGACAGAGTGGAAGCTGTGTTCTGATGTTTTTGTGTTCTGTTTGACCCCTGTGCTCCTACTGGGTTGCTTTGTCCAACCTTAATGCCATAGATCAGGTTTCACTGCTGTGAACAGAGACCATGACCAAGGCAACTCTTATAAGAACAACATTTAATTGAGGCTGGCTTGTAGGTTCAGAGGGCCAGACCATTATCATCAATATGCGAACATGATAGCATCCAAGGAGGTTTGGTGCAGGAAGAACTGAGGGATCTCCATCTTCAGCAGACAGCTGCTAGCAGAATACTCACTTCCAGGCAGCAAGGACGAGGGTCTTAAAGGCCATGACCACAGTGACACACCTACTCCAACAAGCCCTTACATCCACAAAGTCTCTCACCTTCCACCAAGAACATTCAAACTATGACATTCCACTCCCTTGTCCCCATAAGCTTGGTCAAACACATGAGACACAGGTAGACATATCTAGCAAGAGCATAATAAAAACGCAATATTAGTACAACTTCCAAAGTCTCCATAGTTCATAACAGTCTAAAATGTTAAAACACAAAAATTCAAAGTCTCTTCCGAGATCCACCAATCACTTAACTGTAATCCCCAAATCAAGATAGTAAACCAACTAGGCACACTCCAAACTCTCTGCATCTCCATGTCTGGTGGCAAAGCAGTTTTCAGATCTCCAACTCCATTTTCACATTTGTAGGCTGTAGCAAGCTCCTTTTCCTAGGCTGATTCCACTCCATGTTAGCTGATTTCACCAGCAAATAGCCAATGGCTCTGGCATCTCAAACATCTACGGGTCTCCAAGGCAGCGTCACTATTATGGCTTCTTGTTTCTATCTTATTTGGCTTTTTGTTTTTGCTTTTGTTTTGATTTTTGTTTGTTTTGTTTGATTGTTTTGCTTGCTTGATTGGTTTCTATTTGTTTTGTTTTTTAGTTTTTTTGAGACATGATGTCTCTGTATAGCCCTGGCTGTCCTCGAACTCACTCTGTAGACCAGGCTGGCCTCAAACTCAGAAATCTGCCTGCCTCTGCCTCCCAGAGTGCTTGGATTAAAGGCGTGTGCTACCACTGCCCAACTGCTTCTTGTTTCAGTGTCTGGGATCCACATATGATCTTCTGGGCTCCTCCAAAGGCCTGATGTCACTTACCTGTGCCCTCTGGAACACTCTGAATTTAATTTCATCCACTCCACTGCTGCTGTTTTTCTTAGTGAACATCACATGGTATTGGCATATCCAATACACTGGGGTCTTCCATTGCAATTAGGGTTCGCTAATAGACTCATAGTCTCTCTTTATGGTGCCAAGCCTCACATTTGTTGCATTGACCCCTTTATCCCTGGGCCGTCAATTGTAACTGAGGCTGCACCTTCAGCAATGGACTTCCATGGCCTCTCATAGTGCCAAGCCTCAGCTTCTCTTTAGGATTCTTTCAGGCCTTCAAAATCAGTCCCACTAGGGTCCCTCTTACACATTACTAAGTACAGCTCCAGCATGAGGTACAAATATGGCTGCCCCTCGAATACAGCTTCTTTGTGCTCTCAGAAAACTCTCCCCCCCCAAAGATTTCACATCAGAGATGCTGGTCTCCTTAATCACCACTAATTTCATAGGTCTAACTAAGTAGCATCAATTGCCCGGTAGTCTTCTCCTCTTGACTATAAAGCTAGAGCCACATGACCACACCTTCCAAGTTCTGCTGCTTGCAGGAGCTGGAAAATGGCCTTCTTGTCCTATTACATTATCACTAGCTTCCTCATTTCCAACTGCTTCACTGCCTAAACTTGGCTGTCCTGTATATAGCTTGATAGAATGACCTATAACTTAGAGAAATGCATGCCTGTATCCAGGGATTGGAGGTATGAACCACCATAGCTGGATTTAAGCATTTTTTTACCTAGAACTTTCTCTATCTCAGGCTACTCTTGACCTCAGAGATCTGGTTGGCTTTATCTCCTGGGATTAAAAGTGTGTACCACATTGCCTGGATCAAATTTTCATGGGTAGGATCTTGTCCTAAGGTCACCCATCTCTTAATTCAATTTAATATTCCCCTGGCCTCCCTGAAACGGGATCACACTGTACAGCTCTGGTTAAACTTGAATTCTCTCTGTAGAGCAGCCTGGCCATGAACTCAAAAGAGATCTACTAGCCTTTGCCTCCTGAGTGCTGAGATTAAAGGTGTTCACCTCTAGACATAGCTGAAAAACTTTGTTCTCACTGGGTGAATCAGGGTGGCTTGAAACTCAGAAACATCCTCCTGCCTTTACGTCTGGAGTTCAAAGTGGTGTATCACATGCTGAGATTAGAGAGTTGTGTTATTAAAGCCTAATTGTTGCCAGGCAGTGGTGGCACACGCCTTCAATCTCAGTTCTTGGGAGGCAGAGGCAATCCTATTTCTGAGGTCCAGGCCAGCCTGGTCTACAGAGTGCGTTCCAGGACAGCCAGGGCTATACCAAGAAACTCTGTCTGAAAAAAACAAAACTAAACAAAAACCAAACAAAAGAACAAACAAAAAGCCTTATTTTTTTTTTACTTCCATCTCATAAGGATTTTCTGTTGGTTTCCACACTTGTGATAAACTGCCCATCTTGCTCATGATGGTTCTAAATTCCTTGATCAAGCATCATTCCAACCTATCTTCATGGTAGCAAGGCTTGCAGGCTCCTGCAACCCATTGCAATACTTTCAAATGTGTAACATACACATGCATGTTTTGTTTGTTTGCTTGTTTGCTTGTTTGTTTTGTGTTTAGTTTTTATTTTTTTATTTTTTTGGTTTTTTGAGACAGGGTGTCTCTGTGTAACTCCTGCTGTCCTGGAACTCATTCTGTAGACTAGGCTGGCCTTGAACTCAGTAGTCTGCCTGCCTTTGCCTCCCAAGTGCTGGGATTAAAGGCGTCCACCACCACCACTTGGCTTGTGTTTAGCTTTTAATTATCATTGTTGTTTTCAGACAAAACCGCACTATTTAATGTTTGGCTAACTTAGAACCCCCCTACACACTCAAGTACAAGCTCACAGTAATGAATACACTGAAACAAATAGACAAACACAGACATTAAATCCACACCCACTAATTATATCATTACATAAACAAGTACATACAGGTATGCACGTAAGATGAGTCAATCAGACAAGGGCATCTATTCTTCTAGTTCAGTGTTTGATTTCACACAAGAAGGTCTGATTCAATTAAACAACAGTAGGGATAATGAATCTTTAACAGGATTAAGTGGGTAGAAACTTAAAGAAGGAGGTGATACTATTTGGGGATGGGGATAGAAAAAGTTGTATAAAAGGGTCAGAGAAAGCCAACTAGAATGTCAGAGGCCTGAACCTTGGAGTCAGTGTGTGGTCCTTCTGGGAGTAGGAGCCCTGTTGCCAGTGTCCATATCAGGTAAGTAATTTTCTTCCATGAGGAGACTTCTTGCTTGCTGGACTAGCCATGTCACCATCCAACTACAAGTTCATTTCCAATTTATAATGTATGATTATTTTCTGGTACCAAACTGAAGACCAGTTCCATTGGATCTTATGCTCACTTCAGAACCCTTATGTGATGCATATAAGTGAATGCTGGGGAAACATACACTTACATTAAAATAAATAAATATTCACAGATAAAAAATTACTCTTTAGCACTGTACAGCCAATTGGTTGTCTTCCTTGGGGAAAACCACCTCTTCACTTCCTTGCTTTTCAGTCGCCTACAGTCCTTTGTGTAGAGCTTAGACCCTGTTGCATTTTCTCTGTCTAGTTGGCCATGTTAACTGGTGTCATCCTTTTCCACCTCCTATAAGTGCAATCATGTTTGTCAAGCTTTGTGTGTATAGCTTTTCCTACCATTAGGAGATGCAATCCCACAGCACACTCACTGGCTCTCTAGAGCTACAGTCCTCTTTCCACCTCTTCAGCAATGTTCCTTGTGTATTTTGTGGATGTACCCTTTGGGATTGATATCCACAGTTCTTCATCTTTATTGGTTGTGGTTTTATGGTTTTTTGGATTTGGTTTTTTTCGAGACAGGGTTTCTCTGTATAGCCGTGGCTGTCCTGGAACTCATTCTGAAGACCAGGCAGGCCTCAAACTCAGAAATCTGCCTGTGTCTGCTTCCCAGAGTGCTGGGATTACAGGCATGTGCCACCACTGCCTGGCAGTTGTGGTTTTCTGTAGAGGTCTCTGCCTGTTGCAAAGATTATTTTTCTATGTATACGATAGACTTCAGTATTAATGTGAAATGGGATTACACTGAAATTTCCTTTGGTTTAAAGATAACATGTCCAGGAACAAGGATGGCCTTGAATGTTCAATTCATTTGGTTCTGTCCAATTTTCTAGATTTAGTCTGGAATTCCACTTAGGTTCATCTTTATAATTTAGTGCTTCTGAAGTCTCTTAAATTACTCTTCACAAATTATGGGTTTGGAATTATATGAACTGGAATTTCCTCTTAACTATACCTTACAAATTGTGCTGGAGAAGGATTCAGGCACACAATACCAAGGTTCCAGCTATTGGCTTGTGTCCCTGAAGCCGTGGCTTACCCAGGAATGACGGTTGTAGGCAAATGATTAATTTAGCCTTATCCAAGTAATTAGATATTTTATAAGATTTGTATGTGTGTATGCATGAAAACTACAATTAATATCCTGGGTACAAGGGATCACAATGCAGGCTAGACTTAGAAGTATTAATAGATATATTATCTCATCTATGTGTTTGTCTGGACACCAACTTGTCATGAAAACTCTCCTTCCTGTAGCCTATGTACACTTGGCTTCTCTAAGACTCACATGAGCAAGAACTTTCATTCAGAAGTATAATTTTCCAAATGCTCTGTGGAAAGTAGAATGTTTAAATTGGGTTTAGAATTTCAGATGTGGTCTGGTCATGTAGCTAGGTGGCCATGAATGAACAAACCTTTTATCTCATTTCCTAAATTAATATAATATGGCTCAGCTTGCTCACATTGGTCTCTAAAGCATTCAGACAGGCATCTCACAGGTTCTCCTTAGCCCTTCCCAGGATAGCTCAATCTGTTGGAAGGAGAATTGAGCTGCTTGGGTCTTTGACATCTGCACTATATTTTCTTCAGGGTCTGCAAAGTTGTACAGTTTCTTTCTTGTAACAAGACTTTGATCACACTGTATGCTCCTGAATAACCCTTATACTAGGCACAAGATTAAGAGGAGCAGGAGTTGGTAACCCATGCAACTTTGGTTAATTTTTTCCACTGTGGGTGCTTACAAGAGATTCTGTATGCTGAGAGTCATGAATTTTTGGCTTGGAGACCACAGGATTGGATCATTGAGCAGACTGAGTTCTCCACTATTGCCAGAGCATGGGCTCTGACCTTCTGGTTTCTGCAATGGTGAGACAATGAAACTCCCAAAACTTAGCCTAAAATTATGCTTCCTAAATGCTTCACCAGGTTCCTTCCAACTGAACACCTATCAGTATGAGCACATACAAACCTCCCACACTCTAGCAGCTGGCATTGGATGCTCTGCTGAGGAATGATGCCATAGACTCCTTTGATCTGGATCACCTGCCCACTGTGCTCTTCCCACCACCCTTCCTAGAGGCCTTCAATGGCAGACACACACAGATATTGAAGGCAATGGTGGCAGCCTGGCCCTTTTCCTACCTCCCTTTGGGTTCACTGCTGAAAACCACTAATGTGGTGTTGCTGCAAGCTGTGCTGGATGGCATAGATATACTGCTGACCCAGACAGTTCGTCCCAGGTAAGCAAGGCCTAAGGAGGCTAGAAAGGGAATCATGGGATTAAAGTGGTAACATACATACACAGGAGGGCAGGAAAAACAGTGTCAAACAGGGCAGAAGCTAATGATATCATCAATTTGCAGTTCTACAGAATTACTATTCAAGTTGAAAGCTGATCTAAATGGCAGTCAAGGCCAGGACAGCTCAGAGTACAAATAGCCAGAGCAGGATGAGCCTATTCATGGCTTTAGGACAGACGCTAGATATGGAAGAGACACAAGTCAAGAGCAAATGAATGGAGGGAAGTGGGGCATGTCTCCAAATGCAGCTCATGAGGTGTCCTTGCCTGCCTGGTGTGAAGTGCTATGATGGAACTGACATTAGACAGTAAGATCCAAGTGGACTCAATGTTGGTTCCTGTTTTACATTATACTTTACCTTTTTTCCCTCACAGAAGTTGGAAACTTAAGTATTAGACTTGAGAGTTGTGCACCAGGATTTCTGGGATACATGGGCTGAAAAAGAGGATAGTGTCTGTTCAGCAGATATTTTGATCAAGAAGCAAGTTCCAGAGTGCTATCTTGGTTATCCACTGAGGCAGTGTTTTCAGGTCATCACTAACCTGGCCCTTCTCTCTTCTCTGAACAAATACCAAAAATGATTGCTGCAGTGGGGCCAGGAGAGAAAAGATTCTTTGCAACTTTGCTGTCTGAAGATGAAGATTTGTGACTTCCCATTGGAGATTATCAGGGAGTTCTTTAACATTTTCAAGTCAAACTATATTGAGGAATTGGATATAAACAAAAACCAGGTCATATACTTCTTAGGTTTCTTTGGACATTTCCTTGATGAAATGAGAAATCTTCTCAAATTCCATCTACATCAAACCCACTTCAACTTTAGTCTTATGAACACAGTGACAGATGTAAAGATGTGTGCTGCCCAAATCTTTTCTCAGTTTTCCAAACTTAACCATTTCCAGCATCTATATGTGAATGGTGCCCACTTTTCCTATGACAACATGAAAGAGTTGTTAAGGTAAGGAAGGATAGTGGGTTGTTTCTGCTCTGGCAGCAAACCTTTCCCTATATGTGGAGCATTAGTAGACCCCGGAAGCGTGCCAAACACAGGGAATGTTACAATAATAGATTCATTACAGTATCAAAGTGTGGATTATTTGTTTCTTAACTGAGCACACTTGGTTCAATTCCCATTCCTTTGCAGTCTGAGCTGGGGTAAGGGATATTGAGAGAGCTACCTTGCACACATGTCCTTCGTGTGGGTCCAAAACATTAATTATGCTTTGCATATTACTGTTTGGGATCCAGGCAAAGCTAATGGAAGGAAACAGGACAAAGCAGAGAGCCCTCAGCTGGAGAGACTCCACACGTGCCCTCTAGATAGATATATGAGATCAGGAACCAGTTTGTTCCTCTATTGAAGTCAGTCTGCCTCTCATTCTCGATAAAGGAAAGGATGGTTTGAACTAAGTATATGGGAACTAAGTATGGTTAGGAGTAAGTAAGTGGAAAATCTGTGACACTGGGGTGGGTGTTATCACACTCAAGGGTAGAACACTGAAATCAGGGATGGAGACATTGGAGATAGCAGGAGATAAACTCTGCAGGACACAGGCCAAGATGTTGCCAGAACTTTTCAGTGTTGGATATTTCTAGGTATGCTCTCGTGGTATGATTGGGCAAGCTCTAATTCTCTGACAGAGTGAGTATGGGAGTTGCAGGCCTGTGGTCTGAGCCCACCCTACCTGACTGTAATATGCTTCTGTATACAATGCTATGAACAGACACCAATATGCTGTTTCCCTAGGGTGGACATTCAACATAAGCATAGATTGACTCTACATATGTGAATTCTCGGTGTCAGTGTCAGTCTTAGTAGTGTCCTCCAGCAACATGAGCCAAACCAATTTTCTTGTTCTTTCTCTAGATGCCTGAAGAGTCCCTTGGTGTCTTTGTCTATGATTTTCTGCCATCTCTCAGTGTCAGACTTGAAACACATGTCATAGTGTCAGAATCTATATCAACTGAAACACTTGCACTTCTATGGTGTGCTGTTTGCTGAGTCATGATTCAAGAGTCTCCAAATTCTCTTAGAAAATGTATCTGAAACTCTGCAGCGCCTGAAGATAGAGAACTACAGGATGACGGACTCTCAACTCAAAGTCCTCTTGCCAACACTGATCCATTGCTCCCAGCTCACCTTGGTCAGTTTCTATGACATGGCTTCTCCACTCCTGTACTGAAGGACATTCTGCAATGCATGGCCAATCTAAGCAAGTTGACTGTTGAGTGGTACCCTGCCCCTATATAGTGCTATAATGACATGGGTAATGTTGTGGTGGAGAGATTTTCCCACATGTGTCTTGAGCGCAAGGATATACTCATGGCCAAAAGGCAGCTCAAGACACTGCTTTTTTTTTTTTTTTTGCTACTGTCCCCTGCCCTCATTGTTGTATGTGCTGTGCCTATGACATGAAGACCAGACTTTGTCATTGTTGGCAGGAAAGAGCAGATTGTTTCTGGATGCTGATAAAGCAAATCTGAGGAAGTACATTCATCACAGAGTCCCAGAATTCAAAGCTTCAGATGTATTGGAATCAAAATGGTGTACAGTATATGGAGACCTCAGTGATGACTTGACATGAAGAACAATAGGATAATAACATCAGGTGTGTTATGGAATCATAAAGACAGTACTACATTTCTAAATGTGCCTTCATCAGGACAGGATCACCAGCAGCTTCCCTATGTTGTAAATATATGTCCAATCTATGAACTGAATGGTCTCTTGTGCTACTGAGTCATTGACCTCAGTTTTTAGTTATAGTAATGGTGTTCTATGACCTCATCATGTGTATGATCCAGGAAATTATCATCTAAGCTATGTTGGAAGCAAAGTCAATTATGACATTATCTTCTTCTCTTTAATTCCTACTGTTTGCCTCCTTGTTTTGCTATGTGCACAGAATTGTCAAAATAATTGTGAAGGGCTCTTGGAAACTACCCTCTGTACAGAACCATCCTTGGGATGTGATAGGAATGTGGGCACAATGGCTTTCCTACACAAGTCCCTGAAGGGTGAACACATTTTAGAAACAGGGGTGGGCTACTTGTTAGAACTTATGGTTCCATCAGTGCTCACAGAGATGGGATGGGATATCTTAGGACTTATTATGACCATGGAGCATGGTTTTCTCTGTGAAAGTATGGTCCCACAACATAACTTATTCAGTACAAGTAGAATGCACACTGTATTCATCTGCTGAGGGGTTGAACCCTCTACAGGTCAATTCATTTACATAAATATAGAGAAAATATAAACAGGCTTATCACACTTCAGGCACACCTGGGATTCCTATTCTTTAATTCTGGACAGTTATTCTTAGAGACAGTGTAGTTAGTTCAGCAATGAAGTCCCCTCTGGAAGAGAATCGGTCTCCTGCAGCTTCTGGTTCATTTTCTATGGGTTCAGCTTCAGGACAAGACTGTTTCCTCAGCCTCATAGCTCTGCCTCAGCAGCTCACAGCTCTCTCTCTCTCTCTCTCTCTCTCTCTCTCTCTCTCTCTCTCTCACACACACACACACACACACACACACACACACACACACACGCGCGCACACACCACACACAAAAACACACACTGTGTTTTAGGCTGTGTTGTCCACATGATGTCAGTCTATAGAGCAAACATCCTCTATTTCGAGCCTACTGAGTACCTGGCCCTCAAGGGTGTACACTACCTCAAATAGTACACCTTAGGATCTGGAGACATGGCCCAGAAGATTAGTGTGAATGCTACACATTTAAACCATTCTAGGATTCTTTCTGGTACCAACCTGAAGATCCCCATCCATCTAACTCTCTGATTCCACTTCCATTGGATCCTATGCTCACTTCAGGACTCTTATATTATGTATATAAGTGCATGCTGGGGAAACATATACTTACATTAAAATAAGTAAATATTCACAGTGAAAAAATTCTGTTTAGCCAGGCTGTTATGGCTCAGGAATTTAATCCCAGCACTTAGGAGGCAGAGGTAGACAGATTTCTGAGTTTGAGGCCAGCCTGGTCTACAGAGTGAGTTCCAGGACAGCCAGGGCTACACAGAGAAACCCTGCCTCAAAAAAAAAAAATGCTGTTTAGCACTGTACAAACAATTTGGTGTCTTCCCTAGGGAAAACTACCTCTTCACTTCCTTGCTTTTCAGTTGCCTACAGTTCTTTGTGTAGTGCTTAGACCCTGTTGCATTTTCTCTGTTTAGCTGGCCATATTCACTGATGTCATCCTTTTTCATCTCCTATAAGTGCAATCATGTTTGTCAAGCTTTGTGTGTATAGCTTTTCTTATCACTAGGAGATATAACCACACAGCACACTCACTGTCTCTCTAGAGCTACAGTCCTCTTTCCACATCTTCATCAATGTTCCCTGTGTGTTTTGTGGATGTACCCTTTGTGGCTGATATCCACCATTCTGCATCTTTATTGGTTGTGGTTTTCTGTAGGGTGTCTCTGTCTATTGCGAAGACAAGTTTCCTAGATGTGGTGTGTCTTAGTCAGGTTTTTCTATTCCTGCACAAAAATCATGACCAAAAAGTAACTTGGGGAGGAAAGTGTTTATTCAGCTTACACTTCCAAACTGTTGTTCATCACCTAAGGTACTCAGGACTGGAACTCAAACAGGCCAGGAAGCAGGAGCTGAGGCAGAGGCCATGGAGAGATGTTTCTTACTGGCTTACTTCCCTTGAGTTACTCAGCCTGCTCTATTATAGAACCCAAGAATACCAGTCCAGAGTTGGTACCACCCACAAGGGACCCTCTCAGCATGATCACTAATTGAGAAATTGCCCCAGACCTGGTACTCATGGAGGCACTTCGCCCAACTGAAGCAACTTTTTCTGTGATAACTCCAGCCTGTGTCAAGTTGACACATAAAACCAGCCAGTACAGTAACCTAATCACAAAAGAACACACATGGTATGCACTCACTGATTAGTGGATATTAGCCCAAAAGCTTGGACTCCCCAAGATACAATTCACTAACCACATGAAGCTCAAGAAGAAGAAAAACCAAAGTGTGGATAGTTCATTCCATCTTACAAAGGGTAACAAAATATTCTCAGGAGCAAATGCAGAGACAAAATATAGATCAGAAAGAGAAGGAAAGGCTATCTAGTGACTGCCCCACCTGGAGATCCATCCTGTATACAGTCACTAAACCCAGACATTATTGTATATGTCAAGCTGCCCTTGCTGAAAGGAACCTAATATAGCTGTCTCCTGAGAGGATCTGCCAGTGCCTGACAAATACAGAGGGGATGCTCCCAGCCAGCCTTTGGACTGAACACCAGGTCCCCAATGGAGGAGCTCGAGAAAGGACTAAAGGAGCTGAAGGGGTTTTCACCCCATAGGAAAAACTGCAATATCAACCAACCAGATGCCCCAGAGCTGGAAAGGACCAACTAAGGAGTATACATGGAGGGAACCCATGACTCTAGCTGCATATGTAGCAGAGGATGGCTTTATCAGGCATCAATGAGAAGAGGGGCTCTTGGTCCTGTGAAAGTGCAATGGATCTCCCAGTACAGGGGAATTCGATGGTTGGGAGGTGGGAGGTTAGTGTGTGGTAGAGGAATACCCTCATAGAAGCAGGGGGAAGGGAGATGGGATAAGGCATGTCAGGGCAAGGGTAACCTGGAAAGGGGATATTTGAAATGTAAATAACAAAAATATCACATAAATAAAAGGTTTTTTTTTATATCAATTATACTTACAAATCTGCTTTACTCCCCAAACAATGTTTTATAAGATGAAAGGGCATGTGGAAAAATTCAGCTGCTTCTTTCTTTATTTTTCTCTACTCAGTTATGGTACAAATAAGCAAGAAAACATAATTGAGCAGAGAAAAAGATTTTTTACAAGATAAATGTGGGATAATAACAGGGATGGGAAGGGAGGTACATCAGAGGATTGTGGGGTGAACATGACCAAAGAAAAATGATACATATCTAGGAATGTATCATTAAATCATTACTTTTCTTTTTTTATTTTTATTTTTTTTGTATTTCATTCGATATATTTTTTATTTACATTCCAAATTATTTCCCCTTTTCTGGTCCCCCACGCCCCGAAAGCCCCCTTCCCTCCCCCTATTCTCCCACCCAGCCCTTCCCACTATCCTCTTCTGGTTTTGCCCTACACTGCTACACTGAGTCTTTCCAGAACCAGGGGCCACTCCTCCTTTCTTCTTGTACCTCATTTGATGTGTGGATTATGTTTTGGGTATTCCAGTTTTCCAGACTAATATCCATTTATTAGTGAGTGCATACCATGATTGATCTTTTGAAACTGGGTTACCTCACTTAGTATGATGTTCTCCAGCTCCATCCATTTGCCTAAGAATTTCATGAATTCATTGTTTCTAATGGCTGAATAGTACTCCATCGTGTAGATATACCACATTTTTTGCATCCATTGTTCTGTTGAGGGATACCTGGGTTCTTTCCAGCTTCTAGCTATTATAAATAGGGCTACTATGAACATAGTGGAGCATATATCCTTACTACAAGATGGGAAATCCTCTGGGTATATGCCCAGGAGTGGTATAGCAGGATCTTTCGGAAGTGACATGCCCAGTTTTCTGAGGAACCGCCAGAGTGATTTCCAGAGTGGTTGTACCAATTTGCAACCCCACCAGCAGTGAAGGAGTGTTCCTCTTTCTCCACATCCTCGCCAACATCTGCTGTCTCCTGAGTTTTTAATCTTAGCCATTCTGACTGGTGTAAGGTGAAATCTCAGGGTTATTTAGATTTTCATTTCCCTGATGACTAATGAAGTTGAGCATTTTTTTTTTAAGATGTTTCTCCGCCATCCGAAGTTCTTCACATGAGAATTCTTTGTTTAACTCTGTACCCCATTTTTAATAGGGTTATTTGGTTTTCTGGAGTCTAACTTCTTGAGTTCTTTATATATATTGGATATTAGCCCTCTATCTGATATAGAGTTGGTGAAGATCTTTTCCAATTTGTTGGTTGCCGATTTGTCCTTTTGATGGTGTCCTTTGCTTTACAGAAACTTTGTAATTTTATGAGGGCCCATTTGTCAATTCTTGATCTTAGAGCATACACTATTGATGTTCTGTTCAGGAACTTTTCCCTGAAAAAAAAAAAAAAAACATTTGGACCATTATTTCTTAGTTTCACCGTGTCTCTGTTTAGTTTATGTTTCCCTGATCTGTCCATTGATGAGAGTGGGATGTTGAAGTCGCCCACTATTACTGTGTGAGGTACAATGTGTACTTTGAGCTTTAGTAAAGTTTCCTTTATGAATGTGGATGACTTTTCATTTGGAGCATAGATGTTCAGAATTGAAAGCTCAGCTTGATATCTTTTTTTTAAAGATTTATTTATGTATTATATGTAAGTACACTGTAGCTGTCTTCAGACACCAGAAGAGGGTGTCAGGTATCTTTACAGATGGTTGTGAGTCACCATGTGGGTGCTGGGATTTGAATCCATGACCATTGAAAGAGCAGTCCGTGCTCTTACCGGCTATGCCATCTCTTCAGCCCCTGGTAGATTTTTCTGGGTATATTATTTTGAGCTGGCATTTGTGTTCTCTTAGGATCTGAATGAGATCTGCCTAAATTCTTCTAGATTTCATAGTCTCTGGTAAGAAGTCTGGTGTAATTCCGATAGGTCTGACTTGACCCTTTTACCTTACTGCTTTTAATATTCTTTCTTTGTTTTGTGCATTTGGTGTTTTGACTATTATGTGATGGGAGGAATTTCTTTTCTGTTCTAATCTATTTGGAGTTCTGTAGGCTTTTTGTATGTATATGGGTACCTCTCTCTTTAGGTTAGGGAAATTTTCTTCTATAATTTTGTTGAAAATATTTACTGACCCTTTAAGTTGGGAAGGTCACTCTCTTCTACACCTATTATCCTTAGGTTTGGTCAACCCTTTGGGTCCTGGATTCCTTGGATGTTTTGGGTTAGGAGTTTTTTGCTTTTTGCATTGTCTTTGACTGTTGTGTCAGTGTTCTCTAAGGTATTTTCTGCCACCAATATTCTCTCTTCTATATCTTGTATTCTGTTGGTGATGCATCTATGACTCCTGATCTCTTTCCTAGGTTTCCTATCTCCAGGGTTGTCTAACCTTGGTGATTTTTTTTATTGTTTCTAGTTCCATTTTTAGATCCTAGATGGTTTTGGTCAATTCTTGCACCTGTTTGGTTGTGTTTTCCTGTAATTCTATAAGGGAATTTTGTGTTTCATCTTTAAGGGTTTATACCTGATTGCCTGTGTTCTTCTGTATTTTTTTTTTTTATGGAGTTATTTATGTCCTTCTTAAAGTCCTTTCTCATTGTCATGAGATGTGATTTTAAATAAAAGTCTTGTTTTTCTGGTGTGTTGGAGTATGCAGGGCTGGCTGCAGTGGGAGAACTGGGTTCTGATCATGCCAAGTAGCCTTGGTTTCTGGTGCTTATGTTCTTGCCCTTGCCTCTTGCCATTTGGCTATCTCTGGTGTTAGCTGGTCTTGCTGTCTTTGACTGTGTCTTGTCAGTCCTGCAAGCCTGTGTGTCAGTATTCCTGTAAACCAGTTCCCTCTGAGAGGAATTTGGATATGGTGAGCTGTGGCACAGGGTCAGCTCCAAGGTACAGATAGAAACTGGAAGGTTCCTGTCGCCAGCCTTTCCTTGGGTCCTGTATCCTGATGGCCCCAAGCAGGGCTCTCCTGTGCCAGGGATTTAAGCAGAAGTGGTGGTCTTACCTGTACTCACAGGTATGTCAGCAGTCCTGGGAAACCAGCTCTCTCCCATATTTGGGTATAGACAGCTGTAGCACATGGTCAGTTCAGGGCCCAGATGGAAACCGGAAGGATCCTGTCCCAGGCTGTTCCTTTATTCCTGTGTCTAGAGTTCTCTGGGTGGGTCCCTCAGAATAGAAGTGGTGGTCTTGCCTGTGCTCACAGACCTGTCAGCATTCCTAGGTGACCAGCTCTCTCCAGGCAGTGTTTGGGTATGGAGCATTGTGGCACAAGTTCAGCTCTGAGCACAGACAGAAACCAGAAGGATCTTGTCCCAGGCTGCTCCTCAGTCCCTGTGTCCTGAGGGTCCCATGGGGGTGCTCCTAAAACAGCTTTGCTGTATGTTTTAAGGGATATTTAAGTGCCTGGAGCTGATCCTGTGCCACAGCCCAAATAACACCAGAAGAGATTGCCTCTCCTAGGAGTTCTGACAAGCCTGTGAGCATTAGTAGGATCACCATTTCTTCTCTCAGGACCTGCCCAGAGACCATAGGCTATGATAACAAAGGAGTAACAAGGGACAGGATTCTTCAGGTTTCCATCTGAGCCCAAGTTGATCCTGCGTCATAGCACTCCATACTGAAATGCAATACAGTGAGAACTGGCCTCCCATGAGTACCTACACACCTGTGAGCACAGATAAAACCATCACTTCTGCTCTAATTTCTAACCCAAGATGGACCTACCTGGGGCCATCTGGACTCACGAACCAAGGAACAGCCAGGAGCAGGATCCTTCTAGTTTCTGTCTGCCCCCGGGACCTGACTCTGTGCCACAGCCCTCCAAACCCATTCTTCTTGGAGAGAACTTCTCTCCTTGGAGAGAACTTCTCTCCTTGGAGAGAAGAAAGGAGGAGTGGCCCCTTGTTCTGGAAAGACTCAGTGAAGCATTATTCGGCAAAACCAGAATGGGAAAGTGGGAAGGGGTGGGTGGGAGGTCAGGGGGAGAGAAGGGGGCTTACGGGACTTTTGGGGAGGGGGGGCTAGAAAAGGGGAAATCATTTGAAATGTAAATAAAAAATTATATCGAATAAAAAAAATCCCTGACACAAAGGCTTGCAGGAGTGACAAGCCACAGTCAAAGACAGCAAGACCAGCTAACACCAGAGATAACCAGATGGCAAGAGGCAAGGACAAGAACATAAGCAACAGAGACCAAGGCTACTAGGCATCATCAGAACCCAGCACTCCCACTGCAGTCAGCACTGGATACTCCAACACACCAGAAAAGCAAGACTCTGCTTTAAAATCACATCTCATGATGATGATAGGGGGCTTTAAGAAGGACATAAAAAATGGGGTAAAGAGTTAAACAAAGAATTCTCACCTGAAGAACTTCGGATGGCGGAGAAGCATCTTAAAAAATGCTCAACTTCATTAGTCATTAGGGAAATGCAAATCAAAACAACCCTAAGATTTCATCTTACACCAGTCAGAATGGCTAAGATTAAAAATTCAGGAGACAGCAGGTGTTGGAGAGGGTGTGGAAAAAGAAGAACACTCCTCCACTGCTGGTGGGGTTGCAAATTGGTACAACCACTCTGGAAATCAGTCTGGCGGTTCCTCTGAAAACTGGGCACCTCACTTCCAGAAGATCCTGCTATACCACTCCTGGGCATATACCCAGAGGATTCCCCACCATATAACAAGGATACATGCTCTACTATGTTCATAGCAGCCCTATTTATAATTGCCAGATGCTGAAAAGAACCCAGGTATCCCTCAACAGAAGAGTGGATGCAAAAAAATGTGGTATATCTACACAATGGAGTACTATTCAGCCATTAGAAACAATGAATTCATGAAATTCTTAGGCAAATGGATGGAGCTAGAGAACATCATACTCAGTGAGGTAACCCAGACTTAAAAGGTGAATCATGGTATGCACTCACTAATAAGTGGATATTAACCTAGAAAACTGGAATACCCAAAACATAATCCACACATCAAATGAGGTACAAGAAGAAAGGAGGAGTGGCCCCTTGTTCTGGAAAGACTCAGTGAAGCATTATTCGGCAAAACCAGAATGGGGAAGTGGGAAGGGGTGGGTGGGAGGTCAGGGGGAGAAAAGGGGGCTTACGGGACTTTTGGGGAGTGGGGGGGGGCTAGAAAAGGGGAAATCATTTGAAATGTAAATAAAAAATTATATCGAATAAAAAAATCCCTAAAAAAAAGAAGAAGAAGAAGAAGAAGAAGAAGAAGAAGAAGAAGAAGAAGAAGAAGAAGAAGAAGAAGAAGAAGAAGAAGAAGAAGAAGAAGAAGAAGAAGGACATAAATTACCCCCCTTAAAGAATTACAGGAGATCACAGGATATTATTGGGTGCTTGATGTGGGAAAGCTAGCATGGTAGTACCTGAGCTGGGAATGCTATCTGAACTGCATCCCACAGGTCTGTATCTCTCTCTGTAATGTGTATGTTTTTCCAGCATGCACTTATATTCATTACACACACAGGAGTCCAGATGTGAGAATAGGATTGAATGGAAGTTGAATTCCATAGAGCTGGAAGAATAAGAGCCTACAGGTTGGTAGCAGGAAAGAATTTTAGTGGTCTAAATGCAGAGCAAGTGCTCTAATCTGTTGTACAATCTCTATTGCCTCTAAGGTGTCCAATTTTGAGGTATTATACACACCAGAAAGCACAGTACTCAATAGTCTGTAAATACTAAATGAATTTGCTCTATAGGCTGGCACCATCTGGACAACACAACCTAAAACACAATATGCATGCACTTGTGTAACAAAACAATGCTAAGATGCTGAGGCAGAGCTACAATTCTGAGGAAACAATCATGACATGGAGCTGTATCCAGAGGCAATGAACCAGAAGAAGCAGAAGGAATTCCCTCCATAGAGGACTTCATTGCAAGAATCATGCCATTGTCTTTCTTTCTTTCTTTTTTTTTGTGGGGGATTTTGGTTTTTTGAGACAGGGTTTCTCTGTGTAGCCCTGGATGTCCGGGAACACAATCTGTACAGGAGGCTGGCCTCGAACTGAGAAATCCTCCTGCCTATGCCTCCCAAGTACTGGGATTAAAGGCGTGCACCACCACTGCCCGCCCATGCCATTGTCTTAAAGAACACTAGTAGCCTCTTCTCCATTTTTGTCCCTGCAGTTCTTTTCTGCAACAGGGAACTGGGATGGAGGCCAAGGCTAGATTTTTAAATTCATAAATAAAATATAATATAATAATGATAATAACAAAAACAATAATAGGACATTGTTAGCATATGAAGAACATCAATCCCAGTGGCTTTGGGGCATGACAAACCTGCTTATACTGTCTGTACCTTTCTGTGGGTGAAGTGACCTGGAAAGCAGACAGGCCCTCAGGAGATGGATAGAATATGCATTCCACTTGTGTTGAATAAGTTGTATTGTGGGAGAACACTTTCACAGATGAAGCTACTCAACATTTTGGAAGAACAAGAAGATAGACTATGGTCATAGTAAGTCCTATCACAGCCCATCTCTGGGAGAACTGATAGTTCTAACAGTTCCCCCACACCCCATTTCTAGAATGTTCTTGCCTTCAGGGTCTAGTGTAGGAATGACACTGAGTCCACAATCACATCACATCACAAGGAAGGTTCTGAACAGATGTGGGATTTCAAGAGCCACTCACAATTAGTTTGACAATTCTGTGTCCATACCCACCAAGGAGCCAAAGAGTGGGAAGTAAAGAGTAAAAGACAATGTCATAATTAACTTTAATGCTACCAATATGTCTTATATGATAATGTCTTTGATCATACATCATGAGGTCATAGGATACTATGAACATAAACCTATAAAACTGAGGTCAGTGACTCAGTAGCACATGAGAGGAGACCATTCAGTTCATAGATTGGCCATATATTTACAACATGGGGAAGACAATGGCGATTCTGTCCCGATAGGGGCGCATTTAGAAATGCAGTACCATCTTTCTGATTCTACAAGATGTCTGATGTTATTATCTTATTCTTCATTTCAAGTGACACTTGTGGTCTCCATACACAGAACACCATTTTGATTCCAATGGATCTGAAGCCATAAAATTCTGCAATACCATGATGAATGTACTTCCTCAGATATAATGTCCTAGCATCTAGAATCAGCCTCCTCTTTACTGCCAGCAACGGCAAAGTCTGGTCTCCTTATCATAGATGCAGCGACTCCTACAATAACGGCAGGTTTTTGTAGCAAATGTGATTGTCTGGGGCTGCCTTCTGGCCATGAGTGTATCCATGAGATTTCGACACAGTTGGGAAAATCTGTGCAGTATAAGATAACCCTCGTGATCATAGCACTCTAGTGGGGCAGGGTAGTGCTCAACAATCAACTTGCTTTGGTTGGCCATGCATTGCAGAAGGTCCTCCATTACAGCAGTGGAGAAGTCATTCTCATAGAAATTGACTGAGGTGAGCTGTGAGCACTGGCCCAGAGCTGGCAAACGGACATTGAGCTGAGAGTCGTTCATCCTGCAGTTCTCTAACTGCAGGGTCTGCAGAGTATCAGATACATTCTCTAGGAGTATTCGGAGACTCTTGGGACATGACTTGGGAAACACTACACCATCGAAGTGCAGGTGTTTAAGTTGATGGAGCCTCTGACACTCTGACATTTGTTTCAAGTCTGACTTTGAGAGTTGGCAGACAGTCATAGACAAGGACTCCAAGGGGCTCTTCAGGCATCTAGAGAAAGAACAAGACAATTGTTCTGGCTCATGGTGCGGGAGGACACTAGTAAGACTGATACTGACACAGAGAATCCACATGTGTAGAGTCAATTTATGCTTATGTTGAAGGTCCACCCTAGGGAAACAGCATGTTGATGTCTCCTCATAGCATTGTTCACTGAAGCATATTAAAGTCAGGTTGAGTGGGATCAGACCACAGGTCTGCAACTCCCCTTCCTCACTCTGTCAGAGAACTAGAGTTTGCCCCATCATGCTAGGAGAGCACACCTAGAAAGAACTAGCACAGAAGGGTTCTGGCAATATCGTGGCCTATGTCCTGTAGACTTTATCCATGTCCCGGCTATTTCCACAATCTTTATCCCTGATCACAGTGTTTCATCCTTGACAATGATGACCTCCACCACAGTGTAACAGGTTTCTCGTCTACTTAGTCCCAACTTGTGTTCAAATCATCATTTCCTTTACAGAGAAGTAGAGGCTGACTGACTCCAAAAGAGAAACAAACTGGTTCCTGTTCTCACATATCTTTGTAGAGGGTAGGTGTGGAGCCTCCCCATATCTGGCCCCTCTGCTCTGTCCTGTTACCATGAATCAGTCTTGCCTGGATCCCAAAGAGTAATATGAAAAGTACACTTACAGCGTCTGACCCACACAATGGAATGCTTACAAGACAGCTTTCTCAATATCCCCTACACCAGCCCATAATCTTCTACATGAGTGGGGACCAAATTAAATGTGTGCCATCAAGAAGGAAACAATCCACACATTGATAGTGTAATAAGTGCACCACTGTAGCATCCTCTATGACTGTCACACCTCAGATGCCCACTAATGATTGAAGTAAATGGAAAGGCTGTTGCTATAACAGAAACAGATAACTATCCTTCCTTACCTGAACAACTGTTTCATGTTGTCACTGGGAAAGAAGTCACCATTCATGCAGAAGTGTTGGAGATAGTTGAGTTTGGAGAACTGAGAAAGGAATTTGGCAGCACAGTTTTTTACATCTGCAAAACGGAGCACACCACCTACTGAGTTCCTCGATCTTATTTCCCTTAGATGGAATTTGCGAAGATTTCTCATCTGGCCAAAGCAAGGTGCAAAGCAACCTAGAAAGGATAGGACCTGCTTTGTGTATATTTCCAATTCCTCAATATAGTTTGGCTGAAAAATGTTCAAGATCTCCCTGATACTCTCCACCGAGAAGTGACAAATCTTCATCTTCAGACAGCATAGCCTCAAAGATTGTTTTCTCTGCTGGGCCCATTTTAGTAAGTATATTTGATGTTGCAGACGGAAGCCAAGGCTCAGGTCAGTGACCACCTTCAAACGCTGCCTCAGTGCATATCTAGGAATGTGCTTTGCAACGTGCTTCTCATTCCCAGTCTTTGCTGAGCAGACTTCATCCTTTCTTCCAGCACATACATCCCAAAACTCCTGGTGCACATCTCTCAAGTCCAAGACTTGAAGTTTCCTGATTCTGTGAAAGATAAAGGCAAAGTTTCATAATGTAAAATGAACCAACATGGAGTTAGCCTGGATCCCACATGTCTAAGATCAGCTCCATAACAGCATGTCCCACCAGCCAGGTAAGGACACTGCATGAGCTGCATCTGGACAAAAGACTCACTTCTGTCCATTCATTTGCTCTTGACTTGTTTCTCTTCCATATCTAGTGCCTGTAGGAAAGACACAGAAAGGTTCATCCTAACATGGCTCCTTGTACCCTGAGCTGTCCTTACCTATGACTATCATTTAGATCAGTTTTCAAATTGAATAGTATTTTCACAAATCCCCATGTCAATGACATCATTAGCCCCTGTGCTGTTTCCCCCATTCTTCCTGCCCTAATGTGTGTCTTACCACTATCCCTATGATTCCCCATCTACCCTCCTTGGACCTTGCTTACCTAGGACTAACATTCTGTGTCAGCAGTATATCTACGCCATCCAGCACAGCTTGAAAGACCTCCACATCAGGGGTTTTCATCAATGCCCCCACAGGGAGGCAGGGAAAGGGCCAGGCTGCCACCATTGCCTTCAATATCTCTGTGTGTCTGCCATTGAAGGCCTCCAGGAAAAGTGGTGGGAAAAGCACAGTGGGCAGGTGATCCAGATCGGAGGAGTTTATGGCATCTTTCCTCAGCAGAGCATCCAGTGCCAGCTTCTGGAGTGTGGGTGGGTTGTAGGTGCTCATCCTGCTAGATATTCAGTCAGAAGCAACCTAGTGAAGCATTTAGGAGGCATAACTTCAGGCTAAGTTTTGAGAAGTCTTATTTCTCACATATTACATGAACCAGAAGGCCAGAGCCCATGCTCTGGCAATAATGGAGAACACAGTCTGCCCAATTATACAATCCTGTGGTCTCCAGGCCACAAGTTCATCACTCTCAGCATGTGGATTCTCTTTTAAGCACCCACAGTGGAAAAAAGTTAACCACTGTTGCATGGGATATCAACACATGCTCCTCTTAATATCATGTCTCTAGTATAAAGTTTCAGACCGGCCAGAGTCTTGTTTCAGGAAAAAGGACACTGAACATCTTTGCTGGCCCTAAAGAAAATATACTGCTGATGTCACAGATGCAACCAGGCTTATTGACCTTGCAAGAGATTGTTACCTCTAGGGAAGGGCTAAGGAGATCCTATGAGATGCCTGCCTGTATGTATCACTTAAGGCCAGGGTGAGAAATCTGGGCTATATTATATTATTTTGGGAAATGAGGTAAAATTCATAGCCACCTGGATATACAATTAAACCACATTGAAAATGCAAAACCTATGCCAGGCGGTGCTGGCACACACCTTTAATCCCAGTACTTGGGATGCAGAGGCAGGCAGATGTCTGAGTTAGAGTCCAGCAAGGGCTACACAGAGAAACCCTGTCTCAAAAAAAACAAAATATAAATAAATAAATACATACATACATACATACATACATACATACATACATACATACATAAATACATAAATACATAAAATGGAAAACCTAAGTAAAACCTGCAACTTTCCCCAAAGACTTGAAAAGCCGTGCTACTGAATGAGAGCACCTGCTCATGTGAGTCTTAGAGGAGAAGCCAAGTGTACATAGGCTACAGGGAGAAGAGTTTCCCATGACAAGTTAGAGTCCAGACAAAGAAAGAGATGAGACAATATATCTCTCAGTACTTCCAAATGTCTGTTTATACTTTAAATTATGGTATTGCCTAGAAAAGAGGCTTCCATGGAGTTGGCTCTCCTTCCAATCCTGAATGGAACTCATTATGTAGCCCAGGCTTACAGTTACACACTATGCTTCTGCATGTGGTTAGCAGCCTTGGATTTTCTTTTTTTCCTCTACTATGCATGTCTAGAGCCCTTTGCTTTTAGAACTCTGCATAGATGCCAAAGAAGTCTCTAAAAAAACATAGTTGAAGCCCTTTGGAGTAAGAGTTGGGAGTATTTCACACCAGTCTAATCTATAAGGTATATTTCATGCTAGTTCAGGTTCAGGAAAATCAAGTAAAGTAGGATTTTAGGGGCTGGAAAGATGGCTCAGTGGTTAAGAGCACTGCTCTTCTGGAGGTCATGAGTTCAATCTCAGTAACCTTATGGTGGATCACAACCATCTGTAATGAGATATGATACTGTCTTTTGATGAGTCTGAAGACAGCTACAGAGTACTCACATATAATAAATAAATAAATCTTTAAAAAATAGTATTTTAAATGTCTCCATTGAAGTTATTTTGTAGTGGAGTCTGTTTCCACTACATAAATGCTCTACCATTCAGCAAAAATTCCAGATCATCTATTTCTTTTTATTTAATTTCATGTAGTGATGAGATGTCCTCTTGTAGCTAAGTCTTGCCTGGATTGTGATATTTTGCACCCAGTACATTAATTTAGTTTCCAAGTGTGGCTGCTATATACATTTTTCATACATTCCTGCATATTTACATATGTACACACATACATATCTTACACAATGTCTGATCACCTGGACAGCAATGAAGGAACCACATTTCTACAGCTTTGGATCCTGGGTGAGCTGTGGCTTCAGGGACACAAGCCAAAAGCTAGAATTTCTGGCTTGTGTTCCTGAAGCCTTCTCCAGTGTAATTTGTAAGGTATACTTAAGAAGAAATTCTAGTTCATATAGTTGCAAAACCATAATCTGTGAAACATAGCTTAAGAGACCACAGACAGATTAAATTATAAAGAAGTTCCTACCTGAAATTCCAGATTAAGTCTAGAAAATTGGATGAAACCAGAAGGACCAAGAGTTCAAGCCCTCTTATGGAGCTCTGAGGGACTAAACCACCAATCAAAGAGCACACATGGAGGGACCCATGGCTCCAGCTGCATATATAGCAGAGGATGGCCTTATTGGACATCAATAGAAGAGGTGCTGGGTCCTGTGAAGGTTTAGTGTCCCAGTGTGGGGAGATGACAGACCAGGGAAGCAGAAGGGAGTGGGTTGGCCAGCAGGGGGATGGAAATGGGTAGGGGAATTTCAGAGGAGAAAAGAGGAAAGGGAATAGCATGTGAAATGTAAATAAACACCAGGCAGGGGTGGCACATGCCTTTAATCTCAGCACTTGGGAGGCAGAGGGAGAGGCAGAGGCAGACAGATTTCTGAGTTCAAGGACAGCCTGGTCTACAGAGTGAGTTCCAGGATAGCCAGGACTACACAGAGAAACCCTGTCTCGAAAAACCAAAATAAAATTTAAATAAAGTAAATAAATAAATTATCTAAAATATCTTATGATAAAAAAGAGTTCAAGCCAGCATGTTCCATGACATTCTATCTTTAAAACCTCAGCAATTCCCATGTAATCCCATTTCTCATTAAAACTGAAGTCTATCCAATTTAAAGATTATAAACTGGAAATGAAGTTATAGCTGGATAGTGATAAGGCTAGGCCAGCTTGCAAGGAACCTACTTATGGAGGTAAATTTCTTACCTGATATGGACACTGGCTCCAGGGTTCCTATCCCCAGCAGGAACAGGCATTGACTCCAAGCTTTAGGACACTGACATCTGTCTGCCTTCTTCTGACCCTTTTATACACTTTTCTTCTCTCACCTCCTCATAGCCCCACCTTTCTCACACAAGCTTCTTCTTTGTCATTGGTCCATTGAATCCCCACCCACTCAATCCTGTTAAAGATGCTTCCCCCCCCCCACCCACAAGCCAGGGTTTCTCTGTGTAGCTCTGGCTGTCCTGGAACTCACTTTGTAGATCAGGCTGGCCTTGAACTCAGAAATCCACCTGCCTTTGCCTCCCAAGTGCTGGGATTAAAGGCGTGTGCCACCACTGCCTGGCTTTGAACTTCAGCAGTAAAGGCAGGAACATGTCTATGAGTTTCAGGGCAGCCTGATCCACACAGTGAGAACAAATTTCTTTAGCCATGCATAGAGGTATACCCCTTTAATCATAGCACTCAGAAGGCAAAGGGAGGTAGATCTCTTTGAGTTCCTAGCCAGGGTGGTCTAGAGAGAGAATTCAAGGACCCCCCCCCCCAGAGCTGTACAATGTGATACTATTTTAGGAATGACAGTGGCCTGGGGGCTGGCAGGCAAAGCTTTAATAAGCACCCATGCAATCTCAGTATTTGGTACCTACCTTTGATTGCAGTAGTCCAAAAGCAAAGACAGGAGGATCTCTTCGGGTTTAAGGCCACCTGGATCCACACAGTGGGATCTTGTCCAACAACATCAAATTCCAAAAACAAAACAGTGGTACCTTTCTTAAAGAAAGCAGTAGAAACCTCAGTTCATCAATTGGACGTTTACAACCTATTTAACCAGTGACCCTAGACAGGCTCAAGAGTTAAATTGTTAAAAGTACTGGTTCCAAACCTGAAGACCACAGTTGTATATCTGGATCCCAGGAAGATAACATATCTGAAAGGTTTTCTCCCAACTCCACATGTGTACCATGACAAATGGCCCAATCACCAGTAATTAGAAATCAAAACTTGCTGGGAATTTGGTACCTGACTTTAATCCTAGAACTTGTGATGCAAAGGCAGGCAAATCTCTATGCAATATGGATCCCCTGTGTATTAGTTTGGGTTCTCCAGAGTCAGAGAATGTATGGGAAGTCTCTATATAGTTAGGAAATTTGTCGATGACTTACAGTCTATAGTTCAACTCCCCAAAAATGGGCAGCAGCAGCTGTGGATGGAAGTCCAAGGATCTAGCAGTTGCTCAGTCCCACAAATCAAGGAGACAAGGAAGAGTGAGTAAATCTTCCTTCTTCCAATGTCCTTATATATTTCCAGTAGAGGGTATAGCCCAGATTAAAGGCTGTAGGTCTCCAACAGAGGGTGTGGCCAAGATTAAAGGCCTGTAGGCCTCATGCAGAGGTTGTGGCCCAGATTAAAGGCATGTGCCTATATGCCTTTAATCCCAGATTATCTTAAACTCGGAGATCTCCTTGTCTCAATCTTCTGGAATCCAGAGCCCGGCCACCCCTTCATTCAAGGGGTTCTGGATCTGTAAACTGGCGCAGGGCCTAACTGGACCCTGTGTCGCCTTGGTTCCACCGCTGATGGCCCTTCAGCTGGACCAGCTACTGTTGCCGCCGCCGCCGCCGCCGCCGCCGCCAGGATCAGGGAACATTTAAAAAGAGGAGGCAGAAACATTGTAAGAGTACTTGCAGGGAAAGAAAGATTTATGAACCAGAGGGTTCACGGTTGCCTACAGGATCAGCAATCCTGAACTCAAAGTAGTTCTCACTAAGATTGAACCAAAATCAGGGACCCGGCATACATCTAATCTAAGGTGTATATACATGTTATAGTTGGGTAGCTTGATATGTTGTGAGACTCCTGACAGAGTGGAAGCTGTGTTCTGATGTCTTTGTCTTCTCTTTGACCCCTGTGCTCCTACTGGGCTGCTTTGTCCAACCTTAATGCCATAGATCAGGTTTCACTGCTGTGAACAGAGACCATGACCAAGGCAACTCTTATAAGAACAACATTTAATTGAAGCTGGCTTGTAGGTTCGGAGGGGCAGACCATTATCATCAACATGGGAACAAGACAGCATCCAAGCAGGCATGGTGCAGGAAGAGCTAAGAGTTTCCCATCTTCAGCAGATGGCTGATAGCAGAATACTCACTTCCAGGCAGCAAGGATGAAGTTCTTAAAGGCCATGACCACATTGACACACCTACTCCAAGAAGCCCATATATCCTCAAAGTTTCTCACCTTCCAGCAAAAATATGCAAACTATGACATTCCACTCCCTGGTCCCTATAAGCTTGTTCAAACACATGAGACACAGGGAGACATATCTAGCCAGAGCATAATGAAAAGGTAAAATTAGTACAACTTCCAAAGTCTCCATAGTTTATAACAGTCTAAAATGTTAAAACACAAAAATTCAAAGTCTCTTCTGAGATCCACCAATAACTTCTGTAATCCCCAAATCAAGATAGTAAACCAACTAGGCACACTCCAAACTCTGCATCTCCATGTCTGCTGTCAAAGCAGTTTTCAGATCTCCAGCACCATTTTCACATTTGTAGGCTGTAACAAATTTCTTTTCCTAGCTGGTTCCACTCCATATTAGCTGATTTCCTCAGCAAATAGCTAATGGCTCTTGCATCTCAAATATCTTAGGGTCTCCAAGGCAGCGTCACTATTATGGCTTCTTCTTTCTTTCTTTCTTTCTCTCTTTCTTTCTTTCTTTCTTTCTTTCTTTCTTTCTTTCTTTCTTTCTTTCTTTCTTTCTCTCTCTCTCTCTCTCTCTCTCTCTCTCTCTCTCTCTCTCTCTCTTTCTTTCTTTCTTCCTTCCTTCCTTCCTTCCTTCCTTCCTTCCTTTCTTTCTTTCTTTCTTTCTTTCTTCCTTCCTTCCTGCCTTCCTTTCTTTCTTTCTTTCTTCATTTCTTCCTTCCTTCCTTCCTTTCTTTCTTTCTTTCTTTCTTTCTTTCTTTCTTTCTTTCTTTCTTTCTTTCTTTCTTTCTTATTTTTGTTTTTTTGGGGTTTTTTTGTTTGTTTTTTGTTTTTGTTTTGTTTTTTGATTTTTGTGTGTTTTGTTTGTTTTGCTTCGTTGGTTGGTTTCTGTTTGTTTGTTTGTTTGTTTGTTTGTTTGTTTGTTTGTTTGAGACAGGATGTCTTTGAATAGCCCTGGCTGTCCTAGAACTGACTCTGTAGGCCAGAAGGGCTTTGATCTCAGAAATCTGCCTGCCTCTGCCTCCCAGAGTGCTGGGATTAAAGGTGTGTGCTATCACTGACCAACTGCTCTGTGTTTCAATGTCTGGGATCCACATATGACCTTCTGGGCTCCTCCAAATGCCTGATGTCACTTACCTGTGCCCACTGGAACACTCTGAATTTAATTTCATCCACTCCACTGCTGCTGTTGTTCTTAGTGAACATCAGATGGTACTAGCATTTCCAATACACCAGGGTCTTCCACTGTAACTAATAGACTCATAGTCTCTCTTTATGGTACCAAGCCTCACATTTGTTGTATGACTCCTTTATTCCTGGGCCGTCAACTGTAACTGAGGCTGCACCTTCACCAACAGACTTCCATGGCCTCTCATAGTGCCAAGCCTCAGCTTCTCTTTAGGACCCCTTCAGGCTGTCAAAATCAGTCCCACCTGGGTCCCTCTTACGCATTACCAAGTACAGCTCCAGCATGAGGCACAACCATGGCTGCCCCTCGAATGCAGCTTCTTTGTGCTCTCAGAAAACTCTCCCCAAAGATTTCATGTCATCGATGCTGGTCTCCTTAATCATCACTAATTTCATAGGTCTAACTAAGTAGCATCAATTGCCTGGTAGTCTTCTCCTCTTGACTATAAAGTTAAAACCACATGACCGAACCTCCCAAGTTCTGCTGCTTTCAGGAGCTGAAAAATGGCCCTCTTGTCCTATTACATTATCACTAGCTTCCTCATTTCCAACTGCTTCGCTGCCTAAGCTTGGCTGTCCTGTATATAGCTTGATAAAATGACCTATAACTTAGAGATATGCATGCCTGTATCCAGGGATTGAACGTGTGTACCACCATAACTGGATTTAAGCATATTTTTTCACCTAGAACTTTCTTTATCTCAGGCTACACTTGACCTCAGAGATCTGGTTGGCTTTATCTCCTGGGATTAAAAGTGTGTACCACAATGCCTAGATCAAATTTTGATGGGTAGGATCTTATCCCAAGGTCACCAATCTCTTAATTCAATTTAATATTCCACTGGCCTCCCTAAAACAGAATCACACTTAGCTCTGGCTATCCTTGAAGTCTCTCAGTAGAGCAACCTGGCCATAAACTCAAGGAGATCTATCACCCTTTGACTCCTGAGTGCTGAGATTAAAGGTGTGTACCTCTAGACATAGCTGAAAATCTTTGTTCTCACTGAGTGAATCAGGGGGGCTTGAAATACAGAGACATTCTCCTGCCTTTACTTCTGGAGTTCAAAGGGGTGTATCACATGCTGAGATTAGAGAGTTGGGTTATAAAAGCCTTATAGTAGCCAGGCAGTAGTGGTACAGGCCTTTAATCCCAGCACTCGGGTGGCAGAGGCAGGCCGATTTCTGAGTTTGAAGCCAGCCTGGTCTACAGAGTGAGTTCCAGGACAGCCAGGGCTACCCCAAGAAACCCTGTCTGAAAAAAAAAAAAACAAAAACCAAAAAACAAACAAACAAATAGCCTTATTTTTTTTTACTTCCATCTCATAAGGCTTTTCTGTTGTTTTTCACACTTGTGATAAACTACCCATCTTGATCATGATGGTCTAAATTCCTCGATCATGCATCATCCCAACCAATCTTCTTGGTAGCAAGGATTGCAGGCTGCTGAAATTCATTGCAGCAGTTTCAATTCTGTAACATATACATGTGGGGTTTGTTTGTTTATTATTTGTTTGTTTTGTGTTTAGCTTTTTTGTTTGTTTGGTTTTGGTGTTTCGAGACAGGGTTTCTCTGTGTAGCTCCTGCTGTCCTGGAACTCACTCTGGGGACCAGGCTGGCCTCAAACTCAAAGGTGTCTGCCTGACTCTGCCTCCCAAGTGCTGGGATTAAAGGCGTGGACCACCACCACTTGGCTTGTGTCTAGCTTTTAATTATCATTGTTGTGTTGAGACAAAACCACACTATTTAACGTTTGGATAACCTAGAACCCCCTACACACTCAAGTACATGCTCACAGTAAGGAATACCCAGAGACAAAGACAGATATTAAAACCACACCCACTAATTATATCAATACATAAACAAGTACATATAGGTATGCATGTAAGATGAGTCAATCAAGCAGGCAAGGGCATCTATACTTCTAGTTCAGTGTTTGATTTCACACAAGAAGGTCTAATTCAATTAACCAACAGTAGGGGAAATGAATCTTTAACAGGCATAAGTGGGTGGAAACTTAATGAGCCAATGAGATGGGACCTTAAAGAAGGAGGTGGTACTATTTGGGGATGCGGGTAGAAAAAGGTGTATAAAAAGGGTCAGAGAAAGACAACTAGAATGTCAGAGGCCTGAACCTTGGAGTCAGTGTGTGGTCCTTCTGGGAGTAGGAGCCCTGTTGCCAGTGTCCATATCAGGTAAATAATTTTCTTCCATATGGGATTTCTTAGTTGCTGGGCTAGCCTTGTCACCATGCAAGTACAACTTCATTTCCAATTTATAATGTATGATTATTTTCTGGTAACAATCTGAAGACTCCCATCCATCTAACTCTTTGTGATTCCACATCCATTGAATACTATGCTCACTTCAGAAACCTAAAATTTCTGAAAATTTTCATATAAGTGCATGCTAGGGATACATACACTTACATTAAAATAACTAAATATTCACAGTTCAAAAATACTTTTTAGCACTGTCCAGACAATTGGTCATCTTCCCTGGGGAAAAAAAAAACACCTCTTCACTTCCTTGCTTTTCAGTTGCCTACAGTCCTTTGTGTAGAGCTTAGACCCTGTTGCATTTTTTTCTGTCTAGTTGCCCATGTTCACTGATGTCATCCTTTTTCAGCTCCTATAAGTGCAATCATGTTTATCAAGCTTTGTGTGTATAGCTTTTCCTAGTCTAGGAGATGCGATGTCACAGCACACTTACTGGTTCTCTAGAGCTACAGTCCTCTTTCCACCTCTTCAGCAATATTCCCTGTGTGTTTTCTGGATGTACCCTTTGGGACTGATGTCCACAAATCTTCATCTTTATTTGTTGTGGTTTTCTGTTTTTTTTTTTTTTTTTTTTTTTGTATTTGGTTTTTTTTTCCAGAACAGGGTTTCTCTGCATAGCCCTGGCTGTCCTGGAACTCACTCTATAGACCAGCTGGCCTCAAACTCAGAGATCTGCCTGCCTCTGCCTCCCATAGTGCTGGGATTCCAGGCATGAGCCACCACTGCCCAGCGGTTGTGGTTTTCTGTAGAGGTTTCTACCTGCTGCAAAGAGAAGTTTCCTATGTATAGGATAGACTTCAGTTTTAATGTGAAATAGGTTTACACTGGAATTTCCTTTCTATTTAAGATAGCATGTCCAAGAACAAGGATGGCCTTGAACTCTCAATTCTTTTGGTTCTGTTCAGTTTTCTAGACTTAAGTTTGGAATTTCAGTCAGGATCGTCTTTATAATTTAATCCTTCTGAAATCTCTTAAATTATGTTTCACAGATTATGGGTTTAGAATTATATGAACTGGAATTCCCTCTTAACTATACCTTACAAATTGTCCTGGAGAAGGATTCAGGCACACAAGACCAAAGTTCGAGCTATTAGCTTGTGTCTCTGATGCTGTGGCTTAACCAGGGACCACAGCTGTAGGCATATGGTTGCTTAAGCCTTATCAAGGTGATTAGATATTTTATAAGATTTGTATGTGTGTGTGTATGTGTGCATGCATGAACGTAGGTATGGGGAAATTATACAACAGCCACACTTGAAAACTAGAATTAATGTCCTGGATACAAGGGATCACAATGCAGGCTAGACTTAGAAGTACTGATAGATATATTGTCTCAGCTATGTGTTTGTCTGACATCCAATTGTCATGGAAACTCTCCTTCCTATAGCCTATGTACACTTGGCTTCTCTAAGACTCACATGAGCAAGAGCTTTCATTCAGAAGTATAACTTTCTAAATGCTCTGGGAAAAGTAGAATGTTTTACATAGGTTTGGAATTTCAGTTGTGGTCTGATAATATAGCTAGGTGGCCATGAATGAACAAACCTTTTATCTCATTTCCTAAATTAATATAATTTGGCTCAGCTTGCTCGCATTGGTCTCTAAAGCATTAAGTAGTACATACAGACAGGCATCTCACAGGTTCTCCTCAGCCCTTACAGGAGAGAACAAACTGTTGAAAGGACAATAGAGCTGGTTGGGTCTTTGACATTAGAACTATATTTTATTCAGGGCCTGAAAAGTTGTTCAGTCTCTTTCTTGTAACAAGACTTTGGTCAGAATGTATGCTCCTGAATAACCCTTATACTAGGCATGAGATTAAGAGGAGCAGGGGTGGTAACCCATGCAACTTTGGTTAATTTTTTCCACTGTGGGTGCTTACAAGATAATCTGTATGCTGAGAGTGATGAATTTTTGGCTTGGAGACCAAAAGATTGAATCATTGTGCAGACTGAGTTCCTCACTATTGCCAAAGCATGGGCTCTGGACTTCTGGTTTCTGCAATGTGTGAGACATAGGAATTCCCAATGCTTAGCCTGAAGTTATGTCTCCTAAATGCTTCACCAGGTTCCTTCCGACTGAATATCTAGCAGGATGAGCACCTACAACCCTCCCACACTCCAGCAGCTGGCACTGGATGCTCTGCTGAGGAAAGATGCCATAGACTCCTCCGATCTGGATCACCTGCCCACTGTGCTTTTCCCACCACTCTTCCTAGAGGACTTCAATGGCAGACACACTCAGATATTGAAGGCAATGGTGGCAGCCTGGCCCTTTTCCTACCTCCCTTTGGGGCCACTGCTGAAAACCACTAATGTGGAGTTGCTGCAAGCTGTTCTGGATGGCATAGATATACTGCTGACCCAGACAGTTCGTCCCAGGTAAGCAAGGCCTAAGGAGGGTAGAAAGAGAATCATGGGCTTAAAGTGGTAACATACACACAAATTAGGGCAGGAAAAACGGTGTCAAACAGGGCAGAGACTAATGATGTCAACAACTTACAGATCTAAAGAATTATTATTCAAGATGAAAGCTGATCTAAATGACAGTCATAAGCCAGGGTAGCTCAGAGCACAAGTAGCCAGAGTAGGATGAGCCTATCCATGGCTTTAGTACAGACGCTAGATATGGAAGAGACACAAGTCAAGAGCAAATGAATGGAGGGCAGTGGGGCATGTCTCCAGATGCAGCTCATGCAGTATCCTTGCCTGCCTGGCATGAGGTGCTATGATGGAGCTGACATTAGACAGTGAGATCCAAGTGGACTCAATATTGGTTCCTGTTCTACATTATGATACTTTACCTTTTTCCCCTCAGAGAAGATAGAAACTTCAAGTATTGGACTTGAGAGTTGTGCACCAGGATTTCTGGGATGCATGGGCTGAAGAAGAGGATAGTTTCTGTTCAGCAAATATTTTGATCAAGAAGCAAGTTCCAGAGTGCAATCTTGGTTATCCACTGAGGCAGGATTTTCAGGTAGTCACTAACCTGGCCCTCTTCTCTTCTCTAAACAAACAACAAACATGTTTGCTGCAGTGGGCCCAGTATAGAAAAGACTCTGCAATTTTGCTGTCTGAAGGTGAAGATTTGTGACTTCCCATTGGAGATTATCAGGGAGGTCTTTAATATTTTCCAGCCAAAGTATATTGAGGAATTGGAAATAAACACCAACCAGGTCATGTACTTCCTAGGTTTCTTTGGACATTTCCTTGGTGAGATGAGAAATCTTCTCAAATTCCATCTACATCAAACCCACTTCAACTTTAGTCTTATGAACACAGTGACAGATGTAAAGATGTATGCTGCCCAATTCTTTTCTCAGTTCTCCAAACTAAACCATCTCCAGCATCTCTATGTGAATGGTGCCCACTTTTCCTATGACAACATGAACGAGTTGTTCAGGTAAGGACGGATGGTGAGTTGTTTCTGCTCTGACAGCAAACCTTTCCCTATATGTGGAGCATTAGTAGACACCTGCGGTGTGCCAATCACAGGGAATGTTACAATGATCGACTCATTACAGTACCAAAGTGTGGATTATTTGTTTCTTAACTGAGCTCACTTGGTTCAATTCCCACTCCTTTGCAGAGTCTGGGCTGGCTGAGGGTATATTGAGAGAGTTACCTTGCACACATGTCCATTGTATGGTCAGATGCATTAAATGTGCTTTTCATATTCCTGTTTGGGATCCAGGCAAATTTAATGGAAGGAAACAGGGCAAAGCAGAATGCCCTCAGCTGGAAAGGCTCCACACCTGTCCACTAGATAGATATATGAGATCAGGAACTAGTTTGATCTTCTATTGAAGACAGTCAGCCTCTCATTCTCAATAAAGAAAGGATGGTTTGAACTAAGAAAATGGGAACTAAGTATGGTTGAGACTAAGTAAATGGAAAATCTGTTATACTGGGGTGGGAGTTATCACACTCAAGGGTAGAACACTGAAATCAGGGATGGAGACAGTGGAGATAGCAGGGACATGGATAAACTCTGCAGGACACAGGCCAAGATGTTGCCAGAACCTTTCAGTGCTGGGCATTTCTAGGTATGCTCTCCTGGTATGCTTGGGCAAGCTCTAATTCTCTGAAAGAGTGAGTATGGAGAGTTGCAGGCCTGTGGTCTGAGCCCATCCTACCTGACTGTAATATGCTTCTGTATACAATGCTATGAGCAGACACCAACATGCTGTTTCCCCAGGGTGGACCTTCAACATAAGCATAGATTGACTCTACATATGTGTATTCTCTGTGTCTATGTCCATCTTACTCGTGTCCTCCAGCAACTTGAGCCAAGCCAATTTTCTTGTTCTTTCTCTAGATGCCTGAAGAGCCCCTTGGAGTCCTTTTCTATGATTTTCTGCCATCTCTCAGTGTCAGACTTGAAACTCATATCAGAGTGTCAGACGCTATATCAACTGAAACACTTGCACTTCTATGCTGTATTGTTTTCTGAGTCATGTTTCAAGAATCTCCAAATTCTCCTAGAAAATGTATCTGAAACTCTGCAGACCCTGCAGATAGAGAACTGCAGGATGACGGACTCTCAACTCAAAGTCCTCTTGCCAACATTGATCCATTGCTCCCAGCTCACCTTGGTCAATTTTTATGACAACGGCTTCTCCACTCCTGTACTGAAGGACCTTCTGCA
Organism: Apodemus sylvaticus; assembly: GCF_947179515.1. Lineage (NCBI taxonomy): Eukaryota > Metazoa > Chordata > Mammalia > Rodentia > Muridae > Apodemus > Apodemus sylvaticus. The sequence continues at coordinate 116,775,647 of NC_067474.1, read as the reverse complement.
ATGCATGGCATCTAAGCAAGTTGACTGTTGAGCGGTACCCTGCCTCTCTAGAGTGCTATAATAACATGGGTAATGTTGTGGTGGAGAGATTTTCCCAAGTGTGTCGTGAGCTCAAGGATATACTCATGGCCAAAAGGCAGCTCAAGACACTCTTTTTTGCTACTGTCCCCTGCCCTCATTGTTGGATGCGCTGTGTCTATGACATGAAGACCAGACTTTGCCATTATTGGCAGGAAAGAGGAGATTGATTCTGGATGCTGAGAAAGGAAATCTGAGGAAGTACGTTCATCACAGAGTTCCAGAATTCAAGGCTTCAGATGTACTGGATTCAAAATGGTGTTCAGTGTATGGAGACATCAGGGGTGACTTGACATGAAGAACAAACAATAGGATAATAACACCGGGTGTCTTATGGAATCATAAAGACAGTACTACATTTCTAAATGTGCCTTCATCAGGACAGAATCACTAGCATCTTCCCTATGTTGTTAATATATGTCCAATCTATGAACTGAATGGTCTCCTCTTGTGCTACTGAGTCACTGACCTCAGTTTTCAGTTTATAATCATGGTGTCCTATGACCTCATCATGTGTATGATCCAGGAAATTATTATCTAAGCTATGTTGGAAGCAAAGTCAATTATTACATTATCTTCTCTTTAATTCCCACTGTTTGCCTCCTTGTTTTGCTATGTGCACAGAATTGTCAAACTAATTGTGAAGGGCTCTTGGAAACTACCCTCTGTACAGAACCATCCTTGGGACATAATGGGACTGTAAGCACAGTGGCATTCCTACACAAGTCCCTGAAGGGTGAACACATTTTAGAAATGGGGATGGGGAGGATGGGGGAATGGGGGTGGGCTACTTGTTAGAACTTACTGTTCCATCAGTGCTCACAGAGTGGGATGGGATATCTTAGGACTTATTATGACCATGGAGCATAGTTTCATCTGTGAAAGTGTGGTCCCACCACATAACTTATTCAGTACAAGTAGAATGCTCATTGGACTCATCTGCTGAGGGGCTGAACCCTCTACAGATCAAGTCAGTCACATGAATGTAGAAAAAAGATAAACAGGCTTGTCACACTTTAGGCACACCTGGGATTCCTAATCTCCATTTCTGGACAGTTTTTCTTATAGACAGTATAGTTAGTTCAGCAACAAAGTGCCCTGTGGAAGAGAATCAGTCTCCTGCAGCCTCTGGTACATTTTCTCTGGGTTCAGCTTCAGGACAAGACTCTTTCCTCAGCCTCATAGCTCTGCCTCAGCAGCTCACAGCACTGACACACACACACACACACACACACACACACACACAGACTGTGTTTTAGGCTGTGTTGTCCACATGATGTCAGTCTATAGAGCAAACATCCTCTATTTCGAGCATACTGAGTACCTGGCCCTCAGGGTGTACCCTACCTCAAATAGTACACCTTAGGATCAGGAGACATGGCCCAGAAGATTAGTATGATTGCTACATATTTAAACCATTCTAGAATTCTTTTCTGGTACCAACCTGAAGATTCTCATCCACTTAACCCTCTGATTCCACTTCCAGTGGATCCTATGCTCACTTCGGAACCCTTATATTATGCATATAAGTGCATGCTGGGGAAACATATACTTACATTAAAATAAGTACATATTCACAGTTAAAAAATACTGTTTAGCCAGGTGGTGGTGGCACAGGAATTTAATCCCAGCACTTAGGAGGTAGAGGCAGACAGATTTCTGAGTTCGAGGACAGCCTGGTCTACAGAGTGAGTTCCAGGATAGCCAGGGCTACACAGAGAAGCCCTGTATCAAAACAAAACAAAACAAAACAAAATACTGTTTACCACTGTACAACCAATTGGTTGTCTTCCCTAGGTAAAAACACCTCTTCACTTCCTTGCTTTTCAGTTGCCTACAGTCCTTTGTGTAGAGCTTAGACCCTGTCGTATTTTCTCTGTCTAGTTCGCCATGTTCACTGATGTCATCCTTTTTCAGCTCCTATAAGTGCAATCATGTTTGTCAAGCTTTGTGTGTATAGCTTTTCCTACCACTAGGAGATTCCATCTCAGAGCACACTCACTGGCTCTCTAGAGCTACAGTCCTCCTTCCACCTCTTCAGCAATGTTCCCTGTGTTTTTGTGGATGTACCCTTTGGGACTGATATCCACAATTCTGCATCTTTATTGGTTGTGGTTTTCAGTAGGGTTTGTGCCTATTGCAAAGACAAGTTTCCTCGATGTGGTGTATCTAAAAATTTTTTTTAATTTTTTTTATTTGGTATATTTTTTATTTACATTTCAAATGATTTCCCCTTTCCTTGCCCCCCCCCTTCCAAAAAGTCCCATAAGCCCCCTTCTCTCCCCCTGTCCTCCCACCCACCCCTTCCCACTTCCCCGTTCTGGTTTTGCTGAATACTGCTTCATTGAGTCTTTCCAGAACAAGGGGCCACTCTTCCTTTCTTCTTGTACCTCATTTGATGTGTAGATTATGTTTTGGGTAATCCAGGTTTCTAGGTTAATATCCACTTATTAGTGAGTGCATACCATTATTCATCTTTTGAGTCTGGGTTACCTCACTTAGTATGATGTTCTCTAGGTCCATCCATTTGCCTAAGAATTTCATGAATTCATTGTTTCTAATGGTTGAATAGTACTCCATTGTGCAGATATACCACATTTTTTGCATCCACTCTTCTGTTGAGGGATACCTGGGTTCTTTCCAGCATCTGGCAATTATAAATAGGGCTGCTATGAACATAGTAGAGCATGTATCCTTATTACATGGTGGGGAATCCTCTGGGTACATGCCCAGGAGTGGTATAGCAGGATCTTCTGGAAGTGAGGTGCCCAGTTTTCAGAGGAACCGCCAGACTGCTTTCCAGAGTGGTTGTACCAATTTGCAACCCCACCAGCAGTGGAGGAGTGTTCCTCTTTCTCCACACCCTCTCCAACACCTGCTGTCTCCTAAATTTTTAATCTTAGCCATTCTGACTGGTGTAAGATGAAATCTCAGGGTTGTTTTGATTTGCATTTCCCTAATGACCAATGAAGTTGAGCATTTTTTAAGATGCTTCTCTGCCATCCGATGTTCTTCAGGTGAGAATTCTTTGTTTAACTCTGTACCCGATTTTTTAATAGGGTTGTTTGGTTTTCTGGAGTCTAACTTCTTGAGTTCTTTATATATATTGGATATTAGCCCTCTATCTGATGTATGATTGGTGAAGATCTTTTCCCAATTTGTTGGTTGCTGATTTGTCCTCTTGATGGTGTCCTTTGCCTTACAGAATCTTAGTAATTTTATGAGGTCCCATTTGTCAATACTTGCTCTTAGAGCATACGCTATTGGTGTTCTTTTCAGAAACTTTCTCCCTGTACCGATGTCCTCAAGGGTCTTCCCCAGTTTCTTTTCTATTAGCTTCAGAGTGTCTGGCTTTATGTGGAGGTCCTTGATCCATTTGGATTTGAGCTTAGTACAAGGAGACAAGGATGGATCAATTCGCATTCTTCTGCATGCTGACCTCCAGTTGAACCAGCACCATTTGTTGAAAAGGCTATCTTTTTTCCATTGGATGTTTTCGGCCTCTTTGTCGAGGATCAAGTGGCCATAGGTGTGTGGGTTCATTTCTGGATCTTCAATCCTGTTCCATTGATCCTCCTGCCTGTCACTGTACCAATACCATGCCTAAGGATTATAGGCATAGATGAGAGTGAAGATTTACAGCTTAAAGGGCCAGCAAATATCTTCAATAAAATTATGGAAGAAAACTTCCCTAACCTAAAGAGAGAGATGACCATGAATATACAAGAAGCCTATAGAACTCCAAACAGACTGGACCAGAACAGAAATACTTCCCGTCACATAATAATCAAAACACCAAATGTTCTAAACAAAGAAAGAATATTAAAGGCAGTAAGAGAAAAAGGCCAAGTAACATATAAAGGAAGACCTATCAGAATCACAGCAGACTTTTCACCTGAGACTATGAAGGCTAGAAGATCCTGGGCTGATCTCATGCAGACTCTACGAGAACACAAATGCCAGCCAAAACTACTATATCCAGCAAAACTCTCAATCACCGTAGATGGAGAAACTAAGATATTTCATGACAAAACCAAGTTTACCCAATATCTATCCACAAACCCAGCCCTACAAAGGATAATAGGAGGAAAACACCAATACAGGGAGGGAAACTTCACCCTGGGAAAAGCAAGATAGTAACCTTTCATCAAACCCCAAAGAAGTTAAGCAATCAAATTTAAATAATAACGTCAAAAATGACAGGAAGTAACAATCACTATTCCTTAATATCTCTTAACATCAATGGACTCAATGCCCCAATAAAAAGACATAGACTAACTGACTGGATACGGAAACAGGACGCTACATTTTGCTGCTTACAGGAAACACACCTAAGGGTCAAAGGCAAACACTACCTTAGAGTAAAAGGCCGGAAGACAATTTTACAAGCAAATGGTCTCAGGAGACAAGCTGGAGTAGCCATTTTAATATCAGATAAAATTGACTTTCAACCCAAAGTCATCAAAAGAGACTCTGAGGGACACTTCTTGCTGGTCAAAGATTTTTCTATTCCTGCACAAAAATCATGACCAAAAAGCAGCTTGGCGAGGAAAGTGTTTATTCAGCTTACACTTCCAAACTGTTGTTCATCACCTAAGAAAGTCAGGACTGAAAGTCAAACAGGTCAGGAAGCAGGAGCTGATGCAGTGTCCATGGAGAGATGTTTCTTACTGGCTTACTTCCCCTGACTTACTCAGCCTGCTCTCTTATAGAACCCAAGAATACCAGTCCAGATTTCGTACCACCCACAAGGGGCCCTCCTAACATCATCACTAATTGTGAAATTGCCCCACAGCTGGATCTCATGCAGGCACTTCCACCAACTGAAGCAACTTTCTCTGTGATAACTCCAGCCTGTGTCAAGTTGACACACAAAACCAGCGAGTACAGTAACCCAATCACAAAAATCACACATGGTATGCACTCACTGATAAGTGAATATTAGCCCAAAAGCTTGGACTCCCCAAGGTAGAATTCACTAACCACATGAAACTCAAGAAGAAGAAAAACCAAAGTGTGGATAGTTCATTCCATCTTAGAAAGGGTAACAAAATATTCTCAGGAGCAAATACAGAGACAAAATATAAATCAGAAACAGAAGGAAAGGCGATCTAGTGATTGCCCCACCTGGAGATACCTCCTGTATACAGTCACTAAACCCAGACATTATTGTATATGTCAAGCATCCCTTGCTGAAAGGAACCTAATATAGCTGTCTCCTGAGAGGATCTGCCAGAGCCTGACAAATACAGAGGCGATGCTCCCAGCCAGCCATTGGACTGAGCACCAGTTCCCCAATGGAGGAGCTAGAGAAAGGACTAAAAGAGCTGAAGGATTTTCATTCCATAGTAAAAACTCCAATGTGAACTAACCAGATCCCCCTGAGCTCGAAAGGACCAACTAAGGAGTATACATGGAGGGAACCCATGGCTCCAGCTGCATATGTAGCAGAGGATGGCTTTGTAAGGCATCAATGAGAGGAGGGGATCTTCATCCTCTGAAAGCTCAATGGATCTCCCAATGCAGGGGTATTCTACGGTTGGAAGGTGGGAGGTTAGTGTGTGGTGGAGGAACTCCCTCATAGAAGCAGGGGGATGGGGGATGGGATAAGACATGTGGGGGCAAGGTGAACCTGAAAAGGAGATATTTGAAATGTAAATAAAGGAAATATTAAATAAATAAAAGTTTTTAAATAAAAACATTTGGACCATTATTTCTTAGTTTCACTGTGTCTCTGTTTAGTTTATGTTTCCCTGATCTGTCCATTGATGAGAGTGGGATGTTGAAGTCGCCCACTATTACTGTGTGAGGTACAATGTGTGCTTTGATTTTAAGTAAAGTTTCTTTTATGAATGTGGGTGACTTTTCATTTGGAGCATAGATGTTCAGAATTGAAAGCTCAGCTTGATAGCTTTTGTTTTTTAAGATTTATTTATTTATTCTATGAAAGTACACTCTAGCTGTCTTCAGACACCAGAAGAGGGCGTCAGGTATCTTTACATATGGTTGTGAGCCACCATGTTGGTGCTGGGATTTAAACCCATGACCATTGATAGATCAGTCGGTGCTCTTACCAGGTAAGCTATCTCTCAAGCTCCCTGGTAGATTTTTTTTTATGAGTATGAAATGTTCTTCCTTATCTTTTTTGGTGACTTTTGGTTGAAAGTCGATCTTATCCAATATTAGAATGGTTTATCCAGCTTGTTTCATGGGACCATTTGCTTTGAAATTTGTTTTTTAGCCTTTATTCTGAGACAGTTTTTGTCTGTCACACTGAAGTTTGTTTGCAGTATGCAGCATAATGCTGGGTCCTGTTTAAGTATCCAGACTTCTAGTCTATGTCTTTTTATTGGGGAATTAAGTCCATTGATTGTAACAGATATTAAGCAATAGTGATTGTGGCTTCCTGTTAATTTTGTTGTTATTTTTATGTTTGTGTGGTTATCTTCTTTTGGGCTTGTTGAAAGATTACTTTCTTGCTTTTTCTATGGTGTAGTTTCCCTCCGTGTGTTGTTGTTTTCTATCTACTATCCTTTGTGGGGCTGGCTTTGTGGAAAGATATTTTGTAAATTTGGTTTTGTCATGGAATATCTTGGTTTCTCCATCTATGGTAATTGAGAGTTTTGCTGGGTATAGTATTCTGAGCTGGCATTTGTGTTCTCTTAGGGTCTGAATGAGATCCTCCTAAGATCTTCTAGATTTCATAGTCTCTGGTGAGAAGTCTGGTGTAATTCTGGTAGGTCTGCTTTTATATGTTACTTGACCCTTTTACCTTACTGCTTTTAATATTCTTTCTTTGTTTTGTGCATTTGGTGTTTTGACTATTATGTGAGGGAAGGAATTTCTTTTCTGTTCTAATGTATTTGGAGTTCTGTAGGGTTCTTGTATGTTCATGAGCACCACTCTCTTTAGGTTAGGGAATTTTCTTCTATAATTTTGTTGAAGATGTTTACTGACCCTTTAAGTTGGGAATCTTCACTCTCTTCTATACGTTTTATCCTTTGGTTTGGTTTTCTCATTGTATTCTGGATTTCTTGCATGTTTTGTGTTAGGAGCATTTTGCATTTTTTTGACTGTAGTGTCAATGTTTTCTATGGTATCTTCTGCACCTGGGATTCTCTTCTACATCTTGTATTCTGTTGGTGAAGCTTATATCTGTGGCTCCTGATCACTTTCTTAAGTTTTCTATCTCCAGTTTTGTCTCCCTTTGTGATTTTTTTATTTTTTCTAGTTCCAATTTTAGATCTTGGATTCTTTTGTTCAGTTCTCTCACCTGTTTGGTTATGTTTTTCTATACTTCTTTAAGAGATTTTGTGTTTCGTCTTTAAGGTTGACTACCTGTTTACCTGTATTCTCTCTCTTAAGGGAGTTATTTATGTCCATCTTGAAGTCTTCTATCTTCATCACGAGATGTGATTTTAAATCAGAGTCTTTTTTTTTCTGGCGTGTGGTGGTAACCAGGGATCACTGTGGTGGAAGAACTGGGTTTTGATGAAGACAAGTGGCCTTGGTTTCTGTTGCTTATGTTCTTGCCCTTTCCTTTCACCATCTGGTTGTCTCTGATATTTACTGATTTTCCTGTCTCTGTTTTGTCCCTCCTGCAAGCCTCTGTAACAGTATTCCTTAGAGACCAGTTCTCTCTGGGAGAAATTCAGTTATGGAGAGCTGTGGTACAGGGTCAGCTCTGGGGTGCAGACAGAAAACAGAAGGATCCAGTCCCCAGCTGATCCTTGGTTCCTGTGTCCTGATGGCTCTGTGAATGTTTCTCTTGGGCCAGGAATTTGAAGAAAAATGGTAGTCTTACCTGCACTCACAGGCTTGCCTGTACTCCAGGGACACTAATTCTCTTCAGGCACTATCTGGGTATGGATACCTGTGGCAGAGAATAGGCTCCAGGCACAGACAGAAACACAGAAGGCTCCTGTCCCAGGTCACTTCTTGGTTCCAGTGTCCTGAGGGTTCTGAGCAGGTACCTCTGAGCAGTAGTGGTGGTCTTACCTGTGCTCACAGGCTTGTCTGCTCTCCTGGGAAGCTAGCTCTCTTCAAGCACTCTTTGGGTATGGAACCTTGTAGCAGAGGATTGTCTAATTTATTTTTAATTCTACAGCTTTGTTATGCCTTAGAAGTACATTAAAACTGTGACCACATATACTAAAAATGAGAAAGTAAAGTGTTTGCAAAGGTAAAAGGAATTTTTCACAAATGAGGATATACACAACCCACTTTTTTTTTTCTGAGACAGGGTTTCTCTGTGTACCCCTGGCTGTCCTGGAACTCACTCTGTAGACCAGGCTGGCCTCGAACTCAGAAATCTGCCTGCCTCTGCCTCCCATGTGCTGGGATTAAAGGTGTGTGCTACCACCGCCCCCCTCACTTTTTTTTAATCTATACATTAGGGCCTGATGGCTCAACAGTTAATGGTGCTTGCAGCTCTAACCCACAGTCAAAACCCACAGTTTCTGACAAGAACTGTTCCTGTCTGAAAGAACTATAGAGCCAAAAATGGAGAAGAAACTGAAGGAAAGGCGGTCCAATAACCAGCCCAACTTGGGATCCATCTCCTGGGAAGGCACCAAGGCCTGACATTTTTTTTTAATATACCACTAATTATGATAATTTATTAATAATTTCCATCTGGATTGATTAATTATTGTTTAAAACAGATGTTATTACCCTCAAACTGTGCTACCCATTGGCTCAATCACCCCTTGCCTTTCCAACCCTTATCCTTAACCATCCTTACTCCTCTGGCCGATATGTCTTCTGATACATCCACTGAAACAAAATTTTCACTACAAATTACACCTCTCTCTCAAAAAGGGGAATTGTCAGGAGGTGAGCTGTGCATAGGTATCTTGGTCCCAAGTTGAGCACAGACCTTGAATCCCAGCGACTTGGTAGGCCAGGCTACATGTAGGAGGACTACATGGGACAGAAGGAGTTCAGTTACATCCCCTGGGCCCCTGGCTCCTATCACAGTTGCAGCCCCCAACCCCCCCCCACTGCAGTAGAGAAGTGTGGCCATCAGTCACATAGGACAATATAGGGACCCCTATCTTTTAAAACAAAGTAAAGGGAGGATATGTTGGCCATAACCCTTGACCATCAGTCTCATAGGGCAATGCCTGACACAAGCCCCTGGTATTCTGACTGAGCTCCACTCCCACAGTTACCTGGTTACAGTCAGGCATGCCCCACCTCACAGTTACCCTGCAACTGCCAGGTATCCCAACCCACTATAAACGGGGCTTCTTGTCCCCTCCTCCCTCTCTTGCTCTCTCTCTTGCTCTCTTCTTTCTCACTCTCTTCTCTAACCTTTCTCTTTTCCCATTCTACCCCCCCACTTTCCACAGGGCCTTGGCTGGTCTTCATCTCTCTACACCCCGCACACACACTCTATTCTTTAATAATAAAGCTAAAAAATCAAGCACAAGGAGGTCAAAGGGATACAAATTGGAAAGGAAGAAGTCAAACTATCATTATTTGCAGATATGATAGTATACCTAAGTGACCCAAAAAACTCCACTAGAGAACTCCTACAGCTGATAAACAACTTTAGCAAAGTGGCAGGTTATAAAATCAACTCAAGCAAATCAGTAGCCTTCCTATACTCAAAGGATAAGCAGGCTGAGAAAGAAATTAGGGAAATGACCCCCTTCACAATAGCCACAGACAGCATTAAGTACCTTGGGGTGACTCTTACCAAACATGTCAAAGATCTGTATGCCAAGAACTTCAAGACTATGAAGAAGGAAATGGAAGAAGACCTCAAAAAATGGAAAAACCTCCCATGCTCATGGATCAGCAGGATTAATATAGTAAATGGCCATTTTGCCAAAAGCAATATACAGATTCAATGCAATACCCATCAAAATCCCAACTCACTTCTTCACAGAGTTAGAAAGAGCAATCCTCAAATTCATCTGGAATAACAAAAAACCCAGAATAGCTAAAACTATTCTCAACAATAAAAGAAACTCTGGGGGTATCAGTATCCCTGACCTCCAGCAATACTAGAGAGCAATAGTGTTAAAAACTGCATGGTATTGGTACAGTGACAGGGAAGCAGATCAATGAAACAGGATTGAAGATCCAGAAATGAACCACACACCTATGGCCACTTGATCCTCAACAAAGGGGCTGAAAACATCCAATGGAAAAAAGATAGCCTTTTCAAGAAATGGTGCTGGTTCAACTGGAGGTCAGCATGCAGAAGAATGCGAATTGATCCATCCTTGTCTCCTTGTACTAAGCTCAACTCCAAATGGATCAAGGACCTCAACATAAAGCCAGACACTCTGAAACTAATGGAAAAGAAACTGGGGAAGACCCTTGAGGACATTGGTACAGGGGGAAAGTTCCTGAACAGAACACCAATAGCTTATGCTCAGATCAAGAATTGACAAATGGGACCTCATAAAATTACAAAGTTTCTGTAAGGCAAAGGACACCATCAAAAGGGCAAATCGGCAACCAACAAATTGGGAAAAGATCTTCACCAACCCTATATCAGATAGAGGGCTAATATCCAATATATATAAAGAACTCAAGAAGTTAGACTACAGAAAACCAAATAACCCTACTAAAAATGGAGTACAGAGTTAAACAAAGAATTTTCACCTGAAGAACTTCGGATGGGGAAGAAGCAACTTAAAAAATGCTCAACTTCATTAGTCATTAGGGAAATGCAAATCAAAACAACACTGAGATTTCACCTTACACCAGTCAGAATGGCTAAGATTAAAAACTCAGGAGACAGCAGGTGTTGGCGAGGATGTGGAGAAAGAGGAACACTCCTCCACTGCTGGTGGGGTTGCAAATTGGTACAACCATTTTGGAAATCAGTCTGTCAGTTCCTCAGAAAAATGGGCACCTCACTTCCAGAAGATCCTGCTATACCAATCCTGGGCATATACCCAGAGGATTCCCCAGCATGTAATAAAGATACATGCTCTACTATGTTCATAGCAACCCTATTTATAATTTCCAGAAGCTGGAAAGAACCCAGGTATCCTTCAACAGAAGAGTGGATGCAAAAAATGTGGTATATCTATACAATGGATTCAGCCATTAGAAACAATGAATTCATGAAATTCCTAGGCAAATGGATGGAGCTGGAGAACATCATACTAAGTGAGGTAACCCAGACTCAAAATATGAATCATGGTATGCACTCACTAATAAGTGGATATTAACCTAGAAATCTGGAATACCAAAAACATAATCCACACATCAAATGAGGTACAAGAAAAATGGAGGAATGGCCCCTTGTTCGGGAAAGACTCAGTGAAGCAGTATAGGGCAAAACCAGAACAGGAAAGTGGGAAGGGTTGGGTGGGAAAACAGGAGGAGGGAAGGGAGCTTATGGGACTTTCAGGGAGTGGGGGTCTAGAAAAGGGGAAATCATTTCAAATGTAAATAAAAAAATTATCGAATTAAAAGAAATCAAGCACAATCTCCATTCATCTAAATCCACCATGCTAGAGCAATAGAACAGGCCTCGCAGCATTTCCAGCCTACAGAAAGGACCAAGGACTCACACCCCTGGCCAGGTCTCCCTCAACAGATACCCACATCAGAACAGAATAATTTCTACTATCTTCATGACTTATTCCAATTGAGCAAACATTTTTAAATTGAATATTTTATTAATTTGCATTTCAAATGTTATCCCCATTCCATTTCCCCCTCAGAAACCCCAATCCCATTCCCCTTACCCTGTTTCTATGAGGATGCTCTCCCACCCAATCATTCCCACCTCACTGCCCTAGCATTCCTCTACACTGAGGTATCTTTAGAGTAGGGAAGTTTTCTTTTATAATTTTGTTGAAGATATTTACTGGCCCTTTAAGTGGGGAATTTTTGCTCTCTTTTTTATTTATTATCCTTAGGTTTTTGTCCTCTTATTATATCCTGATTTCATGGATGTTTTCTGTTAGGAGCTTTTTGCCTTTTGCATTTTCTTTGACTGTTATGTCAATGTTTTCTATGGTATCTTCTGCACTTGAGATTCTCTCTTCTATCTCTTGTATTCTGTTGGTAATGCTTGCATCTATGACTCCTGATCTCTTTCCTAGATTTTCTATCTCCAGGGTTGTCTCCCCTTTATGATTTCTTTATTGTTAGTAGTTCCATTGTTAGATCCTGGATTCTTTTATTCAGTTCCCTCACCTGTTTTTATTTCCATTTTTAGATCCTGCTTGGTTTTATTCAATTCCTTGTCTGTTTGGTTTTGTTTTCCTGTAATTCTATATGGAATTTTGTGTTTCTCTTTAAGGGCTTCTACCTTTTTACCTGTCTTCTCCTGTATTTCTTTAAGGGCACTATTTATGTCCTTCTTAAAGTCCTCTATCATCATCATCATCAGATGTGATTTTAGTCCTGGCCTAAAATTAGGTTCCTGCCTGAGCTCACTTCCTTGTCATGGCCCAATTTCAGATTCCTGCCTGAAGTCCATTTCTTTGTCCTTGGCCATCGTCAGATTCCTGCCAAATGGCCCCAAATGCTCTCCACAACTTGACCCTCCTGACTGTGTGTCAGCACTCCTCGGAAACAATTCCTCTCTGGGGAAAATTTGGGTATGGTAAGCTGTGGTTTCACCTGTGCTCTCAGGTGTGTCAGCACTCTAGGGAGACCAGCTATCTCCCAATGGGATTTGGGTATGGAAAGCTGTGGCACAGGGTCAGCTCCATGCACCAATGGAAACTGATAGCATCTTGCCCCAGGCTGCTCCTTGGTTCAAGTATCCTGAGGGCTCTGGGGTGGTCCTTTGGATCAGGAGTTGTGGCCTTACTGTGCTAACAGTTGAGTCAGCACTCCTGGGAGACCAGCTCTTTCCTCGCTGGAATTGGGTTTGGAAAGCTGTAGCATAGGGTCAACTCTGGTTGCAGACAGAAACCAGCCTGACACTATTAATGATTCCCTACCAGCCAGCAGTCCCAACTAAACTTCACCCTAGAGATCTCACTGACACTGAGCCACCAACCAGGCAGCATACACAAGCTTATATGAGAGCCCTTACACATATAGAGCACTGAACTGCCTTGTCTGGCATAAATGAGAGAAGATGCATCTAACCTTTCAGAGACTCAAGGCCCCCAGGGGAAAAGGAATGAGATCAGGAACATTCAAAACGGAGAGATGGAGAAGAATAACAACTTAATGACTGGACTGTAAGAAAAGATTAAAGGATAATAAAGTAATAATAAAATAATAATAATAACAATAAAAAATAAAAGTGCAAAAAAGACATTTCCCACAATTTTATATGCATATGGTATATATGTATATATATATGATATATGATGTGTGTGTGTGTGGGGGGGGTGATAGGCTATAAGATAAAATAATGCTTCCCAAAAGGGTCATGCCAATATCTAGAATAGTTACTATTAGAATAAACTCCAAATGGGGAAAGTGTTCCTGGTTCTGAAATAACCAGTATAAGCTTTGTTTTTATTTTGTTCTTTTCTACTTTTGATGACAGGATAACCCAGGGTCAACATAAAGGCAGAAAAAGTCTACAGTGTATAAATGTGAAGCAGTAACATAAACTAATGACTGATACTTATTAAGAGCTTTAAGTGCTGCAAGTGTCACCTTCTCTCATCTACAAATCTTCATCACTGTGAGTTTTATTGGACTGTATCCTGAAGTCAGATTGTAGTGTCTAAAAATAATACTGTACTTTAAACCTAACCTTTCAGAGACTTTTCCTCTATTTAAATAGTAGAAAGTTGTAATATTTATTCTAAGTCTTTTGACAAAAGAAAGCCCATTTAGTCAACTTTGTATTCTCTATCTATAACATTCATTCCTCTTGTAGTATTTTTTATGTTGTCAACTCTCATGTGATAAGAAACTGAACTTTGTTTTCTCTCATCAAGTCCCAATCCCAGCTATTGGTAAGGATAAAGAATGAACAGGATTGATAAAATGAACTGATCAAAATAAAGCCTTTTAAACCGGGTTGTGGTGGCACACACCTTTATTCCCAGCACTTGGGAGGCAGAGGCAGGCAGATTTCTGAGTTCGAGGCCAGCCTGGTCTACAGAGTGAGTTCCAGGACAGCCAGGGATACAGAGAAATCCTGTCTCAAAAAAAAAAAAAAACAAAAACAAAAAAAGAGCCTTTTAAATATGTATAAAGATATTTTTTCAGATATTCATCCTGATTGTTGGGAACTAAAATCTGGTCCTTTAAGAGGGAACTATGAATTGATAAGTCATTTCTATAGCCCCTGCATTCTGTATATTGATTTTGTGTGGGCATGTGCTAAGCACCACATTCCTTCCTTGGACTTCTTGAAGAGGTCAGAGAACTTCAGGTGTCAGCACTGTGCTTCCACTATGTGCATCCCAAGGACTAAACTTCAGGTAGCAAGCTGTTGCTGGACCCCTTTCCCTTCATGGCAAAGTCTGATGCCCATATTTAGTAAGAATAACAATGAGGGGTGAAATAAGTATGGTTCAAAATTCTTCATTGCTATCTGCTTATCCAGGGGAGAGGGGCACAAGGACTAGGCTTAGGGACTCATTAGAATAAAAGAACAGGTGACATTTGAACATTTATAATGCAGTTCTTATGGGCTATCTATCCTTTAGACCAGGACAGTGACTATCATCCATATCCTGGAGACACTTATGTCCAGGTTTATAGCCAGAAGATGGAAGTCATGAAGAACAGGGCAACAGATATGGTGGTCTATTCAACAATCCCCAAACCCAAGAAATGGAAGAAAATTCAGAGTTCAAGTCCACCCTGGGCTACATGTGCTCAGGTTGAGATAGGGAAGCGGAGTGTATGTAGATCACATTCCTTTGCTCTGTATGGTCTTCTGATTTGCTTTTGCCATCTACATTGTGCTCACAGGGCCTCGTCCTATGAGTATCCTGAATCACATTCCTCCAGACATCTGGAATCTCCTGAGATAGCAAGTCTGCATTGTTTAATTGAGGTTGGCAATGCAGTGTAAATGAACCAGACAGCAGTCACACAAGCAGGATGTAACAGAAGCCTGGCAGGAAGGAGCAGGGAGGCAAAGACAGAGTGGCTGTTGTTTACATCCACGTCAAGAGGTCCTAGACAACTCAGAGCTCCTTTGAATCCTGTGCATGTCCTGACCAGGGACCTGGTAACTGGCTGATAACCAAAGAGGACACAGAAGGATTGCATCCAGGCCCCCAGGATCTGAGCATTGGTTTACAACTTCCATGTAAGAGAAGCTAATAGTTCTTGTGTAGTGTTTATGATTTCACAGTCAGCTGTCCAAAGAACCCACTGCTCTGCATCTTAACCAGTCCCATGTGCTGTGACCCAACTGCAAGCCATTTTGTTTCCAACCACTGAGCAGTTTATGAAGCTATGTGCTCCGAGTCCCTTTACTGACAGACCTGTGCCTAGGCTTTTACTTATCAGCAACCAGAAACACCCTCTCTTGTTATTTTCTGGTAACAAAGAAAAAGCCTGGTATAGGGGGTGCTGAAGAAGGAACCCAGCATCTCATGAAAGCTAAATAATTACTCCAATCAGGACATATACAACCCAGGCCCTGCAAACACATGTACAGACTCAAGCAGTCTTTTTGACCACTCTTCTGTTCCTTCATCCATCTGTTCATTCATTTGTTCATTCCTTCCTTCTATTTGCGTTTTTTTTGTTCTTTTTGTGTTTCTGTTTTTGTGTTTGTTCATTTGCTTGTTTGTTTGTTTGTTTGTTTGTTTGAGACATGCTTTCTCTGTTTAGCCCTGGCCATTCTGGAACTCCCCCTATAGACCATGCTGACCTTTTTTTTTTTTTTTTTTTTTTGTCTTTTTTTTTTATTCGATATATTTTTATTTACATTTCAAATGATTTCCCCTTTTCTAGCCCCCCACTCCCCGAAAGTCCCATAAGCCCCCTTTTCTCCCCCTGTCCTCCCACCCACCCCTTCCCACTTCCCCGTTCTGGTTTTGCCCTATACTTCTTCACTGAGTCTTTCTAGAACAAGGGGCCACTCCTCCTTTCTTCTTGTACCTCATTTGATGTATGGATTATGTTTGGGATATTCCAGTTTTCTAGGTTAATATCCACTTATTAGTGAGTGCATACCATGATTCACCTTTTGAGTCTGGGTTACCTCACTTAGTATGATGTTCTCTAGCTCCATCCATTTGCCTAAGAATTTCATGAATTCATTGTTTCTAATGGCTGAATAGTACTCCATTGTGTAGATATACCACATTTTTTGCATCCACTCTTCTGTTGAAGGATACCTGGGTTCTTTCCAGCATCTGGCAATTATAAATAGGGCTGCTATGAACATAGTAGAGCATGTATCCTTATTACATGGTGGGGAATCCTCTGGGTATATGCCCAGGAGTGGTATAGCAGGATCTTCTGGAAGTGAGGTGCCCAGTTTTCGGAGGAACTGCCAGACTGATTTCCAGAGTGGTTGTACCAATTTGCAACCCCACCAGCAGTGGAGGAGTATTCCTCTTTCTCCACATCCTCTCCAACACCTGCTGTCTCCTGAATTTTTAATCTTAGCCATTCTGACTGGTGTAAGGTGAAATCTCAGGGTTGTTTTGATTTGCTTTCCCTAATGACTAATGAAGTTGAGCATTTTTTAAGATGCTTCTCCACCACCCAAAGTTCTTCAGGTGAGAATTCCCTTTTTAACTCTGTACCCCATTTTTTAATAGGTTTATTTGGTTTTCTGGAGTCTAACTTTTTAAGTTCTTTATATATATTGGATATTAGCCCTCTATCTGATGTAGGATTGGTGAAGATCTTTTCCCAATTTGTTGGCTGCCGATTTGTCCTTTTGATGGTGTCCTTTGCCGTACAGAAACTTTGTAATTTTATGAGGTCCCATTTGTCAATTCTTGATCTTAGAGCATACGCTATTGGTGTTCTGTTCAGAAATTTTCTCCCTCTACCAATGTCCTCAAGGGTCTTCCCCAGTTTCTTTTCTATTAGCTTCAGAGTGTCTGGCTTTATGTGGAGGTCCTTGATCCATTTGGATTTGAGCTTAGTACAAGGTGATAAAGATGGATCAATTCGCATTGTTCTGCATGCTGACCTCCAGTTGAACCAGCACCATTTGTTGAAAAGGCTATCTTTTTTCCATTGGATGTTTTCAGCACCTTTGTCGAGGATCAAGTGGCCATAGGTGTGTGGGTTCATTTCTGGATCTTCAATCCTGTTCCATTGATCTTCCTACCTGTCACTGTACCAATACCATGCAGTTTTTAACACTATTGCTCTGTAGTATTGCTTGAGGTCAGGGATACTGATTCCCCCAGACTTTCTTTTGTTGCTCAGAATAGTTTTAGCTATCCTGGGTTTTTTGTTATTCCAGATGAATTTGTTAATTGCTTTTTCTAACTCTGTGAAGAATTGAGTTGGGATTTTGATGGGTATTGCATTGAATCTGTATATTGCTTTTGGCAAAATGGCCATTTTAACTATATTGATTCTGGTGATCCATGAGCATGGGAGGTTTTCCCATTTTTTGAGGTCTTCTTCCATTTCCTTCTTCAGAGTCTTGAAGTTCTTGTTGTAAAGATCTTTCACATGTTTGGTAAGAGTCACCCCAAGATACTTTATACTGTTTGTGGCTATTGTGAAGGGGGTCATTTCCCTAATTTCTTTCTCAGCCTGCTTATCCTTTGAGTATAGGAAGGCCACTGATTTTCTTGAGTTGATTTTATAACCTGCCATTTTGCTGAAGTTGTTTATCAGCTGTAGGAGTTCTCTAGTAGAGTTTATTGGGTCACTTAGGTAGACTATCATGTCATCTGCAAATAATGATAGTTTGACTTCTTCCTTTCAAATTTGTATCCCTTTGACCTCCTTATGTAGTCGAATTGCCCGAGCTAGTACCTCAAGTACAATATTGAAAAGATAAGGAGAGAGGGGGCAGCCCTGTCTAGTCCCTGATTTTAGTGGGATTGCTTCAAGTTTCTCTCCATTTAGTTTGATGCTGGCTACCTGTTTGCTGTATATTGCTTTTACTATGTTTAGGTATGGGCCTTGAATTCCCATTCTTTCCAAGACTTTAATCATGAAAGGATGCTGAATTTTGTCAAATGCTTTTTCAGCATCCAATGAAATGACCATGTGGTTTTTTTCTTTGAGTTTGTTTATGTAGTGGATTCCATTGATGGATTTCCGTATATTAAACCAACCCTGCATTCCCGGGATAAAGCCTACTTGATCATGGTGGATGATCGTTTTGATGTGTTCTTGGATTCGGTTGGCAAGAATTTTATTGAGTATTTTTGCATCGATGTTCATAAGGGAAATTGGTCTGAAGTTCTCTTTCTTTGTTGGATCTTTGTGTGGCTTTGGTATCAGCGTAATTGTGGCTTCGTAGAAGGAATTGGGTAGTGTTCCTTCTGTTTCTATTTTGTGGAATAGTTTGAAGAGTATTAGTGTTAACTCTTCTTTGAAGGGCTGATAGAATTCTGCATTGAAACCATCTGGTCCTGTGGTTTTTTTGGTTGGAAGACTTTCTATGACTCCTTCTATTTCTTTAGGCGCTATGGGACTGTTTAGATGATCTATTTGGTCCTGATTTAATTGTGGTATTTGGTATCTGTCAAGGCAATTGTCCATTTCCTCCAGATTCTCCAGTTGTGTTGAGTACAGGCTCTTGTAGTAGGATCTGATGATTTTTTGGATTTCCTCAGTTTCCGTTGTTATGTCTCCCTTTTCATTTCTAAGTTTGTTAATTTGGATACTTTCTCTGTGCCCTTTGGTCAGTCTGGCTAAGGGTTTATCTATCTTGTTGATTTTCTCAAAGAACCACCTCCTGGATTCGTTAATTTTTTGTACAGTTCACTTTGTTTCCAATTGATTGGTTTCAGCCCTGAGTTTGATGATTTCCTGCCTTCTACTCCTCCTGCGTGAATTGGCTTCTTTTTGTTCCAGGACTTTCAGGTGTGTCATTAAGCTGCTAGTGTATGCTCTCTCCATTTTCTGTTTGGAGGCACTCAGGGCTATGAGTTTACCTCTTAGCACTGCTTTCATTGTGTCCCAAAGATTTGGGTATGTTGTGCCTTGATTTTCATTAAATTCTAAAAAGTCTCTGATTTCTTTCTTTATTTCTTCTTTGGTCAAAGTGTCATTGAGTAGAGTATTATTCAGCCTCCATGTGTATGTGGGCTTTCTGTTGTTTTTGATGCTATTGAAAATCACTCTTACACCATAGTGATCTGATAGGAGGCATGGGATTAGTTCGATCATCTTATATTTGTTGAGGTCTGCCTTGTGTCCAATTATATGGTCGATTTTGGAGAAGGTACCATGAGGTGCTGAGAAAAAGGTATATTCTTTTGCTTTAGGGTGAAATGTTCTATAAATATCAGTCAAATCCAATTGGTCCAAAGCTTCAATTAGTTTTACTGTGTCTCTGTTTAGTTCCTGTTTTCCCGATCGGTCCATTGAGGAAAGTGGAGTGTTGAAGTCCCCCACAATTATTGTGTTAGGTGCAATGTGTGCTTTGAGCTTTAGTAAAGTTTCTTTTACGAATGAGGGTGCCTTTGCATTTGGCGCATAGATGTTCAGAATTGAAAGTTCTTCTTGGTGGATTTTTCCTTTGACCAGCAAGAAGTGTCCTTCTGTGTCTCTTTTGATGACTTTAGGTTGAAAGTCAATTTTATCTGATATTAGAATGGCTACTCCTGCTAGTTTCCTGTGACCATTGGCTTGTAAGATTGTCTTCCAGCCTTTTACTCTAAGGTAGCTTTTATCTTTGACACTGAGGTGTGTCTCCTGTATACAGCAAATTGTAGGGTCCTGTTTCCTTATCCAGTCTGTTAGTCTATGTCTTTTTTTTTTTTAATTTTTTTATTCGATATAATTTATTTACATTTCAAATGATTTCCCCTTTTCTAGCCCCCCACTCCCCGAAAGTCCCGTAAGCCCCCTTCTCTTCCCCTGTCCTCCCACCCACCCCTTCCCACTTCCCCGTTCTGGTTTTGTCGAATACTGCTTCACTGAGTCTTTCCAGAACCAGGGGCCACTCCTCCTTTCTTCTTGTATCTCATTTGATGTGTGGATTATGTTTTGGGTATTCCAGTTTTCTAGGTTAATATCCACTTATTAGTGAGTGCATACCATGTTTCACCTTTTGAGTCTGGGTTACCTCACTTAGTATAATGTTCTCTAGCTCCATCCATTTGCCTAAGAATTTCATGAATTCATTGTTTCTAATGGCTGAATAGTACTCCATTGTGTAGATATACCACATTTTTTGCATCCACTCTTCTGTTGAGGGATACCTGGGTTCTTTCCAGCATCTGGCAATTATAAATAGGGCTGCTATGAACATAGTAGAGCATGTATCCTTATTACATGGTGGGGAATCCTCTGGGTATATGCCCAGGAGTGGTATAGCAGGATCTTCTGGAAGTGAGGTGCCCAGTTTTCGGAGGAACCGCCAGACTGATTTCCAGAGTGGTTGTACCAATTTGCAACCCCACCAGCAGTGGAGGAGTGTTCCTCTTTCTCCACACCCTCTCCAACACCTGCTGTCTCCTGAATTTTTAATCTTTGCAATTCTGACTGGTGTAAGATGAAATCTCAGGGTTGTTTTGATTTGCATTTCCCTAATGACTAATGAAGTTGAGCATTTTTTAAGATGCTTCTCTGCCATCCGAAGTTCTTCAGGTGAGAATTCTTTGTTTAACTCTGTACCCCATTTTTTAATAGGGTTGTTCGGTTTTCTGGAGTCTAACTTCTTGAGTTCTTTATATATATTGGATATTACCCCTCTATCTGATGTAGGATTGGTGAAGATCTTTTCCCAATTTGTTGGTTGCCGATTTGTCCTCTTGATGGTGTCCGTTGCCTTACAGAAACTTTGTAATTTTATGAGGTCCCATTTGTCAATTCTTGCTTTTAGAGCATACGCTATTGGTGTTCTGTTCAGAAACTTTCTCCCTGTACCGATGTCCTCAAGGGTCTTCCCCAGTTTCTTTTCTATTAGCTTCAGAGTGTCTGGCTTTATGTGGAGGTCCTTGATCCATTTGGATTTGAGCTTAGTACAAGGCGATAAAGATGGATCAATTCGCATTGTTCTGCATGCTGACCTCCAGTTGAACCAGCACCATTTGTTGAAAAGGCTATCTTTTTTCCATTGGATGTTTTCAGCACCTTTGTCGAGGATCAAGTGGCCATAGGTGTGTGGGTTCATTTCTGGATCTTCAATCCTGTTCCATTGATCTTCCTGCCTGTCACTGTACCAATACCATGCAGTTTTTAACACTATTGCTCTGTAGTATTGCTTGAGGTCAGGGATACTGATTCCCCCAGACTTTCTTTTGTTGCTCAGAATAGTTTTAGCTATCCTGGGTTTTTTGTTATTCCAGATGAATTTGTTAATTGCTTTTTCTAACTCTGTGAAGAATTGAGTTGGGATTTTGATGGGTATTGCATTGAATCTGTATATTGCTTTTGGCAAAATGGCCATTTTAACTATATTGATTCTGGTGATCCATGAGCATGGGAGGTTTTCCCATTTTTTGAGGTCTTCTTCCATTTCCTTCTTCAGAGTCTTGAAGTTCTTGTTGTAAAGATCTTTCACATGTTTGGTAAGAGTCACCCCAAGATACTTTATACTGTTTGTGGCTATTGTGAAGGGGGTCATTTCCCTAATTTCTTTCTCAGCCTGCTTATCCTTTGAGTATAGGAAGGCCACTGATTTTCTTGAGTTGATTTTATAACCTGCCATTTTGCTGAAGTTGTTTATCAGCTGTAGGAGTTCTCTAGTAGAGTTTATTGGGTCACTTAGGTAGACTATCATGTCATCTGCAAATAATGATAGTTTGACTTCTTCCTTTCAAATTTGTATCCCTTTGACCTCCTTATGTAGTCGAATTGCCCGAGCTAGTACCTCAAGTACAATATTGAAAAGATAAGGAGAGAGGGGGCAGCCCTGTCTAGTCCCTGATTTTAGTGGGATTGCTTCAAGTTTCTCTCCATTTAGTTTGATGCTGGCTACCTGTTTGCTGTATATTGCTTTTACTATGTTTAGGTATGGGCCTTGAATTCCCATTCTTTCCAAGACTTTAATCATGAAAGGATGCTGAATTTTGTCAAATGCTTTTTCAGCATCCAATGAAATGACCATGTGGTTTTTTTCTTTGAGTTTGTTTATGTAGTGGATTCCATTGATGGATTTCCGTATATTAAACCAACCCTGCATTCCCGGGATAAAGCCTACTTGATCATGGTGGATGATCGTTTTGATGTGTTCTTGGATTCGGTTGGCAAGAATTTTATTGAGTATTTTTGCATCGATGTTCATAAGGGAAATTGGTCTGAAGTTCTCTTTCTTTGTTGGATCTTTGTGTGGCTTTGGTATCAGCGTAATTGTGGCTTCGTAGAAGGAATTGGGTAGTGTTCCTTCTGTTTCTATTTTGTGGAATAGTTTGAAGAGTATTAGTGTTAACTCTTCTTTGAAGGGCTGATAGAATTCTGCATTGAAACCATCTGGTCCTGTGGTTTTTTTGGTTGGAAGACTTTCTATGACTCCTTCTATTTCTTTAGGCGCTATGGGACTGTTTAGATGATCTATTTGGTCCTGATTTAATTGTGGTATTTGGTATCTGTCAAGGCAATTGTCCATTTCCTCCAGATTCTCCAGTTGTGTTGAGTACAGGCTCTTGTAGTAGGATCTGATGATTTTTTGGATTTCCTCAGTTTCCGTTGTTATGTCTCCCTTTTCATTTCTAAGTTTGTTAATTTGGATACTTTCTCTGTGCCCTTTGGTCAGTCTGGCTAAGGGTTTATCTATCTTGTTGATTTTCTCAAAGAACCACCTCCTGGATTCGTTAATTTTTTGTACAGTTCACTTTGTTTCCAATTGATTGGTTTCAGCCCTGAGTTTGATGATTTCCTGCCTTCTACTCCTCCTGCGTGAATTGGCTTCTTTTTGTTCCAGGACTTTCAGGTGTGTCATTAAGCTGCTAGTGTATGCTCTCTCCATTTTCTGTTTGGAGGCACTCAGGGCTATGAGTTTACCTCTTAGCACTGCTTTCATTGTGTCCCAAAGATTTGGGTATGTTGTGCCTTGATTTTCATTAAATTCTAAAAAGTCTCTGATTTCTTTCTTTATTTCTTCTTTGGTCAAAGTGTCATTGAGTAGAGTATTATTCAGCCTCCATGTGTATGTGGGCTTTCTGTTGTTTTTGATGCTATTGAAAATCACTCTTACACCATAGTGATCTGATAGGAGGCATGGGATTAGTTCGATCATCTTATATTTGTTGAGGTCTGCCTTGTGTCCAATTATATGGTCGATTTTGGAGAAGGTACCATGAGGTGCTGAGAAAAAGGTATATTCTTTTGCTTTAGGGTGAAATGTTCTATAAATATCAGTCAAATCCAATTGGTCCAAAGCTTCAATTAGTTTTACTGTGTCTCTGTTTAGTTCCTGTTTTCCCGATCGGTCCATTGAGGAAAGTGGAGTGTTGAAGTCCCCCACAATTATTGTGTTAGGTGCAATGTGTGCTTTGAGCTTTAGTAAAGTTTCTTTTACGAATGAGGGTGCCTTTGCATTTGGCGCATAGATGTTCAGAATTGAAAGTTCTTCTTGGTGGATTTTTCCTTTGACCAGCAAGAAGTGTCCTTCTGTGTCTCTTTTGATGACTTTAGGTTGAAAGTCAATTTTATCTGATATTAGAATGGCTACTCCTGCTAGTTTCCTGTGACCATTGGCTTGTAAGATTGTCTTCCAGCCTTTTACTCTAAGGTAGCTTTTATCTTTGACACTGAGGTGTGTCTCCTGTATACAGCAAATTGTAGGGTCCTGTTTCCTTATCCAGTCTGTTAGTCTATGTCTTTTTTTTTTTTAATTTTTTTATTCGATATAATTTATTTACATTTCAAATGATTTCCCCTTTTCTAGCCCCCCACTCCCCGAAAGTCCCGTAAGCCCCCTTCTCTTCCCCTGTCCTCCCACCCACCCCTTCCCACTTCCCCGTTCTGGTTTTGTCGAATACTGCTTCACTGAGTCTTTCCAGAACCAGGGGCCACTCCTCCTTTCTTCTTGTATCTCATTTGATGTGTGGATTATGTTTTGGGTATTCCAGTTTTCTAGGTTAATATCCACTTATTAGTGAGTGCATACCATGTTTCACCTTTTGAGTCTGGGTTACCTCACTTAGTATAATGTTCTCTAGCTCCATCCATTTGCCTAAGAATTTCATGAATTCATTGTTTCTAATGGCTGAATAGTACTCCATTGTGTAGATATACCACATTTTTTGCATCCACTCTTCTGTTGAGGGATACCTGGGTTCTTTCCAGCATCTGGCAATTATAAATAGGGCTGCTATGAACATAGTAGAGCATGTATCCTTATTACATGGTGGGGAATCCTCTGGGTATATGCCCAGGAGTGGTATAGCAGGATCTTCTGGAAGTGAGGTGCCCAGTTTTCGGAGGAACCGCCAGACTGATTTCCAGAGTGGTTGTACCAATTTGCAACCCCACCAGCAGTGGAGGAGTGTTCCTCTTTCTCCACACCCTCTCCAACACCTGCTGTCTCCTGAATTTTTAATCTTTGCAATTCTGACTGGTGTAAGATGAAATCTCAGGGTTGTTTTGATTTGCATTTCCCTAATGACTAATGAAGTTGAGCATTTTTTAAGATGCTTCTCTGCCATCCGAAGTTCTTCAGGTGAGAATTCTTTGTTTAACTCTGTACCCCATTTTTTAATAGGGTTGTTCGGTTTTCTGGAGTCTAACTTCTTGAGTTCTTTATATATATTGGATATTACCCCTCTATCTGATGTAGGATTGGTGAAGATCTTTTCCCAATTTGTTGGTTGCCGATTTGTCCTCTTGATGGTGTCCGTTGCCTTACAGAAACTTTGTAATTTTATGAGGTCCCATTTGTCAATTCTTGCTTTTAGAGCATACGCTATTGGTGTTCTGTTCAGAAACTTTCTCCCTGTACCGATGTCCTCAAGGGTCTTCCCCAGTTTCTTTTCTATTAGCTTCAGAGTGTCTGGCTTTATGTGGAGGTCCTTGATCCATTTGGATTTGAGCTTAGTACAAGGAGAGAAGAATTGATCAATTCGCATTGTTCTGCATGCTGACCTCCAGTTGAACCAGCACCATTTGTTGAAAAGGCTATCTTTTTTCCATTGGATGTTTTCAGCCTCTTTGTCGAGGATCAAGTGGCCATAGTTGTGTGGGTTCATTTCTGGATCTTCAATCCTGTTCCATTGATCCTCCTGTCTGTCACTGTACCAATACCATGCAGTTTTTAACACTATTGCTCTGTAGTATTGCTTGAGGTCAGGGATACTGATTCCCCCAGATTTTCTTTTGTTGCTGAGAATAGTTTTAGCTATCCTGGGTTTTTTGTTGTTCCAGATGAATTTGATAATTGCTCTTTCTAACTCTGTGAAGAATTGAGATGGGATTTTGATGGGTATTGCATTGAATCTGTATATTGCTTTTGGCAAAATGGCCATTTTAACTATATTGATTCTACCAATCCATGAACATGGGAGTTTTTCCCATTTTTTGAGGTCTTCTTCCAACTCCTTCTTCAGATTCTTGAAGTTCTTTTCATACAGATCTTTCACATGTTTGGTAAGAGTCACCCCAAGATACTTTATACTGTTTGTGGCTATTGTGAAGGGGGTCATTTTCCTAATTTCTTTCTCAGCCTGCTTATCCTTTGAGTATAGGAAGGCCACTGATTTGCTTGTGTTGATTTTATAACCTGCCACTTTGCTGAAGTTGTTTATCAGCTGTAGGAGCTCTCTAGTGGAGTTTTTTGGGTCACTTAGGTAGACTATCATGTCGTCTGCAAATAATGATAGTTTGACTTCTTCCTTTCCAATTTGTATCCCTTTGACCTCCTTATGTTGTCGAATTGCCCGAGCTAGTACCTCAAGTACAATATTGAAAAGATAAGGAGAAAGGGGGCAGCCTTGTCTAGTCCCTGATTTCAGTGGGATTGCTTCAAGTTTCTCTCCATTTAGTTTGATGCTGGCTACCGGTTTGCTGTATATTGCTTTTACTATGTTTAGGCATGGGCCTTGAATTCCTGTTCTCTCCAAGACTTTAAGCATGAAAGGATGCTGAATTTTGTCAAATGCTTTTTCAGCATCCAATGAAATGACCATGTGGTTTTGTTCTTTGAGTTTGTTTATGTAGTGGATTGTATTGATGGATTTCCGTATGTTGAACCAACCCTGCATTCCCGGGATAAAGCCTACTTGATCATGGTGGATGATCGTTTTGATGTGTTCTTGGATTCGGTTTGCAAGAATTTTATTGAGTATTTTTGCATCGATGTTCATAAGGGAAATTGGTCTGAAGTTCTCTTTCTTTGTTGGATCTTTGTGTGGCTTTGGTATCAGCGTAATTGTGGCTTCGTAGAAGGAATTGGGTAGTGTTCCTTCTGTTTCTATTTTGTGGAATAGTTTGAAGAGTATTGGTGTTAACTCTTCTTTGAAGGTCTGATAGAATTCTGCACTGAAACCATCTGGTCCTGTGCTTTTTTTGGTTGGAAGACTTTCTATGACTCCTTCAATTTCTTTAGGCATTATGGGACTGTTTAGATGGTCTAGTTGGTCCTGATTTAATTTTGGTATTTGGTATCTGTCAAGGCAATTGTCCATTTCCTCCAGATTCTCCAGTTGTGTTGAATACAGTCCCTTGTAGTAGGATCTGATGATTTTTTTGGATTTCCTCAGTTTCCGTTGTTATATCTCCCTTTTCATTTCTAAGTTTGTTAATTTGGATACTTTCTCTGTGCCCTTTGGTCAGTCTGGCTAAGGGTTTATCTATCTTGTTGATTTTCTCAAAGAACCGGCTCCTAGTTTTGTTGATTTTTTGTATGGTTCTCTTTGTTTCTACTTGATTGATTTCGGCCCTGAGCTTGATGATTTCCTGCCTTCTACTCCTCCTGGGTGAAATAGCTTCTTTTTGCTCCAGGGCTTTCAGGTGTGTCATTAAGCTGGTAATGTATGCTCTCTCCATTTTCTTTTTGGAGGCACTCAGGGCTATGTGTTTTCCTCTTAGCACTGCTTTCATTGTGTCCCATAGGTTTGGGTATGTTGTGTTTTCATTTTTATTGTGTTCTAAAAAGTCTTTAATTTCTTTCTTTATTTCTTCCTCGACCAAGGTATCATTGAGTAGAATATTGTTCATTTTCCACGTGTATGTGGGTTTTCTGTTGTTTTTGTTGCTATTGAAGATCACTTTTACTCCATAGTGATCTGATAGGAGGCATGGGATTAGTTCGATCTTCTTATATTTGTTGAGGTCTGCCTTGTGTCCAATTATATGGTCGATTTTGGAGAAGGTATCATGAGGTGCTGAGAAAAAGGTATATTCTTTTGCTTTAGGGTGAAATGTTCTATAAATATCAGTCAAATCCAATTGGTCCAAAGCTTCAATTAGTTTTACTGTGTCCCTGTTTAGTTTCTGTTTTCCCGATCGGTCCATTGAGGAAAGTGGACTGTTGAACTCCCCCACAATTATTGTGTTAGGTGCAATGTGTGCTTTGAGCTTTAATAAAGTTTCTTTTACGAATGAGGGTGCCCTTGCATTTGGCGCATAGATGTTCAGAATTGAAAGTTCTTCTTGGTGGATTTTTCCTTTGACCAGCAAGAAATGTCCTTCTGTGTCTCTTTTGATGACTTTAGGTTGAACGTCAATTTTATCTGATATTAGAATGGCTACTCCTGCTCGTTTCCTGTGACCATTGGCTTGTAAGATTGTCTTCCAGCGAAATTAGGGAAATGACCCCCTTCACAATAGCCTCAAACAGTATAAAGTATCTTGGGGTGACTCTTACCAAACATGTGAAAGATCTGTATGTCAAGAACTTCAAGACTCTGAAGAAGGAAATGGAAGAAGACCTCAAAAAATGGGAAAACCTCCCATGCTCATGGATCGGTAGAATCAATATAGTTAAAATGGCCATTTTGCCTAAAGCACTATACAGATTCAATGCAATACCCATCAAAATCCCAACTCAATTCTTCACAGAGTTAGAAAGAGCAATTATCAAATTCATCTGGAACAACAAAAAACCCAGGATAGCTAAAACTATTCTCAGCAACAAAAGAAAATCTGGGGGAATCAGTATCCCTGACCTCAAGCAATACTACAGAGCAATAGTGTTAAAAACTGCATGGTATTGGTACAGTGACAGACAGGAGGATCAATGGAACAGGATTGAAGATCCAGAAATGAACCCACACACCTATGGCCACTTGATCCTCGACAAAGAGGCTGAAAACATCCAATGGAAAAAAGATAGCCTTTTCAACAAATGGTGCTGGTTCAACTGGAGGTCAGCATGCAGAAGAATGCGAATTGATCAATTCTTGTCTCCTTGTACTAAGCTCAAATCCAAATGGATCAAGGACCTCCACATAAAGCCAGACACTCTGAAGCTAATAGAAAAGAAACTGGGGAAGACCCTTGAGGACATCGGTACAGGGAGAAAGTTTCTGAAAAGAACACCAATAGCGTATGCTCTAAGAGCAAGAATTGACAAATGGGACCTCATAAAATTACAAAGTTTCTGTAAGGCAAAGGACACCACCAAGAGGACAAATAGGCAACCAACAAATTGGGAAAAGATCTTCACCAATCCTACATCAGATAGAGGGCTAATATCCAATATATAAAGAACTCAAGAAGTTAGACTCCAGAAAACCAAACAACCCTATTAAAAAATGGGGTACAGAGTTAAACAAAGAATTCTCACCTGAAGAACTTCGGATGGCGGAGAAGCATCTTAAAAAATGCTCAACTTCATTAGTCATTAGGGAGATGCAATTCAAAACAACCCTAAGATTTCATCTTACACCAGTCAGAATGGCTAAGATTAAAAATTCAGGAGACAGCAGGTGTTGGAGAAGGTGTGGAGAAAGAGGAACACTCCTCCACTGCTGGTGGGGTTGCAAATTGGTACAACTACTCTGGAAATCAGTCTGGCGGTTCCTCCGAAAACTGGGCACCTCACTTCCAGAAGATCCTGCTATACCACTCCTGGGCATATACCCAGAAGACTCCCCACCATGTAATAAGGATACATGTTCTACTATGTTCATAGCAGCCCTATTTATAATTGCCAGATGCTGGAAAGAACCCAGGTATCCCTCAACAGAAGAGTGGATGCAAAAAATGTGGTATATCTACACAATGGAGTACTATTCAGCCATTAGAAACAACGAATTCATGAAATTCTTAGGCAAATGGATGGAGCTAGAGAATATCATACTCAGTGAGGTAACCCAGACTCAAAAGGTGAAACATGGTATGCACTCACTAATAAGTGGATATTAACATAGAAAACTGGAATACCCAAAACATAATCCACACATCAAATGAGGTACAAGAAGAAAGGAGGAATGGCCCCTGGTTCTGGAAAGACTCAGTGAAACAGTATTCAGCAAAACCAGAACGGGGAAGTGGGAAGGGGTGGATGGGAGGACAGGGGAAGAGAAGGGGGCTTACGGGACTTTCGGGGAGTGGGGGGGCTAGAAAAGGCGAAATCATTTGAAATGTAAATAAATTATATTGAATAAAAAAAATTAAAAAAAAAAAGATTGTCTTCCAGCCTTTTACTCTAAGGTAGTTTTTATCTTTGACACTGAGGTGTGTCTCCTGTATACAGCAAATTGTAGGGTTCTGTTTCCTTATCCAGTCTGTTAGTCTATGTCTTTTTATTGGGGAATTGAGACCATTGATGTTAAGAGATATTAGGGAATAGTGATTATTACTTCCTGTCATTTTTGATGTTCTTTTTATATTTGAGTGGTTATCTTCTTTTGGGTTTGATGAAGGAAGGTAACTATCTTGCTTTTTCCAGGGTGTAGTTTCCCTCCTTGTATTGGAGTTTTCCTCCTATTATTCTTTGCAGAGCTGGGTTTGTGGAAAGATATTGTGTAAATTTGGTTTTGTCATGGAATATCTTGGTTTCTCCATCTATGGTCAATGAGAGTTTTGCTGGGTATAGTAGTCTTGGCTGACATTTGTGTTCTCTTAGAGTCTGTATGAGATCTGCCCAGGATCTTCTAGCTTTCATGGTCTCTGGTGAGAAGTCTGGTGTGATTCTGATAGGTCTTCCTTTATATGTTACTTGGCCTTTCTCTCTTACTGCCTTTAATATTCTTTCTTTGTTTAGTGCATTTGGGGTTTTGATTATTATGTGACGGGAGGTATTTCTGCTCAGGTCCAGTCTGTTTGGAGTTCTGTAGGCTTCTTGTATATTCATAGGCATCTCTCTCTTTAAGTTAGGAAAGTTTTCTTCCATAATTTTGTTGAAGATATTTGCTGGCCCTTTCTGTTGTAAATCTTCACTCTCATCTATACCTATAATCCTTAGGTTTGGTCTTCTCATTGTATCCTGGATTTTCTGGATGTTCTGGGATACAAGCTTTTTGCATTTTGTATTTTCTTTGACAGTTGAGTCAATGGTTTCTATGGTATCTTCGGCATCTGAGATTCTTTCTTCCTATGTCTGTCTTCTGAGTACTGGAAAGTGTGTGCCAACACCTGACTCTACTCTCTTTCTTAGTATCTGTCACAGCAGATGCTTGCCACAGCCTCCAGCTCAGCTCCTTAATCCTGACAGACTGTTTATTTTGATAGGCATACAATCCCCTGGATTATGGAATTCTTAAGTTCATGTGTCCTCTCTGTTAGCAACAGACTGAACTCGGTACTGAATCATTCTCTGAACTCCAGAGAACTAAGAGTACAGCAGCTTTTTATAATCCTATTTCATAGCCAAAAGATAAGGCAGGAGGATTACTGAGAGTTCAAAGTCAGTTTAGTTGGAAGTTCCAGGTAGACATAAAATATAGAATTAGATTCTCTCTGAACAGAAAATTGGAAATAATTAAGTAAGAAAAAATGTTGGGTCTAGAAAGTTGGCTCAGCAGTTAAGCGCAGTGACTGCTCTTCCAGACGTCCTGAGTTAAATTCCCAGCAATAACATGGTGGCTCACAACCATCTGTTTTGGGATCCGATAACCTCTTCTCCTATATCTGAAGACAGCCACAGTGTACTTAGATACATAAAAGAAAGAAAATGTTTTAGTTTTTTTTTTTTTTTGGTTTTTTTTTTTTTTTTTTTTTTGGTTTTGTCAAGACAGGGTTTCTCTGTGTAGCCCTGGCTGTCTTGGAATTCACTCTGTAGTCCAGGATGGCCTGCAACTCAGAAATCCACCTGCCTCTGCCTCCCAAGTGCTGGGATTAAAGGTGTGCACCACCTCTGCCCGACAGGAAAAAAAAATTAAAGAAAGAAAATGACCTTTTAAAAAAAGGAAATCAAGGGCCAAAAAAATCAGAACTCAAGAGTTTGTGGATAGATGCCATGGAGGTTCCTCTGACTATAGAGTCAGACATTTCTCTTTCTCCCATTGAGAGAAGATTCAATCAGTCTACAATACAAACAAACAAAAACAAGCTTAACAGGTTAGAGAGACTTGGCCCACCAACCAGACTTCAGCTTGTGGTTGGGAGCTGGGGCTACAAAATGGGAGAGTGAAGAGATGTATAGAAGGGTGAGAGGAGCCAGAGAAAAATCTAGAGCTCTGCAACCCAAGTTACTTGTCTCACCTAGCTGGAACCAAGAGATCTATCAGATCAGCCAATATCTGGTACATCCCCACCTCTATAAAGACACCTCATCTCACCCAGCCTAGTCAATGTCCATGTGTGACATTAGCCCCAACACAGCACAGGGTCATCTCATTTCTGTGTCTTCAGAGGATACAATTCAAAAAATGGCTTTGACCCCTTCCCTGGTTAGGAGACATCATTATCTCAAACCTATAATGTTGTTTGTTCATTAGTATGTTGTTTGTGTGTGTGTTTGTTTAATACAGGCCTGTCCTGTTGCTAGACTGGCCTTCAACAGACTGATGACACTGGAGTTCCTGCTACATCTCATGCAGTGATGGGGTTATCAACATGAACAAGCATAGCAGCTTTATATCAAGATTCTCTTGTGTTTAATTTTTGAGACAGTGTCTTATTCTGGAGACAAGGTGTTCTTCAGCTCCTGCTAATTCTCCTGCTTCAGCTTCCCAAAATGACTGAAATTTCTGGTGCTAACCACTGAGATACCTTTCATATCCTTTGACAATTCTTCTCTTTCTGAGTCATGGTCTCTTGTCATGCACGGTGGTCTGAAACTCACTAAGTAGTCTGCATAGCCCTTTACCCATTCGTTTTTGCATGAGTTTCTACGGCTTTATCACTTAAGGAATTTTGTGTTCTTTGCACACTGTCCTTGAAACACTGATGCAACGCAGACAGCAGAAGCTGGCAGTTCACTTTCTCAGTCTAGAAATGCTGCACTTGGGAAAATGGCAGCACAGCAGGATGCAAAGCTATGAGGGCAATAACTGATGGTCCTCGATATACACCTGTCACAGACAACTTCAATATTTAAAAAGAGAATATGGGGAAGGAAGAGCTATGACCTTTCCATGATTCTCTCAGGACTTTTGCCATAAGTGGGTGTGTCTCAGCGCTGTGGATACAAGATACCCCTTCCAGTGAGGATGGGAATGAGGGGAGCTGTGGATGTAATGAGATGGGACAGTGGGGTGAATCCATGATTACATGGGTAGTTGTGAGTTTGCTCAGTCTGCCAGGCAGGAGGTTCATGGTTTTGTTTTGTTTTGTTTTTTTAACTTATGGTTTGATACCAAGTAGTGTTGGCACAGGGCAAATTGAATATTAGGTATTGTCTTAATTGTGATTTGGGCCTTGGGTGATTGTGATTCTTTGATTCAAAATATTAGGGGCTTCCTAAGCCTTATACGTAAAAATGTATACTCTTTCCTAGAAGCCTCCCCAAGATTCTGGATCCTGAGAATTTATCAGAATGGGTGTCTCAGTCGAGCTCACAATCCTGCAGCAGGTAGTAGAGTGGATTCTGAGGAATGAAGCCTTGGCTCTCTCTGCTCTAGGATACCTGTCCATGGAGTTTGTCCCACCAGTGTTCAGGAAGGCCTACACTGGCAGACAGACTAACATCATGAAGGCAATGGTGGCAGCCTGGTCTTTTCATTACCTCCCCATCGGGTAATGATGAAAGCCCCACACATGGAGAATTTGAAGGCTGTGTTGGATGCACTGTATTTTCTCATTACACAGAAGGTTAGACCCATGTATGCAAGAACCAGCTCATGGTCCTGGAAATACAAGTGGAGTCAGGTAGAACTGAAGGGAGCTCATGTGAACTGGAGGCTTCTCACTACAACAGTTTCAAAGACTTGAGTCCTTAGTGTTTGAAGAGGCTTATGCAAAAGAGAGTCAAGTGTGGAGGACAGCATAGTTTAGATGCCACCACAGAAGAATGAGCTTGGTCCTTCTTCTACAGATACAGTGGGATCAGGTAGGACTCAAGGAAAGCACAGCAGAGGGCAGCAAAGCAGTTATAGATGCCACAGAAGCCAAGGGCCTGTCGAGCACATGATACCTGGGCTTGATAGGTAGCACTGAAAACATAAGGAAGAATAGTACACTTATGTGAGGATGGTCCTAGATACTGAGATTTTTACCTGTTTCAACCCCAGGAGATGGAAACTCTGGGTACTTGATTTGTGGAATAACCATCAGGATTTCTGGGATATATGGGAGAGAGGTACAGATGTCAGCTACAACCCACAGGTCCTGAGTCAGAAACAAATAAGAGGGGACCATCCAAAGCATGGCATAATGTAGCCTTTGAGAGTGTTAGCTGATTTGGCCCTCTGTAAGGAATCTGACAAATATCTGATGACACAGGCCAGGCTGAGAAAAGACTCAGTGCAGCCGTGCAGAAGCTGCAGATCAGAGCATTGAATTTCTACAGTCTTACAGATCCTGAAAGTTCTAGACTGAGACTGTATTCAGGAGTTGGAACCTAATTCCCTGTGTTAGCTGGAAAGTCAGGCCTAGTTTATATGTTACCTGGGACAACTGGGAAATCCTTGGAAACTTCTTCTCCAGACAATCTACAAGACTCTCTTCAATGGTAACCTTGCTCTGCCAGAGCATGAAGAAGATTGTCACTGAGCCCCTACGTCAGTTTCCCAACCTCCACTGTCTCCAGCATCTCTATATGAATGACAACCACTTCCTAAAAGGCAGCTTGAAAATGCTGCTAAGGTAATATGGGAACTGTCCTTGAGACCAGAGTGAAAGCTTTCTCTGTGCTCTGCAGATAGGGGACCTAGATGTTGGCCAGCCATAGTGAATGTAACAGTGCAGAACACAATATAAAAGAATAGCATCCTGCCTCTGTCTAGGGGTGGCAGAGGCTGGGTAGAGTCTAGTAACTGGGAAATCTTGCCTGAGGATTCAGTGTCAGAGGCTGGGGTGAAGCAGTGTGAAAAGAGATGCAGTTTGTGCTGCTGACATACAATTTCAGATGCTCTGCAAAGATTCTGCAAGTATTTACATACTACATCTTGATTGGATTGGTCCTTCCAGTGTGTGCTCTGCAGACCTGGGGGGCACAGAGCTGGGGTTTTCTTTAGCAGAGGAGCATCAGTGTGCACATACTGAAGTGTCTGTCCCTTTATGAAGTTAATTTCTTTTGGTTTTGAATGTTGTAACTTCAGTGAGTCGACACTGACAGCATCCTGATGTGCATCTCCATCCTGTGGTGAGGTTGTACTTGAGCAATATAACTCTTCTAACCTGGTGTTAATCCTGTCACCAGCAGTCTCCAAGTCCCTTTCTCTCTTCCAAGGTATTTGAACACCTCCTTGGGGACCCTATCCATCACTCACTGTCAGCTCTCACAGGAAGAATTGAATCATCTAGCCCTGAGCCTGGACCTCAATCAGCTCACATACCTGAACTTCAGTGATGTGGTAGCATCCCAGTTAAATACTGGGGTCCTCCATCTTCTTCTGTAGAGAGTTACAGCCACTCTGAACATCCTGGATTTGGAAGGTTGTAGGATGAGTCTCCCAACTCAATGCTCTCCTGCCTGCCTCCCCTGAGCCAGTGCCACCAGCTCACCAAGATTAATCTCTATGACAAAGAGAGCTCCATGGCTGTCCTACAGGACTTACTCCACCACACAACAAATCTATGTTTGCTGACTCTGGAGCAGTCCCCTGCCCCTTAGGAGTGCTATGATGACATGGGGTGTGTCTCCCCCCCCTCATGGTGGGGTGTGTGAGGAGAAATTTGCTTGATTTGTCCTCAGTTCTTGGATCTTCTCAGGGCCATAAGGCAGCCAAAATCTCCTTTCCTCCTTGAGTCTGGTTTTGTGTGTTATGACTAGAGAGTAGACTTGCCTCTCTTGGTAGAGATGGGACAGGGTTACCTTTGTGCAAAGTAATGTTTAGTCCACAGGATAGGTCTCTCATCAAGTAGACAGAGAACATTGTTGAAGAGAGAGAATTAGGAATATGATGCAGCATGTTCTTTTGGAAGGGGAAACTTGACATAGAGAATGACAGAAGTAATAAAAGCGTAAAGTACAGGTTGATGAAATACTTCCCTCTACATTTCAGTTTGGATTTTATTCCAGAGCATGGTGATCTGGATGCATACCACCTGATATTTTTCTTGGCCATTAACCTGGTCACCAGTTTTACGGCCTTCAGATGCTATGTCTACCTAGAGAAAAGCACTGAGCTTTCTGGTCTGTGAATGTTAGTCTCAGGAAGTCATGGCTTCAAATAAACAGGAACCAAATTCTGGGCACAAAGTGAGTCTTTCTGTCTTATCTGAACACACTGCAATAAAATGAAAACTAGTAAGACAACAAACTCATGAAGCCTGAAATAATTTGTTAATGAGTCCTGAATTGGTCCAGGACGAAATCAAGAAAAAAGAATTTGCTGAGCAGTGGTGGCACTTGCCTTTAATCCGTACTTTGAAGGCAGAGGCAGGGATTTCTGAGTTGCATATCTTTGAGTCCATCACTAGGTAGGCAGAGGCAGACAGATAGCTAAGGGCTAGGCCAGCCTGGTCTACAGAGTGCATGCCAGGAAAGCCAGGGATACATAGACAAACCCTGTCCAAACCAAAACAAACCAATGCAAACCATAACTAATGAGAAAAATGATATAAGAATAAAAATTCTTCCTGTCCAGGCTCAAATGGAGTCACAACAGAATTCTAGGAGACTTTAAATTAGTCAATTCTATAGTCAATATTTCCTTTCCTTTCCTTTCCTTTCCTTTCCTTTCCTTTCCTTTCCTTTCCTTTCCTTTCCTTTCCTTTCCTTTCCTTTCCTTTCCTTTCCTTTCCTTTCCTTTTTTCATTTCCTTTGATTTCTTTTCGTTTCTTGAGGTCAAACCTTGGAGGCAGGGTCTCTTTGTGTAACCTTGGCCTGTCCTGGAGCTTTCTCTGTAGACAAGGCTGGCCTCAAACTCACAGAGATCCACCTGCCCATGAGTTTGGGATTTGTAATGGGATCTGATGGCCTCTTCTGATATGACTGAAGAAAGCTACAGTAGACAATATAAATATTTTTTAGAAAAAGGACTATATATGAGAAACCTACAGCCAACACCATCTTAAATGGAGAGAAACTTGATGCAGTTCCAGTGAAATCACAGGTGAAGCAGAGATGGCCACTATTCCCACTCCTTTACAATATTGTGCTTGATGCGCTAGTGAGATGCCAAGCCTACTCCACCTTGGGACCAGCTTTTATCTTGTAAAGAGGAAAAAACCTGAGAATCTGACCTGATGCAGAATTCAAGTTATACCCACCTACCAGGAAGAACCCTAAGACTTGTCCTTGGTCAGAGTTGCTTCCTAGCTATTTCCTAGCAATAGTTGATCAAAGATTAGTCTGGTTGTTTCAACTGTGCTTTCAGACCATTTGTAATTGTATAAGGTCTTGCTTCAGAGCACCTACCTGTTGGCTTATGGTCAATCTATTAGATGCTTGCCAGACCTGACACCCTCTCCCTCACCCCTTCACTTGCTTCTATTCTCTTATAAAACCTTGTCCTGCTGAGGGTTCAGGGCTGCTCTGCCTTTCCTTCCTGTCCTGATTGCTGTGTCAGGGTTGGGTTAGAAAAGAGCCTAAGCCCAATCTTGTAATAAAGAGACCCTAACGTGATTACATTGGAAAAGGCTCCTTGGTGTCTTTTATGGTTCACAAACACTTTCTAACACAACACTAACTGGATCAATAAGGCAAGAGAAGGGAATTAAAGGGAACCAAATTTAAAAAAAAGTTAAACCATCTCCATTTGCTGATGATTCTAAGGATTCATTTAGTTTCGTTTTATGTGTATGAGTGTTTGCCTATATTCATGCACTGTATACAATGTCAGTGCAGTCCAAGTGACCATTGTAAACCACAAAGGCTATTGCTGTTGCACTGGTTTGCATCCCAGTACTTGGACGTACAATGTACTGATGAAGTCACAACACACCTTGGATAGAGACTGGGAGGAATCCAGCAGGACTGAACTGCACGTGTGCTGTGCTCATTGCTAGGGAGAAAGCTCCCTTATTGTTGGTTCAGTCTCAGTGGACTCCTATTGTGAAGCCTATGAATGACCACAACAGCCTAAGGCATGGCAAGACAGACTGTCAGGTGCAAAAACGACCCTCATTTCTCGGGGGTGACCAACAGCTACCTGATGGGACTTCTGTTCTCCTCAATAGGATGGAATTTAAACCTAGGACTAGAAACTGTCAATTACCCGTGGCTGGTGAGATTGTGGACCATAGAGGAGAATCTACTTTTTGTTTTTAAATGTTTATATATGTATTTTATGTATATGCATACACTGTAGGTGTTAATTCCTCCAGCTACTCAGAGCACATTCCAAAATGTTGTAAACCTATTAACCAAAGGTCATAAAATGAAAACTATGATTTGTTGTAAGTGCGGGGACAGAAGATAAAATATTGACTGGGTTATCTATACAAAACTTCACTGATAACTTAGTTATGGCTTTTAAAACCTCTCCATGAACCAGTGAAGTAGTGACAGGTGATGAATGTCTAGCCAGATAATTACTTCTAATGGATATGCATATAAACATTCACTGTTTTAAACTTCTTATTCAATTTATAATTTAAATTTATGTGTGAGGAACTTTTTAGCATGTGATCATGTATTCTGAAAGAAGTGTAAGTGCTGAGGACCAAGAGAAGAGACAGAACTGAGCTGAGGAAACTTTTTAGACAGATCTGAACAGAACTTTTTGGAACAGAACTGAGGATAATGTTTAGTCAGGACAAAAGAGAACTTTTTAGACAAAACTGAACTCAAGAACTTAAAAGGAAAAGGCATAGCATTGTGAGAAAAGGCATTGAGAGTAAAGGCATTATTGTGACATCAGAGCAGTAGGAGAGAGAAAGATTAGATGGGCAATGCAAATGGGTAATATTTTAGAATGTAAGCTAAGAGAGCAATATACAGATGCAGGGGAAAAAATTGTAGAGAGAGCAGAAGGAGTATCCACACTTTTCCTTACCATGGGACAGAGCAGGTCTTTCTTTAAAATATTTTTAATTAATTAATTTATTATATCTAAGTACACTGTAGCTGTCTTCAGATGCACCAGAAGAGGGTGTCAGATATCATTACGGATGGTTCTGAGCCACCATGTGGTTGCTAGGATTTGAACTCAGGATCTTCAGAAGAGCAGTTAGTGCTCTTAACCACTGAGCCATCTCTCCAGCACCTCCAGGTCATTTTTTCATAACAAGGCAGGCTTAGTCTTATTAAAAGGGACAAAGCTTTCTTCTTACAAACTTGGGTTTAACAACTCATTTAGCAATAAAAGGGGAGAGCTTGTTCTTTCTTTATGCAATAAAGATTGGAATCATTTTTCATCCAGAATGCATGAGTTCTTTCCACACTTGTGCTTGATCTTTTGCTCCAAATGAGTATGTAAGAAAATGTGTGTATCACAGGGAATGCAGTCACTGATAAGTTGATATTAGCCCAGAAGCTCAGAATACCCAAAACACAACCCACATATCAAATCATTCCCCAGAAGAAGGAAGGAGAGGGCCCAGGTCCTGGAAAGGTTTGATGCAGCATTGTAGGGGATTGCCAGGACAGAGGAGTGGGAGGGGGTTGATTGAAGAACTGGCAGAGGGAAGAGGACTTATGGGACTTATGGGGAGTGGAGGAAAAATCATTTGGAATGTAAACAAAGAATATAGAAAATAAAAACCTAAAAGAAATTAAAAAAGAATGTGTGTGTGTGTGTGTGTGTGTGTAAGTATGTAATTATGAGAATGTAAGTTGGATCCAACTGGTTTGAATGGAAATGTATAAATGCACATGTGTGAATCTGTATATGAATTTGTGTGAGTTTGTGCATATTTGCTTATTATGAAAGTTTTTCCTTCTGTTAGTGTGATTCTCTTCTCCTGGTTCAATAGAAGTTTATTGTTCTAGCCCCCCCCCCCTAGCTTGACAAGTAAGAGGCATCTGGATTAAAGGAAAAAGGCTCTAACACTTATTCCTTTACTTAATCTCCTATTCTTTAAGAATGAGGTGCTAAATGTCTAACTAAAGTTTCTGGCCTCAGAGGAACAGAAGTCAGGTCAGCAACAGTAGCAAAGGAGCCGTGGCTTTCTAGTTGCTCTGGGGATAGTTGGATGTTTTACTTTGGTTTTGCATTTCAGATGTGTTCTGATTATGTAGTCAGGTGGCCATGAATTTACAGATTTTATTTTAATCTATGGTATTATTTATTTATTTATTTATTTATTTATTTATTGAGAATTCTATTCTAATACTTTTTTACCATAAGTTCACATGTGTTCCATTTCTATGGTAAAAATGAGGAAATGTCACTATAATTAATTGTTTAGGTATCCCAACTAGTTCACATCAAAAGATTTTCAACTTTATATTTATAAGCTATAAAGCCATTAACTTCAGATCACTTTTTCTTTATGCTAGTATCAATCTCATATATATGTATATATACATACATATATATGATCATAACAAAGTTCATGTGTCATTTAAGGACAGAGGTAAATATGAAGGGTCAAAACTAATTAGGGACTATCCCTGCGAAAACAAAATTACTGTGTAAAAAAAAATAGCTCTTTCCTTAAACCTCTTGCTTATGCTTCATGATTGCTTTAAGGATGACTACAACGTGCATATTAACAGACTTTCTACCTCATCCTCCAAATTAGTATAAAATAGCTCAGCCCCATCCAACAGCCACCCCCTCTAAAGTCTCTAAAGCATTTATAAATAGTGCATACAAACTAGTATCCCAGAGATTCTCTTTAGCACTTCCAAGGAGGGATCAATCTATTGAAAGGCCAATAAGGCTGGTTGGGTCTGTGACATCAGCACCATATTTTCTTAAGGCCCTGAAAAGTTGTTCAGTGTCTTTTTCCTGAAACAAGACTCTGGTCAGACTGTATGCTCCTGAATAACCCTTCTGACTAGGCATGAGATTAAGGGGAGCAAGGGTTGGTATGCTATAGGACAATGGTTAACTTTTTCCACTGTGGGTGCTTATAAGAGAATCCACAAACTGAGAGTGATGAACTTTTGGCTTGGAGACCACAAGATTGGATGACTGTATAGACAATTGTATAGAGTTCTCCATTATTATCAGAGCATGGGCTCTGGCCTTCCAGTTCCTGCAATGTGTGAGAAATAGGACTTCTCAAAACTTAGTCTGAAATTATGTCTCCTAAATGCTTCACCAGGTTCCTTCTGACTGAATATCTAGCAGGATGAGCACCTACAACCCTCCCACACTCCAGCAGCTGGCACTGGATGCTTTGCTGAGGAAAGATGCCATAGACTCCTTCGATCTGGATCACCTGCCCACTATGCGCTTCCCACCACTCTTCCTAGAGGCCTTCAGTGGCAGACACACACAGATATTGAAGGCAATGGTGGCAGCGTGGCCCTTTTCCTACCTCCCTGTGTGGTACTGATGAAAACCCCCAATGTGCAGATCTTGAAAGCTGTGCTGGATAGCATAGATATACTGCTGACACAGAATGTTAGTCCCAGGTAAGCAAGGCCCAAGGTGGCTAGACGGGGAATCATAAGGATAGTAGTAAGACACACTAACATGAGGGCAGGAAGTATGGGGTCAAAGAGAACAGAGGATAATGGTGTCATTGACATGGAGATTTATGAAAATACTATTCAAGTTGAAAGCTGATCTAAATGGAAGTCATAGCGAACAGCTCAGAGTTCAAGTAGCCCTCATAGGATGAGCCTTTCCATGGCTTTCCTACAGACACTAGATATGGAAGAGACACCAAGTTGAGTGCAACTAAATGGAGGAAAGTGGAGCATGTCTCCAGATCCAGCTCATGCAGTGTCCTTCACTGCCTGGTATGAGGTGTTATATTGGAGCTGACATTAGACAAGTGGGATCCAAGCTGACTCCATGTTGGTTCCTGTTTTACATTATGAAACTTCACCTTTTTCCCCTCACACAAGGGGGAAGCTTCATGTGTTGGACTTGAGAGATGTGCACCAGGATTTCTGGGATGTGTGGACTGGAAGAGAGGAAGGAATCCACTCAGCAGAGATTGGAAGTGAGATGCGAGTAGCAGAGCAGGTTCCTAGAAAAGCACTGAGGCAGGATTTGAAGGTGCTCACTGACCTGAGCCTCTGCTGCTCTCTGAATGGATACCGAACATGCTTGCTGCAGCACGCCCAGCAGAGAAAAGGCTCTTTGTGGGTATGCTGTCCAAAGATGAAAATTTGTCACCTCCCTGTATATGGATTATCAGGAAGCTCTTTGAGGTTTTCAAGCCAAGCTATATCAAGGAATTGGAACTGTGTGCAATCCAGTTTCTGTCCTTCCTGGATCACTTTGCACCTTACTTTGGAAAGATGCAATATCTTTGCAAATTACAACTAACCAGCATCAACTCAGATAGAGACATAATTTTAGAAACATTGGCAGACAAAGAGAAGAGTGGTGCCAAGTCCCTTTCTCAGTTCTCCAAACTCAACCACGTCTGGCATTTCTGCGTGAATGATGTCTACTTTTCCAATGACAACATGAAAGATTTATTCACTTAAGGAAGGATGGAAACCTGTTTCTGCTATGTAAGCAAACCTGTATTTTTACTTGGAGCATTAGTGAACATCTGAAGTGGGCCAGCTACACAGGATGTTACAATGATGGACTCATTACAATGTCAAAGTAGATTGTTTCCTTCTTACCTGAGTTTACTTGATTTAATGCCTATTTATTTAGCATAGTCTGATCTGAAGTAGATGTGTGGAAAGCATTGTGTGGGTCAGATGCACCGAGTATGATTTGGATATTCCTCTTTGGGATCCTGGCTATGCCACTGAATGGAAACAGGGCAGAGCAGAGGACCCTGAGATATTGAAGCTCCACACCAGCAGAGGTTCCTAGGGGAGTGCTGTACACTGATCTCTGTATAGAGGAACCAGTTTGTTCATCTCATCACGTCTCTGTCTGCCTCTAATACCCCTGGAGGGATGGATGACTTGAGCACAAAGTGTGATTTAATGATGAGAAATGGATGATGCCGGGGTGGAGGTCATAAGTTTTAAGGCTGATCACAGAAATCAGAGATAGAGATTATTAGGGACATGGATGAACTCTGCAGGTAGAGGATAAGATGTTGGCCCTTTCTAGTCATGTTGCCCTTACATGATGGAATAATCTCTATTTTCTGTGACAGAGTGAGGATGGGAACTTGCAGATTTTTGGTCTTGGACCATCCCACATGATAGTAATATGCCTCAGTAGACAAGGCTATGAGCAGACACCAACATGCTGTACCTCGAATGTCGACCTTCAGCATAAGCATATATTGATTTTGTATATGTCATCTCCTCTGTGTCAGAGTCAATGTTACTAGTGTCCTCCAGAACCATGAAGCAGGCCTAATTTCTTGTTCTTTCTCTAGATGCCTGAGGGTCTTCCTGGAGTCCTTGTCTATCACGCACTGCAGTCTCTCAGAGTCAGACTTGAAATACTTGTCACAATGCAACTGGATTTGTCAACTAAAACACCGGCACATCAAATATGCAGAGTTATCCATGTCAAGATTCACACATCTCCAAATTCTCCTAGAGAAAGTAGCAGACTCTCTGCAGACCCTGGAGTTGGAGAACTACAGGAAGAAGGACTCTCAGCTCAGTGTAGTGCTGTCTGCCCTGAGCCAGTGCTCCCAGCTCACCTTGGTCAATTGCTATGACAACCACTTCTCCAGTCCTGTATTGAAGGACCTTCTGCAGTGCATAGCCAATCTAAGCAAGATGACTGTTGAGCGGTACCCTGCCCCTCTAGAGTGCTATAATGACTTGGGTGCTGTTGTGGTGGAGAGATTTTCCCAACTGTATCCTGACCTCATGGATATACTCATGGCCAAAAGGCAGCTCAAGACAATCTTCTTTGCTATGGCCCACTGCCCTCATTGTTGGGCGCAGTGTCTATGACATGAAGACCAGAGTTTGCCATTTTGGGCAGTAAATAGGAGAAGGTTACTTCTGATGCAGGCAAATCAAAGTCAAGAAGGGAAGGATTCATCATAGTGTCCCATAACACATGGCTTTAGACACTGTTTGATGCATTGGAATCAAAATGGTGTTCAGATTGTTCACAACACAGGAAATGACAAGACATTGACAACTTAGGGAAAATGGAGGCAGATGTCTTGTAATATCTGAAAGAAAGGGGGCAAGGGTCAAATAAGTGATCTTGCTGCAGAGTTTGGGTCTCAGAGAAGAGCACACAAATGGAGGACTGTGCTGGAGACAGACATCATAACTATCTATGGAGGAAACACTAACCACCACAACAAAAAATCTGAAGATGAGAGTAAAAAAACAAAAACAAAAACAAACAATGAAACCAAAGCTGGCTTG
The DNA here is from genome assembly GCF_947179515.1 of Apodemus sylvaticus. Taxonomy (NCBI): domain Eukaryota; kingdom Metazoa; phylum Chordata; class Mammalia; order Rodentia; family Muridae; genus Apodemus; species Apodemus sylvaticus. Next base: position 116,731,750 of record NC_067474.1, on the reverse strand, counting down.
CCTTGTAAGATTGGTGAAATGTAGCCAGAACAAACAAGGGGAAGAAAACTATCAAGACCCATTTTCCCAGATCAGGTTGGAGAGAAGAGCTATGTCAACAGTTTCAACAGATATGAAAAGGAAAACAGAGAATGTTCTAAATGACAGCGAGTCAGTAAGCCCAGCACCCAGATGATGATGGACAAGTTCCTTGAAAGGTCAAGATATCAAATCTCAATACAGTTGTGTGCTAGTTGGCTTGCTATTGCTGTCCCAAAGGGCACAACCGAAAGCAAATTGGGAATGAATGGCTTACAGGTCACCCACCATCCATCACCGAGGGGAAGTCAAGTTATGACACTATTAAGGAATGCTGCTTGCTGGCTGGTTCCCCAAGGTTTACTCAGGATCACATGCCCAGGGTTGGCACTGCCTGGGTCCTTCACATATCACTTATTAATTTAATACATGCCCTACAGGCCTGCCTACAGGCCAATTTCTATAGTGGCGATTCTTCAATTGAGATTACTTTTTCCCAAATGACTCTGGCTTCTGTTAAAAACAAAACAAAACAAAAATCTAATGAGGACAGGGGGTATTTTGTTTTACCACCACAATTTTCTACCTTCTACCTGGTTATCAGCGAGACTTGCTTCAGGCTCTTACATTAAAACTTTCCCACATACTCAGAAAGCTCTATGAAAAGACCCCACATTCTTCTACATAGGTGGAATACTTTCTTAGATACCCAAGTGTTTTGTCTGGCTCTGGTGCTGGGGCCTGAGCTCTCTGTAGAACTCAGGCTATCCTGTCATTTTTCTGTCTGTCGCAGTACTTGGAATAATGGCAAGTACTTCCATACCAGGTTTCATCTTTTTAGACATAACTTAATCCCTCTGCATTCCAGTCCAGACAGACACAGGACATCTTCATGCCTCAGCTCAGCCCACCAAGACTGAATTGCCACACATATTTTACCTTTTGATTTTAATATTTTTCAGGTTCTTATCAAGTTCTACTGTGCAAGGATCCTAGCTGGCCTAACTTGTGACACACCAGCCTTGGTTGTGAAGAGACTGAGATAGCATAATAAAATCCATTTTGCTTTTAAGACTCCATTCTGACTTTACTTGCCCTTAGAGAGGCACGGCCCCCACCCTTGAGGTCATCTCCACACACACAAGATTAAAATTGGCAACCAGGGCAATGACTAAGAAGGACCTCAGAGTGTTAGCATCCAGGTTTGCATGGTCTGACCAGTAAGTCACAACTGCACTCAGGGGCCATACTTTTATTATTCAATTGTGCCAGATGCTTATTAGAATATCAGGATTTCATTTGACTCATGAGTTCTCCTGCTCCACAGACCCATTGTTCTCAATGAGAACTTTGAGCCTGTAATCTGGATCTCCTAGATGATGTCCAACCCCAACACATAGGCTCTTTGTTCTGTGTCATCTTCAGGGACACCCCTATTTAGGACTTCATTTCTCAGTACTCAAAAGAAATTCAACTACAATCACTTCCATAAAAGGCCATGTCTGGCATCAGGTCTGAAACCCAGAGGTCATGACGTTCATGGCAGTTAGTACTAGCAAAATCATTGAATTCAGCTACTGGCAGCTCCGGGATGGTATTGAGTAGACACCATCTCATATATATATGAATTCAATATATAATTGAAATGTAGTAAGATCTCTATATCAGAGAGTCACCAATGACATCAGAAGTATCCCTGGGACCAGGTAGATTTTCTTGTTCAACAGAGTCAGATTTTCTGTGTGGTGGTATAGTGTCAGGGAAATGCTAGTGATCCCCAAAACACAGAGAGGAGTTAATGTGATGCAAATCACATCAGGGTCTTTAATCAATTCAAGCTAGCTTGGGACTTTTCAATGCACATGCAGAATGGTTTTGGTGGAGCCGGGAACCCCAAATATCTATTAATTATAGGCTTTATAGTAAGCAGCAAACAGGGAGTACATGGGCAAGCATCTAACTGAAAAGTTACTATAACTTTTAACATAACTGGCTCGTGCTGGCAGTCATGTCATAAACTTAAATTCTGTTCCCTTCTGTATTGGTGGTTGTTGGGCAAGGGAGGGCTTGTTACCTGGGGTACATGTTTGTTGGGAGAATAACCTGGAAATGGTGGTCTTGTTGGGGATTAACTAGAGACTGGAGCGAGGCTCTGGTTTTGTTGGGGCTGGGGGGGGGGGGGGGCAGGGACTTGAAAACTAATGCCACTTACAACCCTGTTAGTTTACCTGAGTTCAACCTTCAGACAGGTTCTCTCAACTGGAGTCTGAACTTAAAACATTTAGCCTCTCATTAGCCCCTTTCTTTTGTGACTAGAATTCCCAATGATGGGACTTCCTGTGGCTTCATGAAAACAACAACAGGGGGCTAGTGAGATGGCTCAGTGGTTAAAGAGCACTGACTGCTCTTCGGAAGGTCCTGAGTTCAAATCCCAGCAACCACATGGTGCTTCACAACCATCCATAATGACATCTGATGCCTTCTTCTGGTGTCTCTGAAGACAGCTACAGTGTATATACATATAATACTAAATAAATATTGAAAAGAAAAGAAAACAGTAACAGGGCTATGTCTTTGTCCCTAGGGTATCATAGGCACCCATCAGTAGACAGGAGGAAGTCTTGAGATTGAAATCTCCTCTTGCTGGCCAGGGTCTCCTTCAATTGCAAACAGATGCATGGTGGATCCTTGATGGGACCCACACCGCCACAGTAGAGTATGGGGCATAGGCCTGGGGGATTAACAGAAAACACAGACACAGGTCATTCTGTAAGGAGAATGTCAAAGCTTTACTGAGAGACCAGCAATATATATACTAGAGGCCAGGGAAGGGAACAGGAGAAAAACAATTATAACCATAGGTCAGGCACCTGGGAAGTCCCTACCACATTGGGAAGGCAAGAATCAAGGTAAGCCCCTGGATGTTTTGCTCTCAGGAAACCTGTGCAAACAGCTCAGCTGGGGGCATTGAGCTAAGCTCACCAGTTTCCAACATATCCATGCTGTAACTCTAAAGCACAACTTTTAGTGACCCCTGGCAGTATCTCTTAACCAAGTCCTTGGATAAAGTTGGTAGAGCTCCGGACCTGTTTTACGGAAAGCACAAAGTTTAAGTGAAACACATTAGGATACCCTTTGCAAACCATTGATAATGTATAAAAATTAGCAATTGTCTGTTTCTGTAATAACTTCTATCAGTAGGTATACCAAACATAATTTTAACAGGGTGAGTCCCATCTGGTATGGGAAATTTTTTATACTATAAAGGATGAAGGAGAGAAAAGTCACCCATTCACCATCAGTCTCTAAGGTCAATTTAATTAAGGTCTCTTTTTAGGGTTCTATTTTTCTTTTCTACCTGTCCTGAACTCTTTATTCTATAAGCACAATGAAGCTTCTAATCAATCCCCAGAATATTAACTAATCTCTAATTTACTTGGGACAAAAATGTATGTACATTTTCTGGTCATGTAAACAGAAAAATTACATCTTGGAAGAAATTCTTTCAGTAAGTTCTTTATTACCATCTGCACAGTATCATGCTTAGTTGGCAAAATCTCAGTCCATTCTGAAGAGGTATCTGTGAACAACTTCAAAAATCTGTATCTAAATTTTTTGGGTTTACCTCTGTGAGGTACATTTCCTGATAGACTCTTGGCTTAGTGCTCTGATACTCTGTACTGGGGATCTTCTCATTAGCAACCATATTAGTCAATTGACAGGCCTTACAGTTTTTAACAATTTTAACTACTTTCAAATTGGCATACTAAATCTGATGTGGGACTGGCAGACTAAGACCTGCAGTCTCCTGGTTCTCGTGTGTGAAGAACAGGGGATCTTTTTCAGTATGGGTAGACCAGACCCATGTTCTCTGTTACAATTAGTTTGTGGTCAGCTGTCCTCCATCATCTGTTATGACAGTGAGACATGGGCAGGATTTTGGCACAGATCACATTTTCTGTCTAGTCAGAGAGTGTGGGAACTCATGGGTCTAGGGCAACTAAGGGCATGGGGGCCCAATTTCTAGGGCCACCCATTAGGATGTCTTGTTTCCCACTGGGTTGGGGTTTAGTCTTTCCTTTTGATGTCCTTGACAGTGAATGATGGCCAGCTTTTTAGGCCCCTATAGAGCCCGTAGTATGAAGAGGATTTCCTCTTTATTTTTGATAGTCCTTCCTTCTGTAGTCAGAAGGCCTCTCTGTGTAGAAATAGCCCCTCTTAGTGGAGACTCAATAGTCCAAAATTGTTAGGGCCTCAAAGAGGTCTTGAGGGTTTTTTTTTTCTGTTGTCACTGTTAAGCCTTTTTTAAATTTTATTTCTAAGGTTGTACTGGGTTTAGTTAGGGGCACTTTTGATCTTCAGGTCCCTGTTTATTGCCTTCCTCTGAAGATACATCTTTTAGGTGTCTCCTATGGTTTTCTGGTTTGGCTGTGTCTGCCAACAGGATCTTTGCCAAGTCTTGAGTCTTTTGCTTCTGGCTGCTCATCTACTTCTCTTCTTCCGTCTCCCTTTTATTAAATATTTTCTCTGTCATCATCACTAAGTCCCTCAGACTATTTTTTCTAATTTCTTAATATCTTAATATCTGGTGCTGCCTGATTAGTAAAAGCTAGAGCAACAGCGGCCTTTGCTTCCATGGCGGTGTATTGACAAAAATGCCTCCCTGACCCTCTGTAAAAGAGCTGTAGAGCTTTTATTTTCTCTCTGCCTAATATACACTCTGGCCAGATTTGTGGGCCATCTTCTGGCCACCTTGAGAGTTAAAATCCCAATCTGGGTGAATTAGGAGAAAACAAGAATATTGTGGCAGGGGTGGGGTGGGGGTTCCCAGAGGGGCCACAAACAAATCCCTGGCCTCTTCTGTGGTGAAGAGAACCTGTAAAATGTGGAAGACATAGCCTGTCTCATGTTAATATGTCTGTGAAGTTGAAGTCACTTGTCAACGTCATCTTGTTAAAGTTATCTGATCAAAGTCACCTCATCAAAATTACTCTGTCAAAGCCATCTTGTTATAAGAAACACAAACACAATACAAAAACACAAATAAAACATTCCCTGTCGATTGCAGGAACAAGAAATAACCATAAATAGCACTCATGAAAAAGACCTTTCTATGACACCCAAAACACAAATCCAACCTTCTCTCTCTAACAGGTAGAAATGGGAAGTAACCTGAGAGTTGTTTACACTCACAGGAAAAGAACCAGATTGGTGAGCATCTCTTGGCTCCTCCTGTGCCCACATCCACCCCAGACAGAGACTCAGGACATTTCCTGGGCCCAGTGTAGCCATGGCTCCTAGACAAGTCTATCCCTAACTGCAACTGGCCATGGATACAAAAAGACCTTATTCCCAGACTGAAGGACTCCTCTATGCCCTGAGCCCACACACACACAAACCGAGGCTCAGAATGTTTCCTGGCTCTGACATAGCCACAACTCCCAGATACATCTGTCCTAACAGCAACCTGCCATGGAAACAAATCCAAGGTCTTGTATCCAGAAGGATATGACGCCGTTTAGAATCAATAAACAGAAAAAGTCACAATCACCAACAAAAATCAATCAAAACCAGAAAAAAATACAGCCTGTAGTAACACCAACTAACCAGAAGGTGATGCTCACAGAAGACAAATGTGGCACCACTCAGCCCTGAAAGAAAATGATATGGCCTGTAGCAACAAGGAACAGGAAAGCTGGGCAGTGGTGGTGCTCGCCTTTAATCCCAGCACTTGGGAGGCAGAGGCAAGCAGATTTCTGAGTTGGAGGCCAGCCTGGTCTAAAGAGTGAGTTTCAGGACAGCCAGGGCTATACAGAGAAACCCTGTCTCAAAAAAACAAAAAGAAGAAGCAAGAAGAGGGGTGCTCAGACACACATGACAACCCTCAGCACTGCACAAATGTTTACTCAGACCTGGAAAAATGACCATGGCAACAGAAGTCATTTATTGTTGCCCAAATTTTCATTATGCTCTGTAGATCTCACAGAAAGTTTCTAGCATTCAGACAAATTAGCAGCCACATAAATCACAAACTTTTGTGCCACTATGGAACACTCACAAAATGGGACCTAGTATGACCTCACTCCTGAAGACCTATCAAGCAGCTGAAAGAGTCAGATACAGATATTTGCCCCCAACCAATGGACAGAGCACCTGACCCTTGTTGTTGAATTAGGGAAGGCTGAAAGAAGATGAGAAGGAGGGCAATTCTGTAGGAGGACCAGCAGTCTCAACTAAACTGGACCCCCAAGATCTCTCAACACTGGCCCACCAAACAGTCAACATATACCAGCTGATATGAGGCACCCAACACACATACAGTAGAGGACTGCCTTGTCTGTGTTCATTCAGAGATGCACCTCACCCTGGAGAGACTGGAGGCACCAGGGAGTTTAGAGGTCAGGTTGGGTGGAAGATGGGGACATCCATGTGGAGACAGGGGGTGGGGAGGACGGATGGGGTGTGCAACAGTTGAATGTTGGACTAGAGTGGGGGGAAATAAATTATCAAGTGTAAAAAAGTTAATTAAGTATAAAACAAAAAAAAGAGGTGCCTTGGTCATGATCTGTCCAGAGCAGTGAAACCTTAAGACAAGGCAACCCAGTAGGAACATAAGGGCCAAAGAAAACAAAAGCATCAGCTTTTCCTCTGTTAGGAGTGAACTATTCAACTATAACATGCATATATGGCCTAGGATAAATGTATGCAGACTCCCTGATTGTTGGTTCAATCTTAGTGAATCACTTTGTGTTCAGAATTGTTCATTCTGTGGATTTTCTTGTGACAATCTTGACCCGTCTGGTTCATAAATCATTCTTTCCAGTCTTGAGATTGATCCTCCACACCTAAGGTGTGTTCTGCATCAGTTTCCATTAGATACTGATTGAAGCCTCTCTGATGAGAACTTGGTTAGGCCCTGATCTTTGTGTATAGCAGAATATCATTAGGTATCATTTCATTGACTTGTTATTTTTATTTATTTAGGTAGTTGTATTTGATTTTATCCTAGGTCTCTGGGCCATCTGGCCTCTGGTTTCTGGTTCTCCAGGTTTTATCAAGGGTGTGTTTCCTTTTGTGGCATAGGTGTCAAACTGGATCAGACATTGATTAGCCATTCTCATATTTTCTGGGCCACTTTTACCCAAACATATCATAAAAGCCCAAGTAAATAAAAGACATTAGCATAAAACATAAAAACTGAACCTGATAGAAGAGAAAGTGGGGCATAGCCTTAAACTCATTGACACAGAAAACAACTTCCTGAACAGAGCACCAATAATACAATCACTAAGATTGACGATTGATAAATGGGGACTCAAGAAACAAAAAAAGCTTCTGCAAGGCAAAAGACTATATCAATGTGACATAATAGCATCATAAAAGATGTGAAGGCTCCGTAGTGGTGGCACAGCATTTATCCCAGCACTTGGGAGGCAGAGGCAGGCAGATTTCTGAGTTTGAGGCCAGCCTGGTCTACAGAGTGAGTTCCAGGACAGCCAGGGCTACACAGAGAAACCCTGTCTTGAAAAACAAAGCAAAACAAAACAGAAAGAATAGAATAACATTTTCACCAACTCTATATCTGACAGAGGGTTAATTTCCAAATTATGTAAAGAGCTAAAGAAGCCAGATATCAACAAACCACATACCATTATAGTTCATTATCCCTGAACTGGGCTTTCTGAGACTTTTCTCATTTACTTTGGGATGTCAACTAATACTGTGTTTGTGCAGATCTTGTTTAGGTGACCCTATTGTTACTTTTGGATGCAGACTCTTGTCATATACGGAAGACACTACCTCATATTGGAAATCGTGTTCTTCTGCCTCTTAAAATGTTTCTGACCCCCTCTTTTTAAATGTTCTTAAATGTAGAAGTTGTGATCCAGATGTATTAATTGGAGATGGACATCCAGTAGTTAGTTTCCCTCTCCATTTTTATTAATGTGTGCCAGGAGCCCTCTAGGAGTGGTTTTGTTGATTTTTTTGTATAGATCTTTTTGTTTCTATTTGGTTGATTTCAGCCCTGAGTTTGATTATTTCCTGCCTTCTACTCCTCTTGGGTGTGTTAGCTTCTTTTTGTTTTAGAGCTTTTGGGTGTGAGCTGCTAGTGTATGCTTTCTCCAGTTTCTTTTTAGAGTAACTTAGGGCTTTGAGTTTTCCTTTCAGCACTTCTTTCATTGTGTCCCATGAGTCTGGGTCTGTTGTGTCTTCATTTTCATTAAATTCTAAAAAGTCTTTAATTTCTATCTTATTTCTTCCTTGAACATATTATCAATGAGTAGAGCGCTGTACAACTTCCATGTGTAAGAGGTATTTTCATTGTTTTTGTTATTACTGAAAACCAGCCTTAAGTCTGTGGTCATCTTATAGGATGTATGGTATTATTTCAAACTTCTTGTGTCAGTTTAGAGTTGTTTGGGACCAATTATAGGGTCAATTTTGGAGAAAGTACCATGAGGTGCTGAGAATACGGTATATTCTTTTGTTATAGGATGAAACGTTCTATTGATATCTGGTGAATCCAATTGGTTTATAGCTTCTTTAAGTTTTACTGTGTCTCTATGTGTTTAGCTTGTTTCTACAATCTGTCCATTGATGAGAGTGCGGTGTTGATGTCTCCTACTATTATTGTGTGAGGTGTAATGTGTGCTTTGAGCTTAGGTAAAATTTCTTTTATGAATATGGGTTGTCCTTACATTTGGAGCACAAATGTTCATAATTGATAGTTCATCTTGATAGATTTTTCTTTAACAAATATGAAGTGTCCTTCTTTATCTTTTTTGATAACTTTTGGGTGGAAGTCAATTTTGTCTGATATTAAAATGACTACTCCAGCTTGTTTTATGGAACCATTTGCTTAGAAAATTGTATTCCAGCCTCTTACTCTGAGGTAGTGTCTTTCTTTGTCACTGAGGTGCATTTCCTGTGTGCAGCAAAATTCTGGGTCCTGTTTACATCTCCAGTCTGTTAGTCTACATTTTTTTATTGGCGAATTGAGTCCATTGATGTTAAGAGATATTAAAGAATAGTGATTGTTGCTTCCTGTTATTTTTGATGTTATTTTTATGTTTGTGTGGCTCTCTTCTTTTGGGTTTATTGAAAGAAGATTACTTTCTTACTTCTTCTAAGGTGCAGTTTCCCTCCTTGTGTTGATGTTTTCCATCTATTATTTTTTGTAGATCTGGATTTCTGAAAAGATACTGTGTAAATGGTTTTGTCATGGAATGTCTTGCTTTCTCCATGTATGTTAATTGAGAATTTTGTTGTGCATAGTAGCCTGGGTTGTCATTCGTTTTCTCTTAGGGTCTATATGACATCTGCCCAGGATCTTCTATCTTTTACAGTCTCTGGTGAGAAATCTGCTGTAATTCTGATAAGTGTGACTTTATATTTTACTTGACCTTTTCCCCTTACTGCTTTTAATATTCTTTCTTTCTTTTATGCATTATGTGTTTTGATTATTATATAATGGGAGATATTTCTTTTCTGGCCCGCTCTATTTGGACTTCTGTAGGCTTCCTGTTTGTTCATGGGAATCTCTTTCTTTAGGTTAGGAAAGTTTTCTTCTGTGATTTTGTTGAAGATATTTACTGGCCCTTTAATTTGGGAATCTTCACTCTCTTCTATACCCATTATCCATAGGTTTGGTCTTCTCAATGTATCCTGCATTTCCTGGAAGTTTTGGGATAGGACCCTTTTGCATTTTTTCATTTTCTTCGACTATTGTATCAATGTTTTTTATGCACCTGAAATTCTCTCTATCTCTTGTATTCAGTTGGTGATGCTTACATCTATGTCTCCTGTACTGGCTGGTTTTGTGTGTCAACTTGACACAGGCTGGAGTTATCACAGAGAAAGGAGCTTCAGTTGGTGAAGTGCTTCCATGAGATCCAGCTGTGAGGCATTTTCTCAATTAGTGATCAAGTGGAGAGGGCCCCTTGTGGGTGGTACCACCTTTCGGCTGGTATTCTTGGGTTCTAAGAGAGCAGGCTGAGCAAACCAGGGGAAGCAGCCAGCAAGGAACACCCCTCCATGGTTTCTGCATCAGCTCCTGCTTCCTAACCTGCTTGAGTTCCAGTCCTGACTTCCTTTTGTGATGAACAGCAATGCAGAACTGTAAGCTGAATAAACCCTTTCCTCCCCAACTTGCTTCTTGGTCATGATGTTTGTGCAGGAATAGAAACCCTGACTAAGACAGCTCCTGATCTCTTTCTTACATTTTCTATCTCTAGGGTTGTCTCCCTTTGTAATTTCTTTTATGTTTCTATTTCCATTTTTAGATACTGGATAGTTTGGTTTAATTCCTTCACCTGTTTGGTTGTGTTTTCCTGTAATTCTTTAAGGGCTTCTAGCTGTTTACCTGTGTTCTCCTGTATTTCTTTAAGGGAGTTATTTATGTCCTTTGTAAAGTACTCTATCATTATCATGAGAAGTGAGTCTTTCTTTTCTGATGTGATGGGATGTCCAGGACTTGCTGTGGTAGGAGAACTGGGCTGCGATAATGCCAAGTAGCCTTCATTTCTATTGCTTTTGTCCTTGCCCTTGCTTCTCATCATCTGATTGTCTCTAATGCTACCTGTCCTTACTGTCTCTGACTGGTGCCTGTTCCTCCTGTGATCCTGGTTGTGTAAGAACTCCTCAGAGTCAAGCTGTCTTTGTGATTCTGTGATCCTGTGACTCTGGGATCCTGGGATCCTGAGATCCTGGGTGTGTCAGATCTCCGGGGAGTCAAGCTGGCTCTGTGATCCTGAAATCCTAGTGTGACCAAGCTCCTGAGATCCGCTTGTGTCAGAGTGCATGGAAATTCAGGTTTCTCTGTGTGTTGCAGTGGTTGGTGGGGAGCCAGAGCCCCGTATTTGCTCAAGGCACAGATTCAAACTGGAAGGAACCTGTGACTCTGGCTGGGTGGCCGTTTCTGTTTCCCTGTGCAGAGAGGATTTCTGAGTTTGAGGCCAGCCTGGTCTACAGATTGAGTTCCAGGACAGCCAGGACTACACAGAGAAACCTTGTCTCGAAAGAAAACAAAAACAAAACCAAACAAACAAACAAAGGTGTAGAACCCATACCCCAGTTCTGTTCATGGAACAGGGGCAGACCGGAAGGAACCCATTCCACTGGCCAGGTGGGTTTTGTTATGTCCCTGAATCCTAGGGGACCCTCCAGGTGTTGGGGCAGATGTTGTGGCCTCTCCTGTTATCCTGGCCATGTTAGAGCACCTGAAATTTGAGCTTCCTCTAGGTGTTGTGGGACTGGGTGAAGGGCCAGGTTCTAAGGTCTGCTGAGGGCACAGATCCTCCTCCTCCTCCTCTTACTCTCCCTCCTTCTTTTTTCTTCTTCATCTTTCTTCTTTCTCTTCTTCTTTTCCTGCTCTTCCTATTCTTTCTCCTCTTCCTCCTCTTTCTCCTCTTCCTCCTCCTCCCCTTCTTCTTCCTATTCTTTCCCTTCCTCCTCCTCCTATTTTTTCTTTCTCTCCTCCTCCTCTTTTTGTTGTTACAATTTAATGATATTTAATGATATTTTCATTTTTATATGTTTACAGTTTTGGCAAAAATAATTGAATATTTTTCCTTAATTTACTAAATGAGGCAGTTATTTTGCCCTATTTGTTTTAGGAAGTGAGTAATAACACTTTAGGTTTGTGCCAGGTGGTGGTGTCTCAAAAGATTCATTCCACTAAACACTGAACAGTTTCAGTCCTTGGTAATTAAGCCAACACATCATGGACTCAGTATTTGATGTTCACACATCAAGCATAGACTTCCATTTGTGCAGAGCTCACTCTAAAGCAGCAGTTCTCAACCTATGGGGAATGACCCCTTTGGGGGGTCATATCAGATATTTACAGATACTCATAGCAATAGCAAAATTACAGTTATGAAGTAGCAACAAAATATTTTTATTAGATATTTTCTTTATTTATATTTTAAATGTTATCCCCTTTCCCGGTATCCCCTCCAAAAATACCCTATACCATCCTCCCTCTCCCTACTCACCAACCCATCTGATCCCTCTACCCTGTCCTGGCATTCCCCTATTCTCAGCCTTCTCAGGACCAAGGGCCTCTCCTCCCTTTGATGACAAACAAGCCATTCTCTGCTTGAACTTTGTTTGGTCCATGAATTGCATTGTGGGTATTCCAAGCTCCTGGGTTAATATCCACTTCTCAGCGAGTGCATACCATGTGTGTTCTTTTGTGATTGGGTTACCTCACTCAGGATGATATTTTCTAGTTCCATCCATTTGTCTAAGAATTTTAAGAATTCATTGTTTTTAATAGCTGAGTAGTGTATTCCATATATAGTGTATACATACCACAGTTTCTGTGTATCCTTATGTGTTATTGTTTTATTTAGGCTGCTGACTTGTTTGGTTGTTGGGGTTTTTGAAACTGGGTTTCTCTGTGTATACATTCCTCCATTGAGGGGCATCTGGGTTCTTTCCAGCTTCTGGCTATTATAAATAAGGCTGCTATGAACATAGTGGGGCATGTGTCTTTATTACCTCCCCCTCTTTCTTCTGCTCCTATTCCTCCCATCTTCCTCCTCTTTCTCCTCCTCCTTTTTCTACTTTTTTGTAGGAAGAATTAAGTAGAAATTGGTATGGTAGATGGGACATTGTTAATCCCTTCACAGAAGAGGCAGAGGTAGATGGATCTCTGTGAATTTGAGGAAACCTGGTCCACAAAGCAAACTCCATGATAGTGAAAGGTACACAGAGAAACCCCATCTCTAACCTCCTCCACCCACACAAAAGTACAAGAAAAGAAAAAAGTCAACTCCTGGTTGACTATAGAACTAGGACTTTTTTGAGTCTGGCAGAATTCTGTTGTATTTCCATCTGGCTTGGATGGAAGATTTTTCCAGCTTCTAGGGTCTTCTTCAATTTCTTTCTTCAAAGACTTGAAGTTCCTGTCATACAGATCTTTCACTTCTTTGGTTAGACTCACACCAAGATACTTTATATTGTTTGTGGCTATTGTGAAGGGTGTCATTTCCCTAATTTCTTTCTCAGCCTGCTTATCCTTTGAGTATAGGAAGGCTACTGATTTGCTTGAGTTAAATTTGTAACCAGCCACCTTGCTGAAGTTGTTTATCAGTTGTAGGAGTTCTCTGGTGGAGTTTTTGTGTCACTTAAGTATACTATCATATCATCTGCAAATAGTGATAATTTGATTTCTTCCTTTCCAATTTGTATCCCTTTGACCCCCTTGTGTTGTCTAATTGCTCTAGGTAGAATTTCAAGTATTATATTGAATAAATATGGAGAGCAAGGGCAGCCTTGTCTAGCCCCTGATTTTAGTGGGATTGCTTCAAGTTTCTCTCCATTTAGTTTGATGTTGGCTACTGGTTTGCGGTATATTGCTTTTATTATGTTTAGGTATGGACCTTGAATTCCTGTTCTTTCCAAGACCTTTAACATGAAAGGATGCTGAATTTTTGTCAAATGCTTTTCAGCATCTAATTAAATAACAATGTGTTTTTTTTTCTTTGAGTTTGTTTATGTAATGGATTACATTGATGGATTTCTGTATAGTGAACCATCCCTGCATCCCTGGGATGAAGCCTACTTCATCGTGGTGAATGATGGTTTTGATGTCTTCTTGGATTCAGTTGGCAAGAATTTTATTGAGTATTTTTGCATCGATAATCATAAGGGAAATTGGTCTAAGGTTCTCTTTTTTGTTGGATCTTTGGTGGTTTTGGTATGAGCGAAATTGTGGCTTCATAGAATGAGTTGGGTAATGTTCCTTCTGTTTCTATTTTGTGGAATAGTTTGAAGAGTATTGGCATTAGGTCTCCTTTGAATGTCTGATAGAATTCTGCACTAAAGCCATCTGGTCCTGTGCTTTTTTTGGTTGGGGGACTGTCAATGACCACTTCTCTTTCTTTAGGCGTCCATTTAGATGGTCTATCTGATCCTGATTAAATTTTGGTAATTGGTATCTGTCTAGGAAATTGTCCATTTCCTCCAGATTTTCCAGTTTTGTTGAGTATAGACTTTTGTAGGACGATATGATAATTGTTTGGATTTCTTCAGTTTCTGTTGTTATATCACCCTTTTCATTTCTGATTTTGTTAATTTGGGTACTGTCTCTGTGCCCTCTGGGTAGTCTGACTAAAGCTTTATGAATCTTGTTGATTTTCTCAAAGAACCAGCTCCTTGTTTTGTTGATTCTTTGTATAGTTCTTTTTGTTTCAACTTGGTTGATTTCAGCACTCAATTTCATGATTTCCTGCCTTCTGCTCCTCTTGGGTGTATTAGCTTCTTTTTGTTCTAAAGCTTTCAGTGTTCTGTTAAACTGCTAGTGATGTTCTCTCCAGCTTCTTTTTGTAGGCACTCAGAGCTATAAGTTTTCCTCTTAGCACTGCTTTCATTATCTCCCACAAATTTGGGTATGTTGTGCCTTTATTTTCATTAAATTCTAAAATGTCTTTGATTTCTTTCCTTATTTCTTCCTTGACCAAGTTATCATTGAGTAGAGAATTGTTCAGCTTCCATGTGTATGTGGGCTTTTTGCTGTTTTTATTGCTATTCAAGATGGCCCTTATTCCATAGTGATCTGATAGGGGGCATGGAATTAGTTTGATCATCTTATATCTGTTGAGGTCTGTTTTGTGACCAATTATATGGTCAATTTTGGAGAAAGTACCGTGAGGTGCTGAGAAGAAGGTATATCCTTTTGCTTTAGGATGAGATGTTCTATAGATACCTATTAAGTCCATTTGGTCCAAAACTTCTGTTAGTTTCACTGTGACTCTTTTTAGTTTGAGTTTCCATGATCTGTCCATTGAAGAGAGTGGGGTGTTTAAGTCTCCCACAATTATTGTATGGGGTGCAATGTATGCTTTAAGCTTTAGTAAGGTTTCCTTTATGAAAGCAGATGCCCTGATACTTGAGGCATAGATGTTCAAAAGTGAGAGTTCTTTCTGGTAGATTTTTCCTTTAATGAGTATAAAGTGGCCTTCTGTATCTTTTTTAATGACTTGTGGTTGAAAGTCTATTTTATCTGATATTAGAATGGCTATTCCAGCTTGTTTCCTGGGACCACTTGCTTGGAGGACTGCTTTCCAGCCTTTTACTCTTAGGTAGTGTTTGTCTTTGACACTGAGATGCATTTCCTGTATGCAGCAAAATGTTGGGTCTTGTTTACAAATCCAGTCTGTTAATCTATGTCTTTTTATTGGGGAATTGAGTCCATTGATGTTAAGAGATATTAAGGAATAGTGATTGTTGCTTCCTGCTGTTTTTGATGTAATTTTTATGTTTGTGTGGCTATCTTCTTTTGGGTTTGTTGAAAGGAGATTACTTTCTTGCTTTTTCTTGTGTGTAGTTTCCCTCCCTTTGTTGGTGTTTTTCATTCATTATCCTTTGAAGGGCTGGATTTGTGGAAAGATACTGTGTAAATTCATTTTTGTCATGAAAAAGCTTGGTTTCTCCTTTTATGGTAATTGAGAGATTTTCTGGATATAGCAGTTTGTGTTGGCATGTGTGTTCCCTTAGGGTCTGCATGATGTCTGCCCAGGCTCTTCTGGCTTTCATAGTATCTGGTGAGAAATCTGGTGTAATTCTGATAGGTCTACATTTATATGTTACTTGACATTTTCCCTTACTGCTTTTAATATTCTTTGTTTAGTACATTGGTGATTTAATTATTATATGACAGGATGAATTTCTTTTCTCGTCAAATCTATTTGGAGTTCTGTAGACTTCTTGCATGTTCATGGGCATCTCTTCCTTTAGATTAGGGAAGTTCTCTTCTATAATTTTGTTGAAGACATTTACTGGCCCTTTCAGTTGGAGACCTTTACTCTCTTCTATGCATATAATCCTTAGGTTTGGTCTTCTCATTTTGTCCTGGATTTCCTGGATATTTGGGGTCAGGAGCTTTTTGCATTTTTCATTTTCTTTGACTATTGTATCAATGCTTTTTCTATGGTATCTTCTGCATCTGAGATTCTCTCTTCTATCTCTTGTATTCTGTTGTTGATGCTTGGATCCATGACTCCTGACTTCTTTCCTAAGTTTTCTATGTCCTGAGTTGTCTCCCTTTGTGATTTTGTTATTGTTTCTACCTCCTCCTTTAGATTCTGAATGCCTTTGTTTAATTCCTTCACCTGTTTTGTTGTGTTTTCCCTTAGTTCTTCAAGGGCTTCTTGTTATTTACTTGTGTTCTCTTGTATTTCTTTAAGGGAGTTATTTATGTCCTTCTTGAAGCCCTCCATGATGCCCTCCATCAGCATGATGACCTGGGATTTTAAATTCAAATCTTGCCTTCCTGGTGTGTTGGGATATCCAGGACTTGCTGTTGTGGGAGAATTGGGTTCGGATGGTGCCATATTGCCTTGATATCTGTTAGCAACGTTCCCACATTTGCCTATTGCCATCTGTTTATCTCTGGTGTTAGTTGGGCCTGCTGTCACTGGCTGAAGCTTGTCCCTCCTGTGTTAGTGCCTATAGGCCTATCTCAGCAACCTTGACTGAGTTACTTTCTCCTGGCAAATTGCTGTAGTGCTGCAGAGTTCCTGGGTGGAGGTGGAGTCTTGGTGTAGTGTGTCCCAAGTGATCCTGTACTCTGGTGAAACCTGCCTACCAACCTGTTGCACAGTCACAGAAGCAAAGATAACAGCCGAGACCCACTATCTTGTATTTGGGTATGTACCACAGTGTCCCCGACCATCTCTGGATGCAGGCTGTGCTGGCAGTCTCCTCCTCACTGGCTGCTGGGTGTATATTTGGCTTCCTGCACTGCTTGGAGCTGGCATGCTGTGGCGAGGCTGTTCCCGATCCAGAGGCAGAGACCGGAAGGCTCTTGCCAGAGGCCTCCGTACTGGATCCTCTGCTCTGCAGGACAGGACTCACCTATGCAGGCTGCCTCTTCCTAGCTGGCTGCTGGGTGTGTTGCTGGCTTCCTGCACTGCTTAGAGATGGTGTGCTGTGACCAAGGCTGTTCCCAATCCCTGGCTTGGACTTCTTTAGCAGGAAGAATTTTGATTACTATATCAGTATCCTTATGTGTTACGGTTTTATTTAGGCTGCTGACTTGGTTGGTTGGTTGGGGATTTTGAAACTGGGTTTCTCTGTGTGTGCCCTGGAACTCAGTAAGTAGACAAGGCTGGCCTTGAACTTAGATAGAGATCTGCCAACCTGTGCCTCAAGAGAGCACACACCCTCACCATTACCAGGTTGTTGACTTCTAGTTGGTTTAAATTTGTTAGTTTGGCTGAATCTCAAAATTCAACTATTTCCTTATGTTTTCCAAATTTATGGAGTACAGGTTTAAAAAGCAATGATATATAGTTATTCTTAGAATGTTGTAACACTCTCAATTTTGCTGCTGATCATTACAATCTTTAATCCCTGTTAACCTTACATCTTGTTAGGAAGGTCATATGTGGATCCCAGACATTGAAATAAGAAGCATTTGTGCAGTGGTAGCACACACCTTTAATCCCAGCACTCTGGGAGGCAGAGGCAGGCAGATTTCTGAGATCGAGGCCATCCTGGTCTACAGAGTCAGTTCTAGGACAGCCAGGGCTATTCAGAGACACTCTGTCATTTCCTACCATCTAGAATCAACCTTGTCTTTACTGCCAACAAAGGCAAAGTCTGGTCCTCATATCATAGATGCAGTGACTCATACAATAACAGCAGAATAGGACTCAGGGTATCAGCCTGCTTTCTAAAGGTTCTGACAATAAAAATAACTAACTGTACTAATTTCACAGGTTGTTCCCTTCAAGCCCAATGGATAGAAGTCAGAATGTGGGAAGGTAACTCAGCGAACCTCTCATGTTCCTTTGAGAGTCTTTATGGAGAAAAGGCTCATCCTAAAATGATGAGGCTGCACTGTTTCCAGAGTACCCACTCCTCAGGGGAGTAGCATAGAGAGCAGCAGGATTTGGGATGAGGAGATTAATTGAAAGGCACACTTCACATGAAGGATTCACAGTCCAACATGCTTCCTTCTAATAGCCATGGTTGTGAAACTAGGGGAGCAAAATGCAAATGGGAAAATCAAGTGTTACTATGTGGACAATAACTCTGATCCTGATCTACCTTCTGCAAAGGTAAAGGGAAAGCCATCCTAAACTTTGTTCTGAGAGGATATGTTTCTGGATGTTTCCACAGGACCCCTGTACCTGACTCTCAGGATGAGCATCCAGGCTATTCCCACACCCCAGCATTATACAATCTAGGTGCTGCTGAGTGATGAAGAATTGGCTGTCTCTGCTCTGGAGGAGTTCCCCTCAGTGTTTTTCCTACCACTATTCAAGAGGCCTTCATTATCAGTTGAAGTAAGATTGTGAAGTACCTGGTAGCATCTTGTCCCTACCCTGACCTCTATATTGGCCCCCTGAAGCACAAATTCAATTTGCATAACTTTAAGGGTGTTTTGTTTAAGTGAAAGGATTGGTTTAATGTTCAAAAGGTTTGGCATAGGTGAGTGAGTCTGAGTCCTTGTGGAAGGCAAGGCTGTGGTTGTAATTCAATGAGAATGCAATGCAGGGAGGTTAAGACATGTGATCAAGGCAGAATATACATTGCATCCCCAACCAACCTAATCTTCTTCCTGTTTGAACCATGGGGATTATAGACTGAAAGAGCTGTATTTGCTGGATATCAAACATGACTTCCTGGTAAATAATGAATTCAAAACAGGATCATCTCTGCATTCCACAGGAATGGTAGGCTTACCTGTAATCTCTCTCTCTCTCTCTCTCTCTCTCTCTCTCTCTCTCTCTGTCTGTCTGTCTCTCTGTCTGACTCTCTGACTCTGTCTCTGTCTCTCTCTCTATCTCTGTCTTTCTCTCTCTCTCTCTTTTTTTTTTTTTTTTTTGGATTTTGGTTTTTGGTTTTATCAAGACAGGGTTTCTCTGTATAGGCCTGCCTGTCCTGGAACTCACTTTCTAGACCAGGCTGGCCTTGATCTCAGAGATCTGCCATCTTCTGCCTCTCAAGTGCTGGGATTACAGGCGTGGTCCACCACTGCCCCCGGGCTTTTTTTTTTTTTTTTTTTTTTTTGGTTTTTTGAGACAAGGTTTCTCTGTGTAGCCCTGGCTGTCCTGGATCTCACTCTGTAGATCACGCTGGCCTCCTCAAACACAGAAATCCACCTGCTTCTGCCTCCCAAGTGCTGGGATTAAAGGAGTGTACCATCACTGCCCTCCTACCTGTAATCTTAGGATCTGAAGAAGAAGCTAGGAGGGAGTCATGAAGGGATCAGCTCAGCTCTGGAAAAGAAGCTTAATGGGGTGGGCGGGTCATGAAGGGACCTGCTCATCTCTGGCTAGAGAAGTTTCAATCAAAAATGGAAGCTCAGTCAGGGAGAGGGCACTCACACACATTACAAGATTCAGGAAAGGAGGATTTCCCTAAGTTTGACTAGCCTGTGATAATGATGAAGCCCTGTCCCAACCAACCAACAGCTCAGAAAGCAGTGGCCAGGCCTCAAATAAATAAATAAATAAATAAATAAATAAATAAATAAATAAATAAATAAAAGCTGAACAGTGAATACAGGGGCATTAGGGAGTGCTATTTTACAAACTGTCCCTATACTCACTGTCAGCATGGAAACTCCTCCAATGTACCTATCTCAGCAGGGTCAGTATTGTCCCTCCCAGCCCCCCTGCCCCTGCAAGAAACTAAACATTACATATCTAAAATAAGTACACCAGCTGCAAAATATTCTAGGGTCAAAAAGCCTGGGAGAACATTTGCCTTTTAAGTTTGCAAAGATCCATTTCTTTTTTCCTTCTCATTTTTTTTGGGGGGGGGAGGAGGAGGTAGGTGTAGATGTTGCTCAGGAAGGAATCTCCACTGTGCTTCAATCTGTTGGCCCATCATTCTCTAAAGCTGGGGAGTTGCAGGTGTGTGCTTCTATTTCTGATTTTTAGAGTTCTGAGATCTATACCAGGCTGCATCTATAGCAAGTACTCTACCAACTGTGGCAGATTCAGAGCTTTTGCTGAGGGGTTGGACCTGGGTACTGCCACATAGGACTATAATGATATCCTTACACTAAGAGCAGAGAACACTGAGCTATGTCTCCAGATCATTTCATGTAAATATGGTTTGATTACTGATGTGTCATGTTTGTGGTAAAAATTTACTGGTTTGGTTTGCTTTGCTTTGCTTTGTTTTTAGGAGACAGGGTTTCTCTGTGTAGGTCTGACTGTCCTGGAAGTAACGATGTACAACAAGCTGCTCTTGAATTTAGAAATATCTGACTGCCTTTACCTCTGGAGCACTGGGATTAAAGGTATATGCTGCCAATGTCCTGCTCTAAATTCTCAGTCAATTGTAGCCCCTCCTAACTGAAGCCTTTCTATCACCTGCCTTGGAATTTAAATATTGAGATTACAAGCCTGGCATCCAATTGATGACTCAGCCTTCAATTTGATTCCTTGGATCTTTCAGTATTTCCTGTTAGACTCTTTTAGGTGTCTCTTTTATGTTTTCTGTATGAGTGTTTTGTCTATATGGATGTGTGTGCACCATATGAATGCATAGTGACCTCCGATTCAGATCTCCTGAAACTGGAGTCCTGAATAGTTGGGAGCCACCATGCGAAGGCTGGAAATCAATGCTGTGTCTCTGGCAAGAGCAGCAGTGCCCTTATCCACCATGACATCTCTCCAGCTGCCAAGGTAGTCATGCTTTTTTTGAAAGTAAGCACACATCCACACAAACACTTCAGCAGAATAAAATGAGATGCTACTTCATTTCCACACAATACATGCTTATTACTTAAAGTTATGGAGAAGTGGAAGTAGGTTTGTAAATGGCTGTGTAAGAGCCTGAGGGAGCCAGATGCCTTTCATTCCTCTGAAGCTGAAGTTCCAAGAGGCTTCCAGATGCCCAACTTGATTCTGGGAACTAAACAGCCTCTATAAGGGCAGTACACACTATGAACTGATGAGCCATGTCTTCAAGCCCTATATTCTGTATATTGATTTTGTATGTACATGTGCAAAGCACCACATTCCTTCCTTGGACTGCTTGAGGAGATCAGAGTACTTCAGGTGTCATCACTGTGTTTCTACTATGTGCATTCAAGGGACAAACTTCAGGTAGCAAGCTGTTGCTGGAACCCTTTCCATTCATGACAAAAATCTGCCATTCATATTTAATAAGAATAACAATGGGGGTGAAATAACTAAGTTTCAAAATTCTTCATTTTTCTCTGCTTATTCAGGGTAGAGAGGTATAATGACTAGGCTTAGGGACTCCAAACAATAAGGACAGTTGACATTTGAATGACTTCATGCCATTCACAAGTAAATGGATGGAACTAGAAAATAATCATCTAGGGTGGCGGCGGTGGCGGCGGCGGCGGCGGCGGCTGCGGCGGCGGCGGTGGCGGCAGTGCAGCAGTGGCTGGTCCAGGTGAAGGGCCATCAGCAGTGGAACCAAGGCGACACAGGGTCCAGTTAGGCCCGGCGCCACAACCACTGACCTTCTCTCGCCAGCCGGACTGCAAGCAGCTGTGGATTTGCGGTGCCTTTTACTGCACGGAAGCCACTTCAGAACTCGGCCTCCTGCCAGTCAGGAGAGGCTCACCTCCATCTTGGTTTCGGACTCCAGAGATCGGACAGACTGAGGTACACAAACATAACCTGAGGCCAACATCGCGGGGGCCCTGGGCTGTCCGGGGGGCCATCGGGGTGCCAACCCAGCCAGGAGTTTTTTTGCCCTGGCCAGCGCGTGCACCGCCATTTTGCCTACAGGACCCAGAGTGCTCGGGAGGTCAGAGACGGCTAACAAGCATAGCCTGAGGCTAACAAAGCGGGGATCTAGGCCCCGACAGGCCCAGGACTGACCCCAAGAACTGGGCGGCTTGGTGAGCCATCTGTGTGTCAACCCACCCAGGAGGTTGTTAGCCCAGCAGACTCTCCCGGCGCTTTTGGGGAATGCGAACGCGCACGCCCGCCATCCTGGTCACCTGGCAGACCCAATTAACAGTCATAGCCCAAGGGGAACTTTGCTCAGACCTTGGCCTCCCAGGCTTTTGCCTGGACCCAGGGCCTGGATGGCCAGGCTAACCTTGTGTGTGCCAGCCTGGTTGGGGGATTGGCTGACCAGCAGAGTGATCAGCACGCGGGTGAGGTCCCGGCACCGTACACCGTCTGCGCTCCCTGGGGGTGCACACGGGCTCCATCTGGTTCACAGACACAATCTGGGGCAAAGCATACTAGAGCTGCAAGGGCACCCAAGAACACATCAGCAGGCCAGCGGGAAGAAGTCGGTGTGCTCCGGTGAACCCAGTGGGCCCCAGCGGGAGCCTTCGGGTGCCTGTTTTGGGATCTGAATGACCAGGGCCACAGCTCTCGTTCTCCAGGAAGTGCGGGAGACCCAGTATGCACCCATAGACACTCTGGGAGCTCCCAGCACAGCTTGCTCCTGCGGCCCAGAGCTTGGGTTCCAGTCCTGAGGCCTCTGGAGGGAGCCCTCAGCTCAACTCTCTCAGCTTCCGGAACCAGATCAGCCTGGGCAGCAAAACCACATCTCCAGGTCCTGCAAGAGGCAAGAGGCAAGAGGGGCTTCCGGGCAGCCAGCAGGGAGAAGTCGGTGTGCTCTGGTGAACCCAGCAGGCCCCAGCAGGAGCCCTAGGGTGCCTGCTTTGGGATCTGAACAACCAGGGCCACAGTGCTCGGCATCCAGGAAGTGTGGGAGACCTGGTGTGCACCCAGAGGCAGTCTGGGAGCTCCCAGTGCAGCTTGCTCCTGTGGCCCAGAGCTTGGGTTCCAGTCCTGAGGCCTCTGGAGGGAGCCCTCAGCTCAACTCTCTCTGCTTCCAGATCCAGATCAGCCTGGGTAGCAATACCCAGGTCCTCTCCAGGTCCTGCAAGAGGCAGGAGGGGCTTCTGGGCGGCCAGCCAGGAGAAGTCGGTGTGCTCTGGTGAATCCAGCAGACACCAGCGGGAGCCTTCGGGTGTCTGCTTCGGGATCTGAACAGCCTGGGCAACAGCACTCTGTCTCCCAGCAGTGCAGGAGGTAAGCTGTGCACCAGAGGCCACCTGGGAAGGGGCAGCTTGCACTGGTGAGTCCAGCACTTACAAGACCAACCAGTGAGAACTAGATGGCAAAAGGCAAACGCAGGAACGTCACTAACAGAAATCAAGGCAATATGGCAACATCTGAACCCAATTCTCCTCTACCAGCATGTCCTGTACCAGCATCATGACCAGTGATTTTAAATCCAAATCTTGTCTTACTGGTGTGATGGTGGTATCCAGGACATGCTGTTGCCCAGGCTGTTCAGATCCCAAAGCAGACACCTGAAGGCTCCCCCTGGGGCCTGCTGGATTCACCAGAGCACACTGACTTCTCCCTGCTGGCCACCCAGAATCCCCTCTTGCCTCTTGCAGGACCTGGAGATGTGACGTTGCGGCCCAGGCTGATCTGGATCTGGAAGTGGAGAGATCTGAGTGCTCCCGCCAGAGGCCTCAGGACTGGAGTCTAAGCTCAGTGCCACAGGAGCAAGCTGTGCGCTCCCAGACTGCCTCTGGGTGCACACCAGGTCTCCAGCACTTCCTGGAGACCGAGTCCTTTGACCCAGGCTGTTCAGATCCCAAAGCCGACACCTGGAGGCTCCTGCTGGGACCCGCTGGATTCACCAGACCACACTGACTTCTCCCCACTGGCCGCCCAGAAGCCCCTCTTGCCTCTAGCAGGAACTGGAGATGTGGTGTTGCAGCCCAGTGATGTTGAACATTTCTTAAGGTGTTTCTCAGCCTTCCGAAGTTCTTCATGTGAAAATTCTTTGTTTAACTCAGTTGGTATCCCACTTTTTAATGGGGTTATTTGGTTCTCTGGGTTCTACCTTCTTGAGTTCTTTGTATATATTAGATATTAGCCCTCTGTCAGATTTAGGGTTGGTGAAGATTCTTTCCCAATCTGTTGGTTGACATTTTGTTCTTTTGACAGTGTCCTTTGCCTTACAGAAACTTTGTAGTTTTATGAGGTCCCATTTGTCAATTCTTGATCTTACAGCATAAGCTATTTGTTCTATTAAGGAACTTTCCCCCTGTGCCCATGTCCTTAAGGGTCTTCCCCAGTTTCTTTTCTATTAGTTTCAGTGTGTCAGGTTTTATGTGGAGGTCCTTGATCCATTTGGAGTTGAGCTTAGTACAAGGAGATAAGAATGGATCAATTCGCATTCTTCTGCATGTTGACCTCCAATTGAACCAGCACCATCTGTTGACTATCGTTTTTCCACTGGATACTTTCAGTTCCTTTGTCGAAGATCAAATGACCATAGGTGTGTGGATTCATTTCTGGGTCTTCAATCCTATTCCATTGATCCACATGCCTGACATTGTACCAATACCATGCAGTTTTTATCACTATTGCTCTGTAGTAAAGTTTAAGATCTGGGATACTGAATCCCCCTGAAGTTCTTTTACTGTTGAGAATAGTTTTAGCTTCTGGGTTTTTTGTTATTCCAGATGAATTTGAGAATTGCTCTTTCTAGCTCTATGAAGAACTGGGTTGGGATTTTGATGGAGATTGCATTGAATCTGTAGATTGCCTTTGGCAAGATGGCCACTTTAACAATATTTATCCTGCCAATCCACGAGCATGGAAGCTTTGCCCCTGGTTCTGGAAAGACTCAGTGCAACAATATAGGGGAATACCAGAAGAGGGAAGTGGGAAGGAGTAGATGGAGGAACAGGAGGAGGGAAGAGGGCTTATGGGACTTGCTGGGAGTGGAGACCCAGAAAAGGGGAAACAATTTGAAATGTAAATAAAGATTTCATCGAATAAAAAATTTTTAAAAAATCATCCTAAGTGAGGTAACCGAATCACAAAAGAATACACGTGGAATGCAGTCACTGAAAAGTGGATATTAGCCTAGAAGCTCTGAATACTCAAGACACAATTAACTTATCAAATGATTTCCAAGAAGAAGGAAGGAGAGGGCCCTGGTCCTGGAAAGGCTTGATCCATCATTGTAGGGGATTACCAGGACAGAGAAATAGGAGGGGTTGATTGGGGAATTGATGGAGGGAAGAGAGGGCTTATGGGATTTATGGGGAGGGGGGAACCGGGAAAGGGGAAATCATTGGGAATATAAACAAAGAATATAGAAATAAAACAAAACAATAAAAAAAGAAGGAAGACTATCATAATATCTGCAAATAATGATAGTTTGACTTCTTCCTTTCCAATTTGTATCCCTTTGACCTCCTTATGTTGTATAATTGCCCGAGCTAGTACCTCAAGTACAATATTGAAAAGATAAGGAGAAAGGGGGCAGCCCTGTCTAGTCCCTGATTTGAGTGGGATTGCTTCAAGTTTCTCTCCATTTAGTTTGATGCTGGCTACTGGTTTGCTGTATATTGCTTTTACTATGTTTAGGTATGGGCCTTGAATTCCTGTTCTAGCCAAGACTTTAAGCATGAAAGGATGCTGAATCTTGTCAAATGCTTTTTCAGCATCCAATGAAATGACCATGTGGTTTTTTTTCTTTGAGTTTTTTATGTAGTGAATTGCATTGTCAAAGTAATTGTGAAGGGCTCTTCGAAACTACCCTCTGTACAGAACCATCCTTGGAACGTGACAGGAATGTGGGCACAATGGCTTTCCTACACAAGTCCCTGAAGGGTGAACAAATTTTAGGAACAGGGGTGGGCTACTTGTTAGAACTTATGGTTCCATCAGTGCTCACAGAGATGGGATAGGATATCTTAGGACTTATTATGACCATGGAGCATGGTTGTCTCTGTGAAAGTGTGGTCCTACAACATAACTTATTCAGTACAAGTAGAATGCACATTGTATTCATCTGCTGAGGGGTTGAACCCTCTACAGGTCAATTCATTTACATAAATATAGAGAAAATATAAACAGGCTTGTCACACTTCAGGCACACCTGGGATTCCTAATCTCCATTTCTGGACAGTTTTTCTTAGAGACAGTGTAGTTAGTTCAGCAACGAAGGCCCCTGTGGAAGAGAATCAGTCTCCTGTAGCTTCTGGTTCATTTTCTCTGGGTTCAGCTTCAGGACAAGTCTGTTTCCTCAGCCTCATAGCTCTGCCTCAGCAGCTCACAGCTCTCTCTCTCTCTCTCTCTCTCTCTCTCTCTCTCTCTCTCTCACACACACACACACACACAAACACACACACACTGTGTTTTAGGCTGTGTTGTCCACATGATGTCAGTCTATAGAGCAAACATCCTCTATTTCGAGCCTACTGAGTACCTGGCCCTCAGGGGTGTACACTACCTCAAATAGTACACTTTAGGATCAGGAAACATGGCCCAGAAGATTAGTGTGAATGCTACACACTTAAACCATTCTAGGATTCTTTCTGGTACCAACCTGAAAATCCCCATCCATTCAACTCTCTGATTCCACTTCCATTGGATCCTATGCTCACTTCAGGACTCTTATAAATATAAGTGCATGCTGGGGAAACATAAACTTACATTAAAATAAGTAAATATTCACAGTTAAAAAATTCTGTGTAGCCAGGCTGTTGTGGCTCAGGAATTTAATCCCAGCACTTAGGAGGCAGAGGTAGACAGATTTCTGAGTTTGAGGCCAGCCTGGTCTACAGAGTGAGTTCCAGGACAGCCAGGGCTACACATAGAAACCCTGCCTCAAAAAAAACAAAACAAAACAAAATGCTGTTTAGCACTGTACAAACAATTTGGTTTCTTCCCTAGGGAAAACTACCTCTTCACTTCCTTGCTTTTCAGTTGCCTACAGTTCTTTGTGTAGTGCTTAGACCCTGTTGCATTTTCTCTGTTTAGCTGGCCATATTCACTGATGTCATCCTTTTTCAGCTCCTATAAGTGCAATCATGTTTGTCAAGCTTTGTGTGTATAGCTTTTCCTACCACTAGGAGATACAACCCCATAGCACACTCACTGTCTCTCTAGAGCTACAGTCCTCTTTCCACCTCTTCAGCAATGTTCCCTGTGTGTTTTGTGTATGTAACCTTTGTGGCTGATATCCACAATTCTGCATCTTTATTGGTTGTGGTTTTCTGTAGGGTGTCTCTGTCTATTGCGAAGACAAGTTTCCTAGATGTGGTGTGTCTTAGTCAGGTTTTTCTATTCCTGCACAAAAAATCATGACCAAAAAGTAACTTGGGGAGGAAAGTGTTTATTCAGCTTACACTTCCAAACTGTTGTTCATCACCTAAGGTACTCAGGACTGGAACTCAAACAGGTCAGGAAGCAGGAGCTGATGCAGAGGCCATGGAGAGATGTTTCTTACTGGCTTACTTCCCTTGAGTTACGCAGCCTGCTCTATTATAGAACCCAAGAATACCAGTCCAGAGTTGGTACCACCCACAAGGGACCCTCTCAGCATGATCACTAATTGAGAAATTGCCCCATGCCTGGTTCTCATGGAGGCACTTCGCCCAACTGAAGCAACTTTTTCTGTGATAACTCCAGCCTGTGTCAAGTTGACACGTAAAACCAGCCAGTACAGTAACCTAATCACAAACGAACACACATGGTATGCACTCACTGATTAGTGGATATTAGCCCAAAAGCTTGGACTCCCCAAGATACAATTCACTAACCACATGAAGCTCAAGAAGAAGAAAAACCAAAGTGTGGATAGTTCATTCCATCTTACAAAGGGTAACAAAATATTCTCAGGAGCAAATGCAGAGACAAAATATAGATCAGAAACAGAAGGAAAGGCTATCTAGTGGCTGCCCCACCTGGAGATCCATCCTGTATACAGTCACTAAACCCAGACATTATTGTCTATGTCAAGCAGCCCTTGCTGAAAGGAACCTAATATAGCTGTCTCCTGAGAGGATCTGCCAGAGCCTGACAAATACAGAGGCGATGCTCCCAGCCAGCCTTTGGAGTGAACACCAGGTCCCCAATGGAGGAGCTCGAGAAAGGACTAAAGGAGCTGAAGGGGTTTTCACCCCATAGGAAAAACTACAATATCAACCAACCAGATCCCCCAGAGCTGGAAAGGACCAACTAAGGAGTATACATGGAGGGAACCCATGACTCTAGCTGCATATGTAGCAGAGGATGGCTTTATCAGGCATCAATGAGAAGAGGGGCTCTTGGTCCTGTGAAAGTACAATGGTTCTCCCAGTACAGGGGAATTCGATGGTTGGGAGGTGGGAGGTTAGTGTGTGGTAGAGGAATACCCTCATAGAAGCAGGGGGAAGGGAGATGGGATAAGGCATGTCAGGGCAAGGGTAACCTGGAAAGGGGATATCTGAAATGTAAATAACAAAAATATCACATAAATAAAAGTTTTTTTTAATATCAATTATACTTACAAATCTGCTTTACTCCCCAAACAATGTTTTATAAGATGAAAGAGCATGTGGAAAAATTCAGCTGCTTCTTTATTTTTCTCTACTCAGTTATAGTACAAATAAGCAAGAAAACATAATTAAGCAGAGAAAAAGATTCTTTACAAGATAAATGTGGGATAATAACAGGAATGGGAAGGGAGGTACATCAGAGGATTATGGGGTGAACATGACCAAAGAAAAATGATACATATCTAGGAATGTATCATTAAATCATTACTTTTCTTTTTTTATGTTTATTTTTTTGTATTTCATTCAATATATTTTTTATTTACATTTCAAATTATTTCCCCTTTTCTAGTCCCCCACTCCCCGAAAGCCCCCTTCCCTCCCCCTATTCTCCCACCCAGCCCTTCCCACTTCCCTGTTCTGGTTTTGCCCTATACTGCTACACTGAGTCTTTCCAGAACCAGGGGCCACTCCTCCTTTCTTCTTGTACCTCATTTGATGTGTGGATTATGTTTTGGGTATTCCAGTTTTCCAGACTAATATCCACTCATTAGTGAGTGCATACCATGATTGATCTTTTGAAACTGGGTTACCTCACTTAGAATGATGTTCTCCAGCTCCATCCATTTGCCTAAGAATTTCATGAATTCATTGTTTCTAATGGCTGAATAGTACTCCATTGTGTAGATATACCACATTTTTTGCATCCATTCTTCTGTTGAGGGATACCTGGGTTCTTTCCAGCTTCTAGCTATTATAAATAGGGCTGCTATGAACATAGTGGAGCATATATCCTTATTACAAGATGGGAAATCCTCTGGTTATATGCCCAGGAGTGGTATAGCAGGATCTTTCGGAAGTGACATGCCCAGTTTTCTGAGGAACCGCCAGACTGATTTCCAGAGTGGTTGTACCAATTTGCAACCCCACCAGCAGTGGAGGAGTGTTCCTCTTTCTCCACATCTTCGTCAACATCTGCTGTCTACTGAATTTTTAATCTTAGCCATTCTGACTGGTGTAAGGTGAAATCTCAGGGTTGTTTAGATTTTCATTTCCCTGATGACTAATGAAGTTGAGCATTTTTTTAAGATGTTTCTCCGCCATCTGAAGTTCTTCACGTAAGAATTCTTTGTTTAACTCTGTACCCCATTTTTAATAGGGTTATTTGGTTTTCTGGAGTCTAACTTCTTGAGTTCTTTGTATATATTGGATATTAGCCCTCTATCTGATATAGAGTTGGTGAAGATCTTTTCCAATTTGTTGGTTGCCGATTTGTCCTTTTGATGCTGTCCTTTGCTTTACAGAAACTTTGTAATTTTATGAGGTCCCATTTGTCAATTCTTGATCTTAGAGCATACACTATTGATGTTCTGTTCAGGAACTTTTCCCTGAAAAAAAAAAAAAAACATTTGGACCATTATTTCTTAGGTTCACTGTGTCTCTGTTTAGTTTTTGTTTCCCTGATCTGTCCATTGATGAGAGTGAGATGTTGAAGTCGCCCACTATTACTGTGTGAGGTACAATGTGTACTTTGAGCTTTAGTAAAGTTTCCTTTATGAATGTGGATGACTTTTCATTTGGAGCATAGATGTTCAGAATTGAAAGCTCAGCTTGATAGCTTTTTTAAAAATATTTATTTATGTATTATATGTAAGTACACTGTAGCTGTCTTCAGACACCAGAAGAGGGTGTCAGGTATCTTTACAGATGGTTGTAAGCCACCATGTGGGTGCTGGGATTTGAATCCATGACCATTGAAAGAGCAGTCCGTGCTCTTACTGGCTAAGCCATCTCTCCAGCCCCTGGTAGATTTTTCTGGGTATATTATTTTGAGCTGGCATTTGTGTTCTCTTAGGATCTGAATGAGATTTGCCTAGGTTCTTCTAGATTTCATAGTCTCTGGTGAGAAGTCTGGTGTAATTCTGATAGGTCTGACTTGACCCTTTTACCTTACTGCTTTTAAAATTCTTTCTTTGTTTTGTGCATTTGGTGTTTTGACTATTATGTGATGGGAGGAATTTCTTTTCTGGTCTAATCTATTTGGAGTTCTGTAGGCTTCTTGTATGTATATGGGTACCTCTCTCTTTAGGTTAGGGAAATTTTCTTCTATAATTTTGTTGAAAATATTTACTGACCCTTTAAGTTGGGAAGGTCGCTCTCTTCTACACCCATTATCCTTAGGTTTGGTCAACTCTTTGGGTCCTGGATTCCTTGGATGTTTTGGGTTACGAGCTTTTGGCTTTTTGCATTGTCTTTGACTGTTGTGTCAGTGTTCTCTAAGGTATTTTCTGCCACCAATATTCTCTCTTCTATATCTTGTATTCTGTTGGTGATGCATCTATGACTCCTGATATCTTTCCTAGGTTTCCTATCTCCTGGGTTGTCTAACCTTGGTGATTTTTTTTATTGTTTCTAGTTCCATTTTTAGATCCTGGATGGTTTTGGTCAATTCTTGCACCTGTTTGGTTGTGTTTTCCTGTAATTCTATAAGGGAATTTTGTGTTTCATCTTTAAGGGCTTATACCTGATTGCCTGTGTTCTTCTGTATTTTTTATGGAGTTATTTATGTCCTTCTTAAAGTCCTTTCTCATTGTCATGAGATGTGATTTTAAATAAAAGTCTTGTTTTTCTGGTGTGTTGGAGTATTCAGGGCTGGCTGCAGTGGGAGAACTGGGTTCTGATCATGCCAAGTAGCCTTGGTTTCTGGTGCTTATGCTCTTGCCCTTGCCTCTTGCCATTTGGCTATCTCTGGTGTTAGCTGGTCTTCTGTCTTTGACTGTGTCTTGTCAGTCCTGCAAGCCTGTGTGTCAGTATTCCTGTGAAACCAGTTCTCTCTGAGAGGAATTTGGATATGGTGAGCTGTGGCACAGGGTCAGCTCCAAGGTACAGATAGAAACTGGAAGGATCCTGTCCCCAGCCTTTCCTTGGGTCCTGTATCCTGATGGCCCCAAGCAGGGCTCTCCTGTGCCAGGGATTTAAGCAGAAGTGGTGGTCTTGCCTGTACTCACAGGTATGTCAGCAGTCCTGGGAAACCAGCTCTCTCCCATATTTGGGTATAGACAGCTGTAGCACATGGTCAGTTCAGGGCCCAGATGGAAACCAGAAGGATCCTGTCCCAGGCTGTTCCTTTATTCCTGTGTCTAGAGTTCTCTGGGTGGGTCCCTCAGAATAGAAGTGGTGGTCTTGCCTGTGCTCACAGACCTGTCAGCATTCCTAGGTGACCAGCTCTCTCCAGGAAGTGTTTGGGTATGGAGCATTGTGGCACAAGTTCAGCTCTGAGCACAGACAGAAACCAGAAGGATCTTGTCCCAGGCTGCTCCTCAGTCCCTGTGTCCTAAGGGTCCCATGGGGGTGCTCCTAAAACAGCTTTGCTGTATGTTTTAAGGGATATTTAAGTGCCTGGAGCTGATCCTGGTCCACAGCCCAAATAACACCAGAAGAGATTGCCTCTCCTAGGAGTTCTGACAAGCCTGTGAGCAGTAGTAGGATCACCATTTCTTCTCTCAGGACCTGCCCAGAGACCATAGGCTATGATAACAAAGGAGTAACAAGGGACTGGATTCTTCAGGTTTCCATCTGAGCCCAAGTTGATCCTGCGTTATAGCACTCCATACACAAATACAATACAGTGAGAACTGGCCTCCCATGAGTGCCTACACACCTGTGAGCACAGATAAAACCATCA
Source organism: Apodemus sylvaticus (assembly GCF_947179515.1). Classification (NCBI taxonomy): domain Eukaryota; kingdom Metazoa; phylum Chordata; class Mammalia; order Rodentia; family Muridae; genus Apodemus; species Apodemus sylvaticus. Next base: position 116,699,786 of record NC_067474.1, on the reverse strand, counting down.
CTTCTGCTCTAATTTCTAACCCAAGATGGAACTACTTGGGGCCATCTGGACTCAGGAACCAAGGAACAGCCAGGAGCAGGATCCTTCCAGTTTCTGTCTGCACCCGGGACCTGACTCTGTACCACAGCCCTCCAAACCCATTCTTCTTGGAGAGAACTGATCTCCCAGGAGTACTGACACAAAGGCTTGCAGGAGTGACAAGCCATAGTCAAAGACAGCAAGACCAGCTAACACCAGAGATAACCAGATGGCAAGAGGCAAGGGCAAGAACAGAAGCAACAGAAACCAAGGTTACTAGGCATCATCAGAGCCCAGCACTCCCACTGCAGTCAGCACTGGATACTCCAACACACCAGAAAAGCAAGACTCTCCTTTAAAATCACATCTCATGATGATGATAGGGGGCTTTAAGAAGGACATAAAAAATGGGGTACAGAGTTAAACAAAGAATTCTCACCTGAAGAACTTCGGATGGCGGAGAAGCATCTTAAAAAATGCTCAACTTCATTAGTCATTAGGGAAATGCAAATCAAAACAACCCTGAGATTTCATCTTACACCAGTCAGAATGGCTAAGATTAAAAATTCAGGAGACAGCAGGTGTTGGAGAGGGTGTGGAAAAAGAAGAACACTCCTCCACTGCTGGTGGGGTTGCAAATTGGTACAACCACTCTGGAAATCAGTCTGGCGGTTCCTCTGAAAACTGGGCACCTCACTTCCAGAAGATCCTGCTATACCACTCCTGGGCATATACCCAGAGGATTCCCCACCATATAATAAGGATACATGCTCTACTATGTTCATAGCAGCCCTATTTATAATTGCCAGATGCTGGAAAGAACCCTGGTATCCCTCAACAGAAGAGTGGATGCAAAAAATGTGGTATATCTACACAATGGAGTACTATTCAGTCATTAGAAACAATGAATTCATGAAATTCTTAGGCAAATGGATGGAGCTAGAGAACATCATACTAAGTGAGGTAACCCAGACTCAAAAGGTGAATCATGGTATGCACTCACTAATAAGTGGATATTAACCTAGAAAACTGGAATAGCCAAAACATAATCCACATATCAAATGAGGTACAAGAAGAAAGGAGGAGTGGCCCCTTGTTCTGGAAAGACTCAGTGAAGCATTATTCGGAAAAACCATAATGGGGAAGTGGGAAGGGGTGGGTGGGAGGTCAGGGGGAGAGAAGGGGGCTTACGGGACCTTTGAGGAGTGGGAGGGGCTAGAAAGGGGGAAATCATTTGAACTGTAAATAAAAAATTATATCGAATAAAAAAAATCCCTAAAAAAAAAAAAAAGAAGCAGAAGAAGGACATAAATTACCCCCTTAAAGAAATACAGGAGATCACAGGATATTATTTTGTGCTTGATGTGGGAAAGCTAGCATGGTAGTACCTGAGCTGGGAATGCTATCTGAACTGCATCCCACAGGTCTGTATCTCTCTCTGTAATGTGTATGTTTTTCCAGCATGCACTTATATTCATTACACACACAGGAGTCCAGATGTGAGAATAGGATTGAATGGAAGTTGAATTCCATAGAGCTGGAAGAATAAGAGCCTACAGGTTGGTAGCAGGAAAGAATCCTAGTGGTCTAAACACAGAGCAAGTGCTCTAATCTGTTGTACAATCTCTATTGCCTCTAAGGTGTCCAATTTTGAGGTATTATACACACCAGAAAGCACAGTACTCAATAGTCTGTAAATACAAAATGAATTTGCTCTATAGGCTGGCACCATCTGGACAACATAACCTAAAACACAATATGCATGTACTTGTGTAACAAAACAGTGCTAAGATGCTGAGGCAGAGCTACAATTCTGAGGAAACAATCATGACATGGAGCTGTATCCAGAGGCAATGAACCAGAAGATGCACAAGGAATTCCCTCCATAGAGGACTTCATTGCAAGAATCATGCCATTGTCTTTCTTTCTTTCTTTCTTTCTTTCTTTCTTTCTTTCTTTCTTTCTTTCTTTCTTTCTTTCTATCTTTCTTTCTTTCTTTTTTTTTTGTAAGGGATTTTGGTTTTTTGAGACAGGGTTTCTCTGTGTAGCCCTCGATGTCCTGGAACACAATCTGTACACGAGGCTGGCCTCGAACTGAGAAATCCTCCTGCCTACGCCTCCCAAGTACTGGGATTAAAGGCATGCACCACCACTGCCCGCCCATGCCACTGTCTTAAAGAACACTAGTAGCCTCTTCTCCATTTTTGTCCCTGCAGTTCTTTTCTGCAACAGGGGAACTGGGATGCAGGCCAAGGCTAGATTTTTAAATTCATAAATAAAATATAATATAATAATGATAATAACAAAAACAATAATAGGACATTGTTAGCATATGAAGAACATCAATCCCAGTGGGTTTGAGGCATGACAAACCTGCTTATACTGTCTCTACCTTTCTGTGGGTGAAGTGACCTGGAAAGCAGACAGGCCCTCAGGAGATGGATAGAATATGCATTCCACTTGTGTTGAATAAGTTGTATTGTGGGAGAATACTTTCACAGATGAAGCTACTCAACATTTTGGAAGAACAAGAAGATAGACTATGGTCATAGTAAGTCCTGTCACAGCCCATCTCTGGGAGAACTGATAGTTCTAACAACTCCCCCACACCCCATTTCTAGAATGTTCTTGCCTTCAGGGTCTAGTGTAGGAATGACACTGAGTCCACAATCATATCACATCACAAGGAAGGTTCTGAACAGATGTGGGATTTCAAGAGCCACTCACAATTAGTTTGACAATTCTGTGTCCATACCCACCAAGGAGCCAAAGAGTGGGAAGTAAAGAGTAAAAGACAATGTCATAATTAACTTTAATGCTACCAATATGTCTTATATGATAATGTCTTTGATCATACATCATGAGGTCATAGGATACTATGAACATAAACCTATAAAACTGAGGTCAGTGACTCAGTAGCACATGAGAGGAGACCATTCAGTTCATAGATTGGCCATATATTTACAACATGGGGAAGACACTGGCGATTCTGTCCCGATAGGGGCACATTTAGAAATGCAGTACCGTCTTTCTGATTCTACAAGGTGTCTGATGTTATTATCTTATTCTTCATTTCAAGTGACACTTGTGGTCTCCATACACAGAACACCATTTTGATTCCAATGGATCTGAAGCCATGAAATTCTGCAATACCATGATGACTGTACTTCCTCAGATATAATGTCCTAGCATCTAGAATCAGCCTCCTCTTTACTGCCAGCAACGGCAAAGTCTGGTCTCCGTATCATAGATGCAGCGACTCCTACAATAACGGCAGGTTTTTGTAGCAAATGTGATTGTCTTGGGCTGCTTTCTGGCCATGAGTGTATCCATGTGATTTCGACACAGTTGGGAAAATCTGTGCAGTATAAGATAACCCTCGTGATCATAGCACTCTAGTGGGGCAGGGTAGTGCTCAACAATCAACTTGCTTTGGTTGGCCATGCATTGCAGAAGGTCCTCCATTACAGCAGTGGAGAAGTCATTCTCATAGAAATTGACTGAGGTGAGCTGTGAGCACTGGCCCAGAGCTGGCAAAAGGACATTGAGCTGAGAGTCGTTCATCCTGCAGTTCTCTAACTGCAGGGTCTGCAGAGTATCAGATACATTCTCTAGGAGTATTCGGAGACTCTTGGAACATGACTTGGGAAACACTACACCATCAAAGTACAGGTGTTTAAGTTGATGGAGCCTCTGACACTCTGACATTTGTTTCAAGTCTGACTTTGAGAGTTGGCAGACAGTCATAGACAAGGACTCCAAGGGGCTCTTCAGGGATCTAGAGAAAGAACAAGACAATTGTTCTGGCTCATGGTGCTGGAGGACACTAGTAAGATTGATACTGACACAGAGAATCCACATGTGTAGAGTCAATTTATGCTTATATTGAAGGTCCACCCTGGGAAACAGCATGTTGATGTCTCCTCATAGCATTGTTCACTGAAGCATATTACAGTCACGTTGAGTGGGATCAGACCACAGGTCTGCAACTCCCCTTCCTCACTCTGTCAGAGAACTAGAGTTTGCCCCATCATGCTAGGAGAGCACACCTAGAAAGAACTAGCACAGAAGGGTTCTGGCAATATCGTGGCCTATGTCCTGTAGACTTTATCCATGTCCCGGCTATTTCCACTATTTTTATCCCTGATCACAATGTTTCACCCTTGACAATGATGACCTCCACCACAGTGTAACAGATTTCTCGTCTACTTAGTCCCAACTTGTGTTCAAATCATCATTTCCTTTACAGAGAAGTAGAGGCTGACTGACTCCAAAAGAGGAACAAACTGGTTCCTGTTCTCACATATCTTTGTAGAGGGTAGGTGTGGAGCCTCCCCATATCTGGCCCCTCTGCTCTGTCCTGTTACCATGAATCAGTCTTGCCTGGATCCCAAAGAGTAATATGAAAAGTACACTTACAGCGTCTGACCCACACAATGGAATGCTTACAAGACAGCTTTCTCAATATCCCCTACGCCAGCCCATAATCTTCTACATGAGTGGGGACCAAATTAAATGTGTGCCATCAAGAAGGAAACAATCCACACATTAATAGTGTAATAAGTGCACCACTGTAGCATCCTCTATGACTGTCACACCTCAGATGCCCACTAATGATTGAAGTAAATGGAAAGGCTGTTGCTATAACAGAAACAGATAACTATCCTTCCTTACCTGAACAACTGTTTCAGGTTGTCACTGGAAAAGAAGTCACCATTCATGCAGAAGTGTTGGAGATAGTTGAGTTTGGAGAACTGAGAAAGGAATTTGGCAGCACAGTTTTTTACATCTGCAAAACGGAGCACACCACCTACTGAGTTCCTCGATCTTATTTCCCTTAGATGGAATTTGTGAAGATTTCTCATCTGGCCAAAGCAAGGTGCAAAGCAACCTAGAAAGGAGAGGACCTGCTTTGTGTATATTTCCAATTCCTCAATATAGTTTGGCTGAAAAATGTTCAAGATCTCCCTGATACTCTCCACCGAGAAGTGACAAATCTTCATCTTCAGACAGCATAGCCTCAAAGATTGTTTTCTCTGCTGGGCCCATTTTAGTAAGTATATTTGATGTTGCAGACGGAAGCCAAGGCTCAGGTCAGTGACCACCTTCACACGCTGCCTCAGTGCATATCTAGGAATGTGCTTTGCAACGTGCTTCTCATTCCCAGTCTTTGCTGAGCAGACTTCATCCTTTCTTCCAGCACTTACATCCCAAAACTCCTGGTGCACATCTCTCAAGTCCAAGACTTGAAGTTTCCTGATTCTGTGAAAGATAAAGGCAAAGTTTCATAATGTAAAATGAACCAACATGGAGTTGGCCTTGATCCCACATGTCTAAGATCAGCTCCATCACAGCCACGTCACACCAGGCAGGCAAAGACACTGCATTGAGCTGCATCTGGAGACATGCCCTATTTCCCTCCATTTATTTGCTCTTGACTTGTGTCTCTTCCCTATCTAGTGCCTGTAGGAAAGCCACAGAAAGGCTCATCCTAAAATGGCTCCTTGTACCCTGATCTGTCCTGACCTATGACTGTCATTTAATTAGTTTTCAAATTGAATGTTATTTCCACAAATCCCCATGTCAATGATATCAATCGCCCCCGTGCTGTTTTCCCCATCCTTCCTGCCCTAATGTGTGATTTCCCACTATCCCTATGATTCCGCATCTACCCTCCTTGGACCTTGCTTACCTGGGACTAACATTCTGTGTCAGCAGTATATCTATGCCATCCAGCACAGCTTGAAAGACCTCCACATCAGGGGTTTTCATCAATGCCCCCCATAGGGAGGCAGGGAAAGGGCCAGGCTGCCACCATTGCCTTCAATATCTCTGTGTGTCTGCCATTGAAGGCCTCCAGGAAGAGTGGTGGGAAAAGCACAGTGGGCAGGTGATGCAGATTGGAAGAGTTTATGGCATCTTTCCTCAGCAGAGCATCCAGTGCCAGCTTCTCGAGTGTGGGAGGGTTGTAGGTGCTCATCCTGATAGATATTCTGTCAGAAGCAACAGGTGAAGCATTTAGGAGACACAATTTCAGGCTAAGTTTTGAGAAGTGCTATTTCTAAATATTGCAGGAACCAGAAGGCCAGAGCCCATGCTCTGGCAATAATGGAGAACACAGTCTGCCCAATTATACAATCCTGTGGTCTCCAGGCCACAAGTTCACCACTCTCAGCATGTGGATTCTCTTTTAAGCATACACAGTGGAAAATGTTAACCACTGTTGCATGGGATATCAAACCATGCTTCTCTTAATCTCATGCCTAATATAAGGCAAAGTTTCAGACTGGCCAGAGTCTTGTTTCAGGAAAAAGACACTGAACATCTTTGCAGGCCCTGAAGAAAATATACTGCTGATGTCACAGATGCAACCAGGCTTCTTGTCCTTGCAACAGATTGATCCTTCCTGAGAAGGGCTAAGGAGATCCTATGAGATGCCTGTCTGTATGTATCACTTAACAGTTTGAAGGCCAGGGTGAGAAATCTAGGCTATATTGTATTGTTTTGGGAAATGAGGTAAAATTCATAGCCACCTGGATAAATAATCAGACCACATCTAAAATGCAAAACCTATGCAAGGCGGTGGTGGCACAAGCCTTTAATCCTAGTACTTGGGATTCAGAGGCAGGCGGATATCTGAGTTTGAGGCCAGCCAGGGCTACACAGAGAAACCCTGTCTCGAAAAACCAAGACAAATAAATAAATGAATAAATAAATAAACAAACAAATAAATAAATATTAAACAAATACATAAACACATAAAATGCCAAACCTGCAACATTCCCCAGAGATTTGAAAAGCCATGCTACTGAATGAGAGCACCTGCTCATGTGAGTCTTAGAGGAGAAGCCAGGTATCCCTCAATAGAAGAATGGATGCAAAAAATGTGGTATATATACACAATGGAGTTCTATTCATCCATTAGAAACAATGAATTCATGAAATTCTTAGGCAAATGGATGGACCTGGAGAACATCATACTAAGTGAGGTAACCCAGTCTCAAAAGATCAAACATGGTATGCACTCACTAGTAAGTGGATATTAACCTAGAAAACTGAAATACCAAAAACATAATCCACACATCAAATGAGGTACAAGAAGAACAGAAGTGTGGCCCCTTGTACTGGAAAGACTCGGTGTAGCAGTATAGGGCAAAACCAGAACAAGGAAGTGGGAAGAGGTGGGTGGGAGAACAGGGGGAGGGAAGGAGTCTTATGGGACTTTCAGGGAGTGGGGGGCCAGAAAAGGGGAATCATTCGAAATGTAAATAAAAAAATATATCCAATAAAAAAAGAGGATTTTAAATGTCTTCATTGAAATTATTCTGTAGTGGGGTCTGTTTCCACTAAACAAATGCTCTACCATTCAGCAAAAAATCCAGATCATCTATTTCTTTTTATTTAATTTCATGTAATGATGAGGTGTTTTCTTGTAGCCAAGTGTTGCCTGGATTGTGTTATTTTGTACCCAGTACATTAATTTTGTTTTCATGTGTGGCTGATATATATATTTTCATACATTCCTACATATTTACATACATACACACATACATACATACATACATACATACATACATACATACATACATATCTTACACAATGTCTGATCACCTGGACAACAATGAAGCAACCACATCCTACAACCTAAAGCCGTGGATCCTGGGTGAGCTGTGGCTTCAGGGACACAAGCCAAAAGCTAGAATTTTCTGCTTGTGTGCCTGAAGCCTGCCCAAGTGTAATTTGTAAGGTATAGTTAAAAAGAAATTCTAGTTCATATACTTGCAAAACCATAATCTGTGAAACATAGATTAAGAGACTACAGACAAATTAAATTATAAACAAGATCCTAAGTGAAATTCCAGATTAAGTCTAGAAAACTGGATGAAACCAGAAGGTCCAAGAGTTCAAGCTCTTGAAGTCTCAAGTTGGTGAGCAGGGGGAGGGGAATGGATAGGGGACTTTCAGAGGAGAAAAGTGGAAAGGGAATAGGATTTGAAATGTAAATAAACACCAGGCAGTGGTGGCACATGCCTTTAATCTCAGCACTTGGGAGGCAGAGGCAGAGGAAGAGGCAGAGGCAAAGGCAGGCAGATTTCTGAGTTCAAGGCCAGCCTTGTCTACAGAGTGAGTTCCAGGACAGGTAGGACTACACAGAGAAACCCTGTCTCGAAAAACCAAAATGAATTTTTAAAAAAGTAAATAAACAAATTATCTAAATTATCTTATAATAAAAACAAGTTCAAGCCCAGATTGTTCCATGACATTCTATCTTTAAAACCTCAGCAATTCCCATGTAATCCCATTTCTCATTAAAACTGAATTCTATCCTATTTAAACATTATAAATTGGAAATGAAGTTAAAGCCGGATGGTGAAAAGGCTAGGCCAGCTTGCAAGAAACCTCCTTATAGAGGTAAATTTCTTACCTGATATGGACACTGGCTCCAGGGTTCCTACTCCGAGCAGGAACAGGCAGTGACTCCAAGCTTCAGGACACTGACATCTCTTTGCCTTCCTCTGGCCCTTTTATACACTTTTCTTCTCTCACCTCCCCATAGCCCCACCTTCCTAACACAAGCTTCTTTCTCATTGGTCCATTGAATCACCACACACTCAATCCTGTTAAAGATTCTCTCTCCCCCCCATCTACCTCCCCACCCCCTAAAACCCCCTCTCCACACCAATTTGCAACCCCACCAGCAGTGGAGGAGTGTTCCTCTTTCTCTACACCCTCTCCAACACCTGCGGTATCCTGAATTTTGAATCTTAACCATTCTGACTTGTGTAAGGTGAAATCTCAGGGTTGTTTTGATTTGCATTTCCCTAATGACTAATGAAGTTGAGCATTTTTTAAGATGCTTCTCCGCCATCCGAAGTTCTTCAGGTGAGAATTTTTGCTTAACTCTGTACCCCATTTTTTAATAGGGTTGTTTGGTTTTCTGGAGTCTAACTTCTTGAGTTCTTTATATATATTGGATATTAGCCCTCTATCTGATGTAGGATTGGAGAAGATCTTTTCCCAATTTGTTGGTTGATGATTTGTCCTCTTGATGGTGTCCTTTGCCTTACAGAAACTTTGTAATTTTATGAGGTCCCATTTGTCAATTCTTGATCTTAGAGCATAAGCTATCGGTGTTCTGTTCAGAAACTATCTCCCTGTACCGATGTCCTCAAGGGTCTTCCCCAGTTTCTTTTCTATTAGCTTCAGAGTGTCTGGCTTTATGTGGAGGTCCTTGATCCATTTGGATTTGAGCTTAGTACAAGGAGACAAGGATGGATCAATTCACATTCTTCTGCATGCTGACCTCCAGTTGAACCAGCACCATTTGTTGAAAAGGCTATCTTTTTTCCATTGGATGTTTTCAGCCTCTTTTTCAAGGATCAAGTGGCCATAGGTGTGTGGGTTCATTTCTGGATCTTCAATCCTGTTCCATTGATCCTCCCGCCTGTCACTGTACCAATACCATGCAGTTTTTAACACTATTGCTCTGTAGTATTGCTTGAGGTCAAGGATACTGATTCCCCCAGACTTTCATTTGTTGCTGAGAATAGTTTTAGCTCTCCTGGGTTTTTTGTTATTCCAGATGAATTTGAGCATTACTCTTTCTAACTCTGTGAAGAATTGAGTTGGGATTTTGATGGGTATTGCATTGAATCTATATATTGCTTTTGGCAAAATGGCCATTTTAACTATATTGATTCTACTGATCCATGAGCATGGGAGGTTTTCCCATTTTTTGAGATCTTCTTCCAGTTCCTTCTTCAGAGTCTTGAAGATCTTGTCATACAGATCTTTCACATGTTTTGTAAGAGTCACCCCAAGATACTTTATACTGTTTGTGGCTATTGTGAAGGGGGTCATTTCCCTAATTTCTTTCTCAGCCTGCTTATCCTTTGAGTATAGGAAGGCCACTGATTTGCTTGAGTTGATTTTAGAACCTGCCACTTTGCTGAAGTTGTTTATCAGCTGTAGGAGTTCTCTAGTGGAGTTTTTTGGGTCACTTAGGTAGACTATCATGTCGTCTGCAAATAATGATAGTTTAACTTCTTCCTTTCCAATTTGTATCCCTTTGACCTCCTTATGTTGTCGAATTGCCCGAGCTAGTACCTCAAGTACAATATTGAAAAGATAAGGAGAAAGTGGGCAGCCTTGTCTAGTCCCTGATTTTAGTGGGATTGCTTCAAGTTTCTCTCTATTTAGTTTGATGCTGGCTACCGGTTTGCTGTATATTGCTTTTACTATGTTTAGGTATGGGCCTTGAATTCCTGTTCTTTCCAAGATTTTAAGCATGAAAGGATGCTGACAGTTTGCGTCTTATAGGACTGGTGAAGGGCATATCTTCTGGACCTTCCCACTGTAGAGGATTGAGTTTTACACAAAGTATTCACTCTAACATTGCAATTTCCCTAAGCCTTAAAATCCCTTCATCAACACTAAGCCAAGGGATATCAGTCATCTCCAACTCCTTTTCAGTAGGCCATCTTTTGACAAATACTTCAACCATCCCATCAAACAGACTCTTGACACCTGTTTTAACTGTGTGAGTTTCCATATTAAACCTAGAATCTCCACTCAGAGGGCCCATGCCAATAAACTCAGCCTGCTCTAGTTTTATGTTCCTTACACCATTATCACACACCCTTAAAATCCATTGCCACACATATTCTCCAGACTTCTGCTTGAATGAATTAGCAAACTCACAAGCTCCTTATTGGTAGAGTGTATTTCCTCATGGACAACACTTTCTACCTCCTCTTTAGGGGCCTGCTTTGCCTTGAGTCTGGTTATAGGTCTAGAAGAAACTATTGGTGGGCCCTGGGAAACATCAGTATTGTCAGCAAAAGTCACTGCTGGATTATCAGGCTCTGAGGGATTGTACTAGCTAGTTTCGTGTGTCAACTTGACACAGGCTGGAGTTATCAGAGAAAGGAGTTTCAGTTGGGAAAGTGCCTCCATGAGATCCAATTGTGGGGCATTTTCTCAATTAGTGATCAAGGGGGGGGGGCTTTTGCGTGGTGCCATCCCTGGGCTGGTATTCTTGGGTTCTATAAGAGAGCATGCTAAGCAAGCCAGGGGAAGCAAACCAATAGGAAACATCCCCCCATTGCCTCTGTATTAGCTCCTGCTTCCTGATCTGCTTGAGTTCCAGTTCTGACTTCCTTTAGTGATGAACTGCAACGTGGAAGTTTAAGCTCAATAAACCCTTGCCTCCCCAACTTGCTTCTTGATCATGATGTTTGTGCAGGAATAGAAAACCTGACTAAGACAAATTGGTACCAGTGTAGTGGGGTATTCCTCTAACAACCTGACCATAGTTTTGGGGAGGACTGTGGAAGGACTTTGGAACTTTGAGCTAGAAAAGCCATTAGAATATTAATAGCTCGGTGGAAAGTTCTGTAGGAGCTTGGAAGACAATGTTAAGAACAGTGCAAAAGATGGAGGCCTGGCTTGTGAAATTTCAGAGGGAAGATTAAAGACTCTTACAGTGGCCATGTTTTGATTGCGAAGATTCTGTGGTTTTGATTAGCTGGGGCTGAAGAATCAGCTGTGAGTAACAAGATACCAGAACCACTAAAGCAAACCTTTGTGTTACAGGGACTATTGACATGTGGGTCCCCTGCAGAGGGTGTGGCCCAGATTAAAGGCATGTGCCTCTATGCCTTTAATCCCAGATGATCTTGAACTCGGAGATTTCCTTGTCTTAATCTTCTGGAATTCATAGCCCGGCCACCCCTTCATTCAAGGGATTCTGGATCTGTAAACTGGCTCAAGTCTGGAAATGGATTCACTGGCCGAGATTGTCTTTTGCCATGATCCAATTCAGCCTTTCTATGATTTGTTTGAGGATTTTTCTGCTTATACAAATCAAACAGATATGCAGTAGGTTTCCTATTTATTTCATCCCTGGAAACACCATGATTCATTAGCCAGCACCAAAGGGCCTAGCGTGTTATACCATTATAAATTCCATCTCTCTGCCCATTACGGGGTATGTCATTATAAACATTGTTTTGTCTATGCTGTCCATTATAATAACTATGATCACCTTGTCTCTGGCGATTCCATGCTGCCACCTGGCCCTTGTTAACTCAGGGCCCAATTAAACCCATTGAATTTAATTCATCTAATTGAGCAGCAGCATCTCCAACCGTAAGGTCTGGCACTGTAGAGGATTGGGTTTTACACAACATATCCACTCTAACATTGCAATTTCCCTAAGCCTTAAAGTCCCTTCATCAACACTAAGCCTCCTTTTCAGTAGGCCACCTTTTGATAAATACTTCAACCAGGTCTAGAAGTAACTATTGGTGGGCCCTGAGAAACATCAGTATTGTCAGCAAAAGTCACTGCTGGATTATCAGGCACTGAGGGATTAATTTCCTCAAGTGGAGAAGACATTATTTCAAGGGGTGGGGCTGAGGATACTACTTCTTCAGGTGGAGCAAGTCCTTGAAAATCCGAAGATTCAAAATTCTCAATTTCAACAGGGTCTTCCCACATATCCCCATCCCAAGTTATAGGACCCCATTCTTTTCAAGGGCACACTTAGCAACTTTTAGATTGTTTACTTGAGTCTGGAGCTCTTCAATTTTTTCACACAACTCCTTCCTTTCCTTCATTGTTCCCTCCCAACCCCCCACCCCCACCCCGAGAAGCTAAGAGCAACCAACCACCAAAATCATTTTCCATTCTTTTCTATAATTTGGAGAAAGCCTTGTATACCACTGTATCACGAAATTCATCAAGATTATCAAAGGCATTAGTTTCTCTAAGCTTGAGATATAGTTTCATCCATGAGTCTTCAATATTCTCTGAGCTCCCAGGATGTGGAGAGGTTTCAGTAGTTGAAGGTTCTAGTGGATCAACCAACCAACTCCAAACTAATACAGAGGGAGAATGCCACATGTTTCTGAGGCATCTGACTGGGGTTCTTGGGGTGTGAGTAGAACCCAGGAGGGAAAACAGGCTAGAGTCCTTTCTGTTAATTCCACTGGGTGACACCAAGATCAATACCACAATTTTGAGCCCAATTTGAAGCAAGATTTAACTAAATACTGGTCAGGATAATGGACTCTGTCTCTGCTGAGTCTGGGCTTCCCAGAAAATGGGCATGAGCTACATTGGCCAGGTGCTTATAAGCAAACACACAAGACTACATACCCCACTCCTGGGACCAACTTCTGTATTAGTTTGGGTTCTCTAGAGTCAGAGAATGTATGGGCATTCTCTATATAGTTAAGAAATGTATAGTTAGGCATGGCCCTCCAAAGAGAGATGGGGCCACCCACCCATCTCCAAATTATTAACCCAGAATTGTTCCTGTTAGCCAGGCAGTGGTGGCACACACCTTTAATCCCAGCACTTGGGTGGCAGAGACAGGAAGATTTCTGAGTTTGAGGCCAGCCTGGTCTACAATACAGAACAAGTTCCAGGACAACCAGGGCTATTCAGACAAACCCTGTCTCAATAAACCAAACCAACCAACCAAACAAACAAACAAAAACAAGAATTGCTCCTGTCTTAAAGAAACACAGGGACAAAGAGTGGAATAGAGACTAGAGGAAAGACCATCCAAAAACTGCCCCACCTAGGAATTCATCCAACATGCAGCCACCAAACCCGGACACTAGTGATGATGACAAGAATTGCTTGCTGACAGGAGCCTGATACAGATGTTTCCTTAGAGTCTCTGCCAGATCCCAACCAATAAAGATGCAGAGGGTCACAGCCAACCATCAGGCTGAGCAGAGGGACCCCAGTGGAAGAATTAGGGGAAGGACTTAAGGAGCTGAAGGGGCCTCATCTGACATGAATGGGAGGAGAAGCCCCTGGTCCTGTGAAGGCTTGAAGCCCCAGTGTAGAGAAATGCTAGGACAGTGAGGAGAGAGTGGCTGGGTGTGTGGGGTAGTACCCTCATAGAATCAGGGTAAGCGGCCATAGAATAGGGGATTTGCAAAGAGGAAACTGGGATATAAGATAACATTTGATATGTAAAAAAATATAATATCCAATTAAAGAAAAGAATTAAGAAATCATCAATTTGTCTTTATAGCAACATTTTAAGACAATACATATTCATTTTTTTCCTGTATAAATCTGCTCAAAAGTATGGGTAAATACCTAGTGATTATTATATATATTTAATAATAACAGGATAAAGTATATTGGTATCAGGAATCCTTCCTCAAATGTAATCTCTTTGGCCTTGCCTAGAAGTGCAAATATATCCTGTCATTACAGTCCATGGTGAAACCATCTCAGAAAGATTACCTTGTGGTTTTTGGATTTTCCTATATGGTTCCTGGCACACATTCTTAAAAATGGTGAGAGAAACTAACTGATGGGGTCCATCTCCAATTAATACAACTAGATCCCAACTCCCAAACCTAAGGATCAGGGAACATTTAAAAAGAGGGGGGAGAAACATTGTAAGAGTGCTTGCATGGAAAGAAAGATTTATGAACCAGAGGGTTCAAGGTTGCCTACAGAATCAGCAATCCTGAACTCAAAGTAGCTCTCACTAAGATTGAACCAAAATCAGGGACCCGGTATGCATCTAATCTAAACAATATATACATGTTATAGTTGGGTAGCTTGATATGTTGTCAGACTCCTGACAGAGTGGAAGCTGTGTTCTGATGTTTTTGTGTTCTCTTTGACCCCTGTGCTCCTACTGGGCTGCTTTGTCCAACCTTAATGCCATAGATCAGGTTTCACTGCTGTGAACAGAGACCATGACCAAGGCAACTCTTATAAGAACAACATTTAATTGAGGCTGGCTTGTAGGTTCAGAGAGCCAGACCATTATCATCAAGATCGGAACAAGACAGCATCCAAGCAGGCATGGTGCAGGAATAGCTGAGAGTTCTCCATCTTCAGCAGATGGCTGATAACAGAATACTCAGTTCCAGGCAGCAAGGATGAGGTTCTTAAAGGCCATGACCACAGTGACACACCTACTTCAACAAGCCCATATATCCTCAAAGTTTCTCACCTTCTACCAAAAATATGCAAACTATGACATTCCACTCCCTGGTCCCTATAATCTTGTTCAAACACATGAGACACAGGGAGACATATCTAGCCAGAGCATAATGAAAAAGCAAAATTAGTACAACTTCCAAAGTCTCCATAGTTTATAACAGTCTAAAATGTTAAAACACAAAAATTCAAAGTCTCTTCTGAGATCCACCAATAACTTCTGTAATTCCCAAATCAACGTAGTAAACCAACTAGGCACACTCCAAACTCTGCATCTCCATGTCTATGTCAAAGCAGTTTTCAGATTTCCAGCACCATTTTCACATTTGTAGGCTGGAACAAATTTATTTTCCTAGCTAGTTCCACTCCATGTTAGCTGATTTCCTCAGCTAATAGCCAATGGCCCTGGCAACTCAAACATCTTAGGGTCTCCAAGGCAGTGTCACTATTATGGCTTCTTCTTTCTTTCTTTCTTTCTTTCTTTCTTTCTTTCTTTCTTTCTTTCTTTCTTTCTTTCTTTCTTTGTTATTTTAGTTTTTTTTGGGGGGGGTTGTTTGTTTTTTGTTTTTGTTTTGTTTTTTGTTTTTTGTGTGTTTTGTTTGTTTTGCTTGGTTAGTTGGTTTCTGTTTGTTTTGGTTTGTTTTGTTTTTTTTTATTTTTGAGACAGGTTGTCTCTGAATAGCCCTGGCTGTCCTAGAACTGACTCTGTAGACCAGGAGGGCTTCGATCTCAGAAATCTGCCTGCCTCCGCCTCCCAGAGTGCTGGGATTAAAGGCGTGTGCTACCACTGACCAAATGCTCCTTGTTTCAATGTCTGGGATCCACATATGACCTTCTGGGCTCCTGCAAAGGCCTGATGTCACTTACCTGTGCCCACTGGAACACTCTGAATTTAATTTCATCCACTCCACTGCTGCTGTTGTTCTTAGTGAACATCACATGGTACTGGCATTTCCAATACACCAGGGTCTTCCACTGTAACTAGGGTTCACAAATAGACTCATAGTCTCTCTTTATGGTGCCAAGCCTCACATTTGTTGCATGACCCCTTTATTCCTGGGCCGTCAACTGTAACTGAGGCTGCACCTTCACCAACAGACTTTGATGGCCTCTCATAGTGCCAAGCCTCAGCTTCTCTTTAGGAACCCTTCAGGCTGTCAAAATCAGTCCCACTTGGGTCCCTCTTACACATTACCAAGTACAGCTCCAGCATGAGGTACAAACATGGCTGCCCCTCGAATGCAGCTTCTTTGTGCTCTCAGAAATCTCTCCCCAAAGATTTCATGTCATTGATGCTGGTCTCCTTAATCATCACTAATTTCATAGGTCTAACTAAGTAGCATCAATTGCCCGGTAGTCTTCTCCTCTTGATTATAAAGCTAGAGCCACATGACCGAACCTCCCAAGTTCTGCTGCTTTCAGGAGCTGGAAAATGGCCCTCTTGTCCTATTACATTATCACTAGCTTCCTCATTTCCAACTGCTTCACTGCCTAAGCTTGGCTGTCCTGTATATAGCTGGATAGAATGATCTATAACTTAGAGATATGCATGCCTCTATCCAGGGATTGAGGGTATGTACCACCATAACTGGATTTAAGCATATTTTTTTCACCTAGAACTTTCTCTCTCTCAGGCTACCCTTGACCTCAGAGATCTGGTTGGCTTTATCTCCTGGGATTAGAAGTATGTACCACAATACCTGGATCAAATTTTGATGGCTAGGATCTTATCCCAAGGTCACCAATCTCTTAATTCAATTTAATATTCCCCTGGCCTCCCTGAAACAGGATCACACTTAGCTCTGGCTATCCTTGAATTCTCTCAGTAGAGCAACCTGGCCATAAACTCAAGGAGATCTCTCAGCTTTTGACTCCTGAGTGCTGAGATTAAAGGTGTGTACCTCTAGACATAGCTGAAAAACTTTGTTCTCACTGAGTGAATAGCTTGAAACTCAGAGACATTCTCCTGCCTTTACTTCTGGAGTTCAAAGGTGTGTATCACATGCTGAGATTAGAGAGTTGTGTTATTAAAGCCTTATAGTAGCCAGGCAGTGGTGGTATACGCCTTTAATCCCAGTACTTGGGAGGCAGAGTCAAGCCAATTTCTGAGTTTGAGGCCAGCCTGGTCTACAGAGTGAGTTCCAGAACAGCCAGGGCTACACCAAGAAACCCTGTCTGAAAAAACAAAACAAAACAGAAAACAAAAAACAAACGAACAAAAAGCCTTATTGTCTTTTCACTTCCATTTCATAAGGCTTTTCTGTGATAAACTATCCATCTTGCTCATGATGGTTCTAAATTCCTTGATCAAGCATCATCTCAACCAATCCTCTTGGAAGCAAGGCCTGGAGGCTCCTGCAACCCATTTCAACACTTTCAAATCTGTAAGTTACACATGTGGGTTTTGTTTTTTTTTTTTTTTTTTTTTTTTTTTTTTTTTTTTTTGGTTTTTCGAGAGAGGTTTCTCTGTGTAGTTCCTGCTGTCCTGGAACTCACTCTGGGGACCAGGCTGGCCTCCAACTCAGAAGTAAGCCTGCCTCTGCCTCCCAAGTGCTGGGATTAAAGATATGTACCACCACTGCTCTGCTTGTATTTAGCTTTTAACAATAATTGTTGTTTTTGGACAAAACTGCATTATTTAATGTTTGGCTAACCTAGAACCCCCTACACACTCAAGTTCATGCTCACAGTAATGAATACACTGAAACAAATAGACAAACACAGATATTGAAACCACACCCACTAATTATATCAATACATAAACAAGTACATATAGGTATGCACATAAGAAGAGTCAATCAAGCAGGCAAGTGCATCTATACTTCAAGTTCAGTGTTTGATTTCATACAAGAAGGTCTGATTCAATTAACCAACAGTAGGGGTAATGAGTCTTTAACAGGATTAAGTGGGTGGAAACTTAATGGACCAATGAAAGGGGACCTTAAAGAAGGAGGTGGTACTATTTGGGGATGCAGGTAGAACAAGATGTATAAAAGGGCCAGAGAAAGACAACTAGAATGTCAGAGGCCTGAACCTTGGAGTCACTGTGTGGTCCTTCTGGGAGTAGGAGCCCTGTTGCCAGTGTCCCTATCAGGTAAGTAATTTTCTTCCATAAGGAGACTTCTTGCTTGCTGGGCTAGCCTTGTCACCATCCAACTACAACTTCATTTCTAATTTATAATGCATGATTATTTTCTTGTACCAACCTGAAGACTCCCACCCATCTAACTCTCTGTGATTCTACTTCCATTGAATCCTATGCTTACTTCAGAACCCTTATGTGATGCATATAAGTGCATGCTGGAGAAACATACACTTACATTAAAATAATGAAATATTCACAGTTAAAAAAATACTCTTTAGCACTGTACAGCCAATTGGTTGTCTTCCCTAGGGAAAACCACCTCTTCACTTCCTTGCTTTTCAGTTGCCTACAGTCCTTTGTGTAGAGCTTAGACCCTGTTGCATTTTTTTCTGTCTAATTGGCCATGTTCACTGATGTCATCCTTTTTCAGCTCCTATAAGTGCAATCATGTTTGTCAAGCTTTGTGTGTATAGCTTTTCCTACCACTAGGAGATGCAATCCCACAGCACACTCACTGGCTCTCTAGAGCTACAGTCCTCTTTCCACATCTTCAGCAAAGCTCCCTCTGTATTTTGCGGATGTACCCTTTGGGACTGATATCCACAATTCTTCATCTTTATTGGCTGTGGTTTTCTGTTTTTTTGGATTTGGTTTTTTTTTTTTTTTTTTTTTTTTTTTTTTTTTTTTTTGAGACAGGGTTTCTCTGTATAGCCCTGGCTGTCCTGGAACTCACTCTTTAGACCAGGCTGGCCTCGAACTCAGAAATCTGCCTCCCCCTCCTTCCCAGAATGCTGGGATTACAGGCATGTGCCACCACTGCCTGGCAGTTGTGGTTTTCTGTAGAGGTCTCTGCCTGTTGCAAAGACGAGTTTCCTATGTATACCATAGACTTCAGTTTTAATGTGAAATGGGATTACACGGGAATTTCCTTCGTTTTAAAGATAACATGTCCAGGAACAAGGATGGCCTTGAACTCTCAATTCTTTTGGTTCTGACCAGTTTTCTAGACTTAAGTCTGGAATTTCAGTTAGGATCATCATTATAATTTAATCCTTCTGAAGTCTCTTAAATTACATTTCACAGATTATGGGTTTTGAATTATATGAACTGGAATTCCCACTTAACTACACCTTACAAATTGTGCTGGAGAAGGATTCTGGCACACTAATCCAAAGTTCTAGCTATTGGCTTGGGGCCCTGAAGCCATGACTTATGCAGGAATGATGGTTGTAGGCATATGGTTGCTTTAGCCTTATCCAAGTGATTAGCTATTTTATAAGATTTGTATGTGTGTATGCATGTATGCATGCATGAATGTTGGTATGGGAAAATTATACAACAGCCATACTTGAAAACTAGAATTAATGTCCTGGGTACAAGGGATCACAATGCACGCTGGACTTAGAAGTACTGATAGATATATTGTCTCATCTATGTGTTTGTCTGGACACCAACTTGTCATGGAAACTCTCCTTTCTGCAGCCTATGTACACCTGGCTTCTCTAAGACTCACATAAGGAAAACCTTTCATTCCGAAAGTTTCTAAATGCTCTGGGGAAAGTAGAATGTTTTACTTAGGTTTGGAATTTCAGATGTGGTCTGATAATGTAGCTAGGTAGCTATGAATGAACAAACCTTTTATCTCATTTCCTAAATTAATATAATATGCCTCAGCTTGCACACATTGGTCTCTAAAGCATTAAGTAGTACATACAGAAAGGTATGTCACAGGTTCTCCTTAGCCCTTCCCAGGAGAGATCAATCTGTTGAAAGGACAATAGAGCTGGTTGGGTCTTTGACATCAGCACTATATTTTATTCAGAGCCTGAAAACTTGTTCAGTCTCTTTCTTGTAATAAGACTTTGGTCAGAATGTATGCTCCTGAATAACCATAATACAAGGCATGAGATTAAGAGGATCAGGGGTTGGTAATCTATGTGACATTGGTCAAGTTTTTCCACTGTGGGTGCTTACAAGAGAATCTGTATGCTGAGAGTGATGAATTTTTGGCTTGGAGACCACAGGACTGGATCACTGAGCAGACTGAGTTCTGTAATATTGCCAGAGCATAGGCTATGGCCTTCGGGTTTCTGCAAAGGTGAGACAAAGAAATTTTCAAAACTTAGCCTGCAGTTATGTCTCCTAAATGCTTCACTAGGATCCTTCCAACTGAATATCTATCAGGATGAGCACCTACAACCCTCCCACACTCCAGCAGCTGGCACTGGATGCTCTGCTGAGGAATGATGCCATAGACTCCTTTGATCTGGATCACCTGCCCACTATGCTCTTCCCACCACTCTTCCTAGAGGCGTTCAATGGCAGACACACAGAGATATTGAAGGCAATGGTGGCAGCCTGGCCCTTTTCCTACCTCCCTTTGGGGCCATTGCTGAAAACCAATGATGTGGAGATGCTGCAAGCTGTGCTGGATGGCATAGATATACTGCTGACCCAGACAGTTCTCCCCAGGTAAGTAAGGCCTTAGGAGGCTAGAAAGGGAATCATGGGATTAAAGTGGTTACATACACACACAGGAGGGCAGGGAAACCAGCATCAAACAGGGCAGAGGCTAATGATGTCATCAATTTGCAGTTCTACAGAATTACTATTCAAGTTGAAAGCTGATCTAAATGAAAGTCATGAGCCAGGACAGGTCAGAGCACAAGTATCCAGAGTAGGATGAGCCTGTCCATGGCTTTAGTACAGACTCTAGATATGGAAGAGACACAAGTCAAGAGCAAATGAATGGTGGAAAGTGGGGCATGTCTCCAGATACATACAGCTCATGCAGTATCCTTGCATGCCTGATGTGAGGTGCTATGATGGAACTGAAATTAAATAGTGAGATCTAAGTGGACACAATGTTGGTTCCTGTTTTACATTATGATACTTTACCTTTTTCCCCTCACAGAAAGCTTCAAGTGTTGGACTTGAGAGTTGTGCACCAGGATTTCTGGGATGCATGGGCTGAAAAAGAGGATAGTGTCTGTTCAGCAGATGTTTTGATCAAGAAGCAAGTTCCAGACTACAATCTTGGTTATCCACTGAGGCAGTGTTTTCAGGTCGTCACGAACCTGGCCCTCTTCTTTTCTCTGAACAAACACCAAACATGTTTGCTGCAGTGGGCCCAGGAGAGAAAAGACTCTTTGCAACTTTGCTGTCTGAAGATGAAGATTTGTGACTTCCCATTGGAGATTATCAGGGAGGTCTTTAATATGTTCCAGCCAAAGTATATTGAGGAATTGGAAATAAACACAAATCAGGTCATGTACTTCCTGAGTTTCTTCGGACATTTCCTTGGTGAGATGAGAAATCTTCTCAAATTCCATCTACATCAAACCCACTTCAACTTTAGTCTTATGAACACAGTGAAAGATGTAAAGATGTGTGCTGCCCAATTCTTTTCTCAGTTCTCCAAACTTAACCATCTCCAGCATCTCTATGTGAATGGTGCCCACTTTTCCTATGACAACATGAAAGAGTTGTTCAGGTAAGGAAGGATGGTGAGTTGTTTCTCTTCTGGCAGCAAACCTTTCTCTATATGTGGAGCATTAGCAGATACACTTGGTGTGCCAATCACAGGGAATGTTACAATTATAGACTCATTACAGTATCATAGTATGGATTATTTGTTTCTTAACTGACCTCACTTGATTCAATTCCCACTCCTTTGCAGAGTCTGGGTTGTGTGAGGGTATATTGAGAATGCTTCCTTGCACACATGTCCATTGTTTGGGTCAGATGCATTAAATGTTCTTTGCATATTCCTGTTTGGGATCCAGGCAAAGCTAATAGAAGGAAAAAGGACAAAGCAGAGAGCCCTCAGCTGGAGAGGCTCTGCACCTGCCCTCTATATAGATATATGAGATCAGGAACCAGTCTTTTCCTCTATTGAAGTCAGTCAGCCTCTCATTCTCAATAAAGAAAGGATGGTTTGAACTAAGGAAATGGGAACTAAGTATGGTTGGGACTAAGTAAATGGAAAATCTGTGACACTGGGGTGGGAGTTATCACACTCAAGGGTACAACACTGAAATCAGGGATGGAGACAGTAGAGATAGCAGGGACATGGATAAACTCTGCAGGACACAGGCCAAGATGTTGCAAGAAGCTTTCTGTGCTAGATCTTTCTAGGTATGCTCTTCTGGCAAGATTGGGAGCTCTAGTTCTCTGACAGAGTGAGTATGGAGAGTTGCAGGCCTGTGGTCTGAGCCCACCCTACCTGACTGTGATATGCTTTTGTATACAATGCTATGAGCAGACACCAACATGCTGTTTCCCCAGGGTGGACCTTCAACATAAGCATAGATTGACTCTACATATGTGGATTCTCTGTGTCCGTATCAATCTTACTAGTATCCTCCAGCACCATGAGCCAAAACAATTTTCTTGTTCTTTCTCTAGATGCCTGAAGAACCCCTTGGAATCATTGTCTATGGTTTTCTGCCATCTCTCAGTGTCAGACTTGAAACACATGTCAGAGTGTCAGAGGCTATATCAACTGAAACACTTGCACTTCTATGGTGTACTGTTTTCTGAGTCATGTTTCAAGCGTCTCCAAATTCTCCTAGAAAATATATCTGAAACTCTACAGACCCTGCAGATAGAGAACTGCAGGATGACAGACTCTCAACTCAAAGTCCTCTTGCCAACACTGATCCATTGCTCCCAGCTCACCTTGGTCAATTTCTATGACAATGACTTCTCTACTCCTGTACTGAAGGACCTTCTGCAATGCATGGCCAATCTAAGCAAGTTGACTGTTGAGCGGTACCCTGCCCCTCTAGAGTGCTATAATGACATGGGTAATGTTGTGGCGGAGAGATTTTCCCAAGTGTGTCGTGAGCTCAAGGATATACTCATGGCCAAAAGGCAGCATAAGACACTCTTTTTTGCTACTGTCCCCTGCACTCATTGTTGGATGCGCTGTGTCTATGACATGAAGACCAGACTTTGCCATTGTTGGCAGGAAAGAGGAGATTGATTCTGGATGCT
Source organism: Apodemus sylvaticus (assembly GCF_947179515.1). Lineage (NCBI taxonomy): Eukaryota > Metazoa > Chordata > Mammalia > Rodentia > Muridae > Apodemus > Apodemus sylvaticus. The sequence continues at coordinate 116,676,703 of NC_067474.1, read as the reverse complement.
GAGAAAGGAAATCTGGGGAAGTACAGTCATCACACTGTTCCAGAATTAAAAGCTTCAGATGTACTGGAATCAAAATGGTGTTCAGTGTATGGAGACCTCAGGGATGGCTTGGCATGAAGAACAATAGGATAATAACATCAGGTGTCTTATGGAATCATAAAGACAGCTCTACATTTCTGAATGTGCCTTCATCAGCACAGGATCACCAGCAGTGTCCCTATGTTGTAAATATATGTCCAATCTATGAACTGAATGGTCTCCTCTTATGCTACTGAGTCACTGACCTAAGTTTTCAGTTTATAATCATGGTGTCCTATGACCTCATCATGTATATGATCCAGGAAATTGTCACCTAAGCTATGTTGTAAGCAAAGTCAAATATGACATTGTCTTCTCTTTAATTCCTACTGTTTGCCTCCTTGTTTTGCTATGTGCACAGAAATGCCAAACTAATTGTGAAGGGCTCTTGGAAACTACCCTCTGTACAGAACCATCCTTGGGATGTGATGGGACTGTGAGCACAGTGGCTTTCCTACACAAGTCCCTGAAGGGTGAACACATTTTAGAAACAGGGGTGGGGTACTTCTTAGAACTTATGGTTCCATCAGTGCTCACAAAGATGGGATATCATAGGACTTATTATGACCATGGAGCATAGTTTCATCTGTGAAAGTGTGCTCTCACAACATAACTTATTCAGTACAAGTAGAATGCACACTATACTCATTCCCTGAGGGGCTGAACCCTCTACGGGTCAAGTCATTCACATAAATGTAAAGAAAAGATAAACAGGCTTGTCACACTTCAGGCACACCTGGGATTCCTAATCTCCATTTCTGGACAGTTTTTCTTAGAGACAGTGTAGTTAGTTCAACAACAAAGTCCCCTGTGGAAGAGAATCATTCTGCAGCTTCTGGTTCATTTTCTCTGGGTTCATCTTCAGGACAAGACTCTGTTTCCTCAGCCTCGTAGCTCTGCCTCAGCAGCTCACAGCACTCTCTCTCTCTCTCTCTCTCTCTCTCTCTCTCTCTCTCTCTCTCTCTCTCTCTCTCTCACACACACACACACACACACACACACATACACACACTGTGTTTTAGGATGTGTTGTCCACATGATGCCAGGCTATAGAACAATCTCAGCCACTGTTTCCAGGCTACTGAGTACCTGGCCCTCAGGTGTATACCCTACCTCAAATAGTACACCTTAGGATCAGGAGACATGGCCCAGAAGATTAGTGTGATTGCTACACATTTAAACCATTCTAGGATTCTTTTCTGGTACCAACCTGAAGAATCCCTTCCATCTAACTCTCTGATTCAACTTTCATTGGGTCCTATGCTCACTTCAGAACACTTATGTTATGCATATAAGTACATGCTGGCGAAACATGCAGTTACATTAAAATAAGTAAATATTCACAGTTTAAAAATACTGTTTAGCCAGTTGGTGGTGGCACAGGAATTTAATCCCAGCACTTAGGAGGCAGAGGCACACAGATTTGTCAGTTCGAGGACAGCCTGGTCTACAGAGTGAGTTCCAGGACAGCCAGGGCTACAGAGAAATCCTGTCTCAAAAAACAAAACAAAACAAAACAAAATACTGTTTAGCAATGTACAACCAAATGGTTGTCTTCCCTGGGAAAACCAGGGATATACACTTTGGAATTGATATCCACAATTCTGCATATTTATTGGTTATGGATATCTGTAGGGGTCTCTGCCTATTGCAAATACAAGTTTCCTCGATGTGGTGTGTCTTGCTCAGGTTTTTCTATTCCTGCACAAAAGTCATAACCAAAAAGAAACTTGGGGAGGAAAGTGTTTATTCAGTTTACACTTCCAACCTGTTGTTCATCATCTAAGGAAGTCAGGACTGGAACTCAAGCAGATCAGGAAGCAGGAGCTGACTCAAAGGCCATGGAGGGATGTTTCTTACTGGCTTACTTCCCCTGACTTACTCAGCCTGCTCTCTTATAGAACCCAAGAACACCAGCCCAGAGTTGGAACCACCCACAAGGGGCTCTCCCAACATGATCCCTAATTGAGAAATTGCCCCACAGCTGGATCTTATGGAGGCACTTTCCCCAACTGAAGCAACTTTCTCTGTGATAACTCCAGCCTGTGTCAAGTTGACACACAAAACCAGCCAGTACAGTAACCCAATCACAAAGAACACACATGGTATGATCTCACTTATAAGTGAATATTAGCCCAAAATCTTGGACTCCCCAAGATACAATTCACTAACCACATAAAGCTCAAGAAGAAGAAAACCAAAGTGTGGATAATTCATTCCATCTTAGAAAGGGTAACAAAATCTCAGGAGCAAATACAGAGACAAAATATAGATCAGAAACAGAAGGAAAGGCTATCTAGCCACTGCCCCACCTGGAGATCCATCCTGTATACAGTCAATAAACCCAGACATTATTCTATATGTCAAGCAGCCCTTGCTAAAGGAACCTAATATAGCTGTCTCCTGAGAGGATCGGCCAGAGCCTGACAAAAACAAAAGCAATGCTCCCAGCCAGGCATTGGGCTGAGCACCAGGTCTCCAATGGAGGAGCTAGAGAAAGGACTAAAGGAGCTGAAGGGTTTTCATCCCATAGGAAAAAACTACAATATCAAATATCCAGATCCCCCAGAGCTCGAAAGGACCAACTAGGGAGTACACATGGAAGGAACCCATGACTCCAGCTGCATATGTAGCAGAGGATGGCTTTGTAAGGCATCAATAAGAGGAGGGGCTCTTGGTCCTCTGAAAACTCAATGGATCTCCCAGTGCAGGAGAATTCAATGGTTGGGAGGTGGGAGGTTAGTGTGTGGTGGAGGAACTCCCTCATAGAAGCAGGGGGAAGGGGGATGGGATAAGGCATGTCAGGGCAAGGGGAATCTGGAAAGGGGATAATTGAAATGTAAATAAAGAAAATAGCAAATAAATAAAAGTTTTTTAATAGAAACATATGGACCATTATTTCTTAGTTTCACTGTGTCTCTGTTTAGTTTATGTTTCCCTGATCTGTCCGTTGATGAGAGTGGGATGTTGAAGTGGCCCACTATTACTGTGTGAGGTACAATGTGTACTTTGAGCTTTAGCAAAGTTTCTTTTATTAATGTGGGTGACTTTTCATTTGGAGCATAGATGTTCAAAATTGAAAGCTCAGCTTGATAGCATTTTTTAAAGATTTATTTATTTATTATATGTAAGTACATTGTAGCTGTCTTCAGACACCAGAAGAGGGCATCAGGTATCTTTACAGATGGTTGTGAGCCACCATGTGGGTGCTGGGATTTAAACCCATGACCATTGAAAGAGTAGTCCGTGGCCATGGTTTATCCAGCTTGTTTCATGGGACCATTTGCTTTGAAATTTGTTTTTAGCCTTTATTCTGAGATGGTTTTTGTCTGTCACACTGAAGTGTGTTTCCAGTATGCAGCATAATGGTGGGTCCTGTTTAAGTATCCAGACTGTTAGTCTACATCTTTTTATTGGGGAATCGATCCCATTGATGGTAAGAGATATTAAGGAATAGTGATTGTGGCTTCCTGTTAATTTTGTTGTTATTTTTATGTTTGTGTGGTTATCTTCTTTGGGGATAATCTTTGAAAGAAGATTACTTTCTTGCTTTTTCTATGGTGTAGTTTCCCTCCTTGTGATGGTGTTTTCCATCTACTATCCTTTGTGGGGCTGGATTTGTGGAAAGATATTTTGTAAATTTGGTTTTGTCATGAAATATCTTGGTTTCTCCATCTATGGTAATTGAGAGGTTTGCATGGTATAGTATTCTGAGCTGGCATTTGTGTTCTCTTAGGGTCTGAATGAGATCTGCCTAGGTTCTTCTAGAATTCATAGTCTCTGATGAGAAGTCTGGTGCAATGCTGATAGGTCTGCTTTTATATGTTACTTAACCCTTTTACCTTACTGCTTTTAATATTCTTTCTTTGTTTTGTGCATTTGGTGTTTTGACTATTATGTGATAGGGGAATTTCTTTTCTGGTCTAATCTATTTGGAGTTCTGTAGGCTTCTTTTATGTTCATGGGAACCTCTCTCTTTAGGTTAGCGAAAGTTTCTTGTATAATTTTGTTGAAGATATTTACTCACCCTTTAAGATGGGAATTTTCACTCTCTTCTACACCTATTATTAGGTTTAGTCGACTCATTGGGTCCTGGATTCCTTGGATGATTTGGGTTAGAGTCTTTTTGCTTTTTGCATTTTCTTTGACTGTTGTGTCAATGTTTTCTAAGGTATCTTCTGCCCCCAATATTCTCTCTTCTATTTCTTGTATTCTGTTGGTGATGCATCTATGTTTCCTGCTCTCTTTCCTAGGTTTCTATCTTCAGGGTTGTCTCCCACTGGTGATTTCTTTTATTGTTTCTAGTTCCATTTTTAGATCCTGGATGGTTTTGGTCAATTCTTTCACCTGTTTGGTTGTGTTTTCCAGTAATTCTATAAGGGAATTTTGTGTTTTATCTTTAAAGGCTTATACCTGCTTGCCTGTGTTCTTCTGTAATTCTTTTATGGAGTTATTTATGTCCTTCTTAAAGTCCTTTCTCATTGTCATGAGATGAGATTTTAAATAAAAGTTGCTTTTCTGGTATGTTGGATTATCTGGGCTCGCTGTGGTGGGATAACTGGGTTCTGCTCATGCCTTGGATTCTGGTGCTTTTGATCTTGCCCTTGCCTTTTGCAATCTGGTTATCTCTGGTGTTTGCTGGTCGTGCTGTCTCTGACTGTGGCTTGTCACTCCTGCCAGCCAGTGTATCAGTACTCCTGTGAGACCAGTTTTCTCTGAGAGGAATTTGAATATGGTGAGCTGTGGCACAGGGTCAGCTCCAAGATACAGATAGAAACTGGAAGGATCCTGTCCCCAGCCTTTCCTTGGTTCCTGTGTCCTGATGGCCCCAAGCATGTCCCTCTTGGGCCAGGACTTTCAGCAGAAGTGGTGATCTTACCTTCACTCACAGGTGTGTCAGAGTCCTCCCAGCTCTCTCCAATATTTGGGTATAGAGAGCTGTAACACATGGTCAGCTCAGGGCCCAAATGGAAACCAGAAGAATCCTGTCTCAGGCTGTTCATTGATTCCTGTGTCTAGAGTTCTCTGGGTGTGTCCCTCTCAACTGAAGTGGTGGTCTTGCCTGTGCTCACAGACCTGTCAGCACTCCTAGGTGACCAGCTCTCTCCAGGCAGTGTTTGGGTATGGAGCATTGTGGCATAAGATCAGCTCTGAGCACAGACAGCAACCAGGAGGATCCTGTCCCAGGCTGTTCCTCAGTCCCTGTGGGTTCCATGGTGGGGGGATTCCCCCAAAACAGCTTTGCTCTATGTTTTTAAGGGATATATAAGTGCCTGGATTTGATCCTGTGCCACAGCCCAAATACCACCAGAAGAGAGTGCATCTCCTAGGAGTGCTGACAAGCCCGTGAGCATTAGTAGGTTCACCACTTCTGCTCTCAGGACCTGCCCAGAGACCACAGGCTATGAGAACAAAGGAGTAACATGGGACAGGATTCTTCAGGTTTCCATATGAGCCCAAGCTGACCCTGTGCCATAGCACTCCACACACAAATACCACACGGGGATTGCTGGTCTCCCACTAGTGCCTACACCCCTGTGAGCACAGGTAAAATGACCACTTCTGCTCTAATTTCTGACCCAAGATGGACCTACCCAGAGCCATCAGGACTCAGGAACCAAGGTACAGCCTGGAACAGGATCATTCCAGTTTCTGCCTGTACCCAAGCGTTGACCCTGTGCCACAGCTCTCCAAACCTATTCTTCTTAGAGAGAACTGATCTCCCAGGAGTACTGACACAAAGTCTTGCAGGAGTGACAAGCCACAGTCAGAGACAGCAAGACCAGCTAACACCAGAGATAATCAGATGGTGAGAGACAAGAACATAAGCAACAGAAACCAAGGCTACTAGGCATCATCAGAACCCAGCTCTCCAACTGTAGCTAATCCTGGATACTCCAACACACCAGAAAAGCAAGACTCTGGTTGAAAATCACATCTCATGATGATGATAGGGGGCTTTAAGAAGGACATAAATAACCCCTTAAAGAAATACAGGAGAACACAGGTAAACAGTGTCTGATTTCAAAAACACAACCTGAAAAAGTTGCTCAGGTGAGAAAGGATGGAGAACTGTTCTGCACACCAGGATGAGTTTTTCTTTTACTTTAGAGATTATTGGGTGCTTGGTGTGGGAAAGCTAGCGTGGTAGTACCTGATCTGGTAATGGTATCTGAACTGCATCCCACAGGTCTGTATCTCTCTCTGTAATGTGTATGTTTTACCTGCATGCACTTATATTCATTACACACATAGGAGTTGAGAAGTGAACATAGGATTGAATGGAAGTTGAATTCCACAGAGCTGGAAGGAATAGAGCCTACAGGTTGCAGCAGGAAAGAATCCTAAGTGGTCTAAAAGCATAGCAAGTGCTCTAATCTGTTAGACCATCTCTCTTGCTTCTATGCTGTAAAATTTTGAGGTAGGATACACACCAGAAAGCACAGTACTCAATAGTGTATAAATAGTAGATGAGTTTGCTCTATAGGCTGGCACCATCTGGACAACACAACCTAAAACAAAATATGCATGTGCTTGTGTAACAAAACAGTGCTGAGTTGCTGAGGCAGAGCTACAATGTGAGGAAACAGTCTTGACATGGAGCTGTATCCAGAGACAATGAACCAGAAGATGCGGAAGGAATTCCCTCCATAGAGGACTTTATTGCAAAAATCATGCCATTGTCTTTTTTTGTTTGTTTGTTTTTGTTTTTGTTTTTGTTTTTGGTGGGGGATATTGGTTTTTTGAGACAGGGTTTCTCTGTGCAGCCCTGGATATCGTGGAACTCACTCTGTAGACCAGACTGGCCTTGAACTCAGAAATCGTCCTGCCTATGCCTTCCAAGTGCTGGGATTAAAGGCGTGCCCCACTACTGCCGGGCCACGCCATTTTCTTAAAGAACACTAGTAGCCTCTTCTCCATTTATGCCTCTGCAGTTCTTTTCTGTAACAGGGGGACTGGGATGCAGGCCAAGGCTAGATTTTAAATAAATTAATAAAATAATAATATAATAATAATAACAGCAACAATAAGAGGACACTGTTAGCACATGGAGAACATCAATCCCCAGTGAGTTTGAGGCATGACAAACCTGCTTATCCTGTTTTTACATTTCTGTGGGTAAAGTGACCTGGAAGGCAGACAGGCCCTCAGGAGATGGATAGAGTATGCATTCCACTTGTGCTGAATAAGTTGTATTTTGGGACCACACTTTCACAGATAAAGCTATTCATTTTGGAAGAGCAAGAAGATAGAGTATGGTCATAGTAAGTCCAATGATAGCCCATCTCTGGGAGAATTGATAGTTCTAAATCTCCCACACACCCCATTTCTGGAATGTGCTTGCCTTCAGGGTCTAGTGTAGGAATGACACTGAGTCCACAATCACATCACATCACAAGGAAGGTACTGGACAGATGTTGGTTTTCAAGAGCCACTCACAATTAGTTTGACAACTCTGTGTACATACCCACCAAGGAGCCAAAGAGTGGGAAGAAAAGAGTAAAAGACAATGTCATAATTGACTTTAATGCTACCAATATATCTTACATGATAATTTCTTTGATCATACATCATGAGGTCATAGGATACTATAAACACAAACCTAAAACTGAGGTCACTCAGTAGTACATGAGTGGAGACCATTCAGTTCATAGATTGGCCATATATTTACAACATGGGGAAGACACTGGCAACTCTGTCCAAATGGGGGCACATTTAGAAATGCAGTACCGTCTTTCTGATTCTACAAGACACCTGATGTTATTATTTTATTCTTCATGTCAAGTGACCCTTGTGGTCTCCATACACAGAACACCATTTTGATTCCAATGGATCTGAAATCATAAAATTCTGGAACTCCATGATGAATGTACTTCCTCAGATATCATTTCCTAGCATCTAGAATCAACCTCCTCTTTATTGCCAGCAACGGCAAAGTCTGATCTTCATATCATAGATGCAGCGACTCCTACAATAATGGAAGTTTTCTGTAGCAAATGTGATTGTCTTGGGCTGCCTTCCGGCCATGAGTATGTCCATGAGTTTTCGACACAGTTGGGAAAATCTGTCCACTATAATATAACCCTCGTGATCATAGCACTCTAGTGGGGCAGGGTACTGCTCAACAATCAACTTACTTTGATTGGCCATGCATTGCAGAAGGTCCTTCATTACAGCAGTGGAGAAGTCATTCTCATAGAAATTGACAGAGGTGAGCTGTGAGCACTGGCCCAGAGCAGGCAAAACGATTTTGAGCTGAGAGTCATTCATCCTGCAGTTCTCTAACTGCAGGGTCTGCAGAGTATCAGATACATTCTCTAGGAGAATTCGGAGACTCTTGGAACAAGACTTTGGAAACACTACATCATCAAAGTGCAGGTGTTTCAGTTGATAGAGGCTCTGACACTCTGACACGTGTTTCAAGTCTGACACTGAGAGTTGGCAGATAGTCATAGACAAGGACTCCAAGGGGCTCTTCAGGCATCTAGAGAAAGAACAAGAAAGTTGTTCTGACTCATGGTGCTGGAGAATACTAGTCAGATTGATACTGACACAGAGAATCCACATATGTAGAGTCAATTTATGCTTATGTTGAAGGTCCACCCTTGTGTCTCCTTCATAGCATTGTTCACTGAAGCATATTACAGTCAGGTAGGTTTGGATCAGACCACATTTCTGCAACTCCCCTTCCTCACACTGTCAGAGAACTAGAATTTGCCCCATCATGCTAGGAGAGCACACCTAGAAAGAACTAGCATAGAAGGGTTCTGGCAATATCTTGGCCTATGTCCTGTAGACTTTATCCATGTCCCGGCTATCTCCACAATCTTTATCCCTGATCACAGTGTTTCACCCTTTACACTGACGACCCCCACCACAGTGTCACTGATTTCCCGTCTACTTAGTCCCAACTTGTGTTCAAATCATCATTTCTTTATGGAGAAGTAGAGGCTGACTGACTCCAATAGAGGAACAAACTGGTTCCTGTTCTCACATATCTTTGTAGAGGATAGGTGTGGAGCCTCCCCGTATCTGGCCCCTCTGCTCTGTCCTGTTACCTTGAATCAGTTTTGCCTGGATCCCAAAGGGTAATATGGAAAGCACTCTTACAGCATCTAACCCACACAATGGACATACTTACAAGACAGCTTTCTCAATATCCCCTAACACAGCTCATACTATTCCACATGAGTGGGGTCCAAATCATGAGTTCTCCATTAAGAAGGAAACAATCAACACATAGATAGTGTTATGAGTGCATCACTGTAACATCTTCTATAACTGTCACACCTCAGATGCCCACTAATAATTGAAGTAAAGGGAAAGCTTGTTGCTATAAGAGAAACAGATCACTATTCTTCTGTACCTGAACAATTGTTTCCTGTTGTCACTGAAAAAGTAGCCACCATTCATGGAGAGGTGTTGGAGATAGTTGAGTTTGGAGAACTGAGAAAGGAATTTGACAGCACAGTCCTTTACATCTGCAAAATGAAGCACACCACTAACTGAGATCCTCAATTTTATTTCACTTAGAAGGAATTTGTGAAGATTTCTCATCTGGCCAAAGCAAGGTGAGAAGCAACCTAGAAAGGATAGGACATGGTTTGTGTATATTTCCAATTCCTCAATATAGTTTGACTGAAAAATGTTTAAGATCTACCTGATAATCTCCACTGGGAAGTGACAAATCTTCATCTTCAGACAGCATAGCCTCAAAGAGTGTTTTCTCTGCTGGGCCCATTGTAGTAAGCATGTTTGATGTTGTTGCAGAGAGAAGCCAAGGCTCAGGGCAGTGACTAACTTCAAACGCTGCCTCTGTGCATATCTAGGAATGTGATTTGCAACTTGCTTCTCATTTCCAGTCTTTCCTGAACAGACTTCAGCTTTTCTTCCAGCCCACATATCCCAAAAATCCTGGTGCACATCTCTCAGGTCAAGGACTTGAAGCTTCCTGATTCTGTGAAAAATAAAGGCAAAGTTTCATAATGTAAAATGAACAGACACGGAGTTAGTCTGGATCCCACATGTCTAAGATCAGCTCCATCACAGTACGTCACACAAGGCAGGCAACGACACTGCATGAGCTGCATCTGGACAAAAAACCCACTTCTGTCCATTTATTTGCTCTTAACTTGTGTCTCTTCCCTATCTAGTGCCTGTAGGAAAGCCACAGAAAGGCTCATCCTAACATGACTCCTTGTACCCTGAGCTGTCCTGACCTATGACTATCATTTAGGTCAGTTTTCAAATTGAATGGTATTCCCACAGATCTCCATGTTAATGACATCATTAACCCCTGTGATATTTTCCCCATTATTCCTGCCCTAATGTGTGTCTTATCAGTATCCCTATGATTCCCCATCTAGTCTTATTGGGCCTTGCTTACCTGGGACTAACATTCTGTGTCAGTAGTATATCTATGCCATCCAGCACAGCTTTCAAGACCTCCACATCAGGGGTTTCATCAGTGCCCCCACAGGGAGGCAGGGAAAGGGCCAGGCTGCCACCATTGCCTTCAATATCTCTGTGTGTGTCTGCCATTGAAGGCCTCTATGAAGAGTGGTGGGAAAAGCACAGTGGGCAGGTGATCCAGATCGGAGGAGTCTATGGCATCTTTCCTCAGCAGAGCATCCAGTGCCAGCTGCTGGAGTGTGGGAGGGTTGTAGGTGCTCATCCTGATAGATATTCAGTCAGAAGCAACCTGGTGAAGCATTTAGGAGACAATTTCAGGCTAAGTTTTGAGAAGTCCTATTTCTAACATATTGCATGAACCAGAAGTTTAGAGCCCATGCTCTGGCAATAATGGAGAACACAGTCTGCCCAATTATACAATCCTGTTGTCTCCAAGCCACAAGTTCATCACTCTCAGCATGTGGATTCTCTTTTAAGCACACACAGTAGAAAAACTTAACCACTGTTGCATGGGATATCAACCCATGCTCCTCTTAATCTCATGTCTGTAGTATAAGGCAAAGTTTCAGACTGGCCAGAGTCTTGTTTCAGGAAAAGGACACTGAACATCTTTGCAGGCCCTGAGGAAAATATACTGCTGATGTCACAGATGCAACCAGGCTTATTGTCCTTGCAACAGATTGATCCCTCCAGGGAAGGGCTAAGGAGATCCTCTGAGATGTCTGTCTGTATGTATCACTTAACTCTTTAAAGGCCAGGGTGAGAAATCTGGGCTATATGATATTGTTTTGGGAAATGAGGTAAAATTCATAGCCACCTGGATATACAAATCAGACCACATCTAAAATGCAAAACCTATGCCAGGTGGTGCTTGCACACACCTTTAATCCTAGTACTTGGAATGCAGAGGCAGGCGGATATCTGAGTTAGAGTCCAGCAAGGGCTATACAGAGCAACCCTGTCTCGAAAAACCAAAATAATAATAATAATAATAATAATAATAATAATAATAATAATAATAAATAAAATAAATAAATAAACAAATAAAAATAAATAAATACATAAATACAAAAAATGCAAAACCTAAGTAAAACCTGCAACTTTCCCCAGAGACTTGAAAAGCCGTGCTACTGAATGAGAGCACCTGCTCATGTGAGTCTCAGAGGAGAATCCAAGTGTACATAGGCTACAGGGAGGAGAGTTTCCCATGACAAGTTAGAGTCCAGACAAAAAAAAAGAGATGACACAATATATCTATCAGTACTTCCAAATGTCTGTTTATATTTTAGACTATGGTATTGCCTAGAAAAGAGGCTTCCATGGAGTTGGCTCTCCTTCCAATCCTGAATGGAACTCATTATGTAGCCCAGGCTTACTGTCACACACTATGGTCCTATGTGTGGTTAGCAGCCTTGGATTTTCTTTTTTGCCTCTACTATGCATGTCTAGATCCCTTTGTTTTTAGAACAAACCTTTTATCTCATTTCCTAAATTAAAATAATATGTCTCAGCTTGCACACACTGGTCTCTAAAGCATTAAGTAGTACATACAGACAGGTATCTCACAGGTTTTTTAGAGGCCAAACAAACCTCTAAAAAACATAATTGAAGCCCTTTGGAGGAAGAGTTGGGAGGATTTCACACCAGTCTAATCTATAAAGTATATTTCATGCTAGTTCAGGTTCAGGAAAATCAAGTAAAGTAGGATTTTAGGGGCTGGAGAGATGGCTCAGTGGTTAAGAGCACTGCTCTTCTGGAGGTCGTGAGTTCAAATCTCAGCAACCTTATGATGGATCACAACCATCTGTAATGAGATCTGATGCCCTCTTTTGATGAGTCTGAAGACAGCGACAGAGTACTCACATATAATAAATAAATAAATGTTTAAAAAATAGAATTTTAAATGTCTTCATTGAAGTTATTCTGCACTGGGGTCTATTTCCACTACACAAACGCTCTACCATACAGCAAAAATTCCAGATCATCTATTTCTTTTTATTTTATTTCATGTAATGATGAGGTGTCTTCTTTTAGCCAAGTCTTGCCTGGATTGTGATATTATGCACCCAGTACATTAATTTAGTTTCCAGGTGTGGCTACTATATACATTTTTCATACATTCCTGCATATTTACATACATACACACATACATATCTTACACAATATCTAATCACCTGGATAACAATTAAGCAACCAAATTTCTACAGCTTTGGATCCTGAGTGAGCAGTAACTTCAGGGACACAAGCCAAAAGCCAGAATTTCCAGCTTGTTTTCCCGAGTGTAATTTGTAAGGTATACTTAAGAAGAAATTCTAGTTCATATAGTGGCAAAACCATAATCTTTGAAACATAGTTTAAGAGACAACAGACAGATTAAATTATAAAGAAGATCCTAACTGAAATTCTAGATTAAGTCTAGAAAATTGGATGAAACCAGAAGGACCAAGAGTTCAAGCCCTCCTATGCAGCTCCAAGGGACTAAACCACCAATCAAAGAGCACACATGGAGGGACCCATGGCTCCAGCTGCATATAGAGCAGAGGATGGCCTTGTTGGACATCAAGGGAGAAGAGGCACTGGATCCTGTGAAGGTTCAGTGTCCCAGTGTGGGAGGATGACAGACCAGGGAAGCAGAAGTGAGTGGGTTGGCTGAAAGAGGCAAGTGGGGGCTTCTGGGCAGCCAGCGGGAGAAGTTGGTGTGCTCAGGTGAATCCAGCGGGCCCCAGCAGGAGCCTTCAGGCTCCTGCTTTGGGATCTGAACAGCCTGGGCCACAGCACTAGGTCTCCAGGAAGTGCGGGAGACCTGGTATGCACCCAGAGGCAGTCTGGGAGCTCACAGCACAGCTCATTCCTGTGGCACAGAGCTTAGGCTTCAGCCCTGAGTCCTCTGGCAGTAGCCCGATGAACTCTCCGTTTCCGGATCCAGATCAGCCTGAGCAGCAACACCATATCTCCAGGTCCTGAAAGAGGCAAGTGGGGCTTCAGGGCGGCCAGCGGGGAGAAGTCAGTGTGCTCAGGTGAATCCAGCAGGCCCCAGCAGGAGCCTTCAGGTGTCTGCTTTGGGGTCTGAACAGCCTGGACCACAACACCCTGTCTCCAGGCAGTGCAGGAGGTAAGCTGTGCACCAGAGGCCACCTGGGAAGGGGCAGCTTGCACTGGTGAGTCCAGCATTGACAACACCAACTAACACCAGTGAGAACTAGATGGCAAAAGGCAGACGCAGGAAAGTCACTAACAGAAATCAAGGCAATATGGCAACATCTGAAGCCTATTCTCCTTTACCAGCATGTCCTGGATACCCCATCACACCAGTAAAACAATATTTGGATTTAAAATCACTGGTCATGATGCTGGTACAGGAACACATGAAGGACATACTTAAAGAAATTCAGGAGAAAATCGATCAAAAGTTAGAAGCCCTTGCAAGGGAAACACAAAAATCATTGAAAGAAATCCAGGAGAATACAAAAGCCAATAATGAGGAAACACACAAAACACTTAAAGAAATACAGGAGAACTTTGGTCAACAGACTGAGGTCATGAAAGAGGAAACACAAAAATCTCTTAAAGAATTACAGGAAAGCACAAACAAGCAAGTGAAGGAGCTAAGCAAAACCATCCAGGATCTAAAATCAGAAGTAGAAACAACTAAGAAAACTCAAAGGGAGACAACTTTGGAGATAGAAAGCCTTGGGAAGAAATCAGTGGACATAGATGAAAATATCAACAACAGAATACAAGAGATAGAAGAAAGAATCTCAGATGCTGAAGATACCATAGAAACCATGGACTCAACAGTTAAAGAAAATGCAAAATGCAAAAAGCTTGTAACCCAAAATATCCAGGAAATCCAGGACACAATGAGAAGACCAAACCTAAGGATTATAGGCATAGATGAGAGTGAATATTTACAACTTAAAGGGCCAGCAAATATCTTCAATAAAATTATGGAAGAAAACTTCCCTAACCTAAAGAGAGAGATGCCCATGAATATACAAGAAGCCTACAGAACTCCAAACAGACTGGACCAGAACAGAAATACTTCCCGTCACATAATACTCAAAACACCAAATGTACTAAAGAAAGAAAGAATATTAAAGGCAGTAAGAGAAAAAGGCCAAGTAACATATAAAGGAAGACCTATCAGAATCACAGCAGACTTTTCACCTGAGACTATGAAGGCTAGAAGATCCTGGGCTGATCTCATGCAGACTCTAAGAGAACACAAATGCCAGCCAAAACTACTATATCCAGCAAAACTCTCAATCACCATAGATGGAGAAACTAAGATATTCCATGACAAAACCAAGTTTACCGAATATCCACAAACCCAGCCCTACAAAGGATAATAGGAGGAAAACACCAATACAAGGAGGGAAACTTCACCCTGGAAAAAGCAAGAGAGTAACCTTTCACCAAACCCAAAAGAAGTTAACCAATCAAATTTAAAAAATAATGTCAAAAATGACAGGAAGTAACAATCACTATTCCTTAATATCTCTTAACATCAATGGACTCAATGCACCAATAAAAAGACATAGACTAACTGACTGGATACGTAAACAGGACCCTACATTTTGCTGCTTACAGGAAACACACCTAAGGGCCAAAGACAAACACCACCTTAGAGTAAAAGGCTGGAAGACAATTTTACAAGCAAATGGTCTCAGGAAACAAGCTGAAGTAGCCATTTTAATATCAGACAAAATTGACTTTCAACCCAAAGTCATCAAAAGGGACTCTGAGGGACCCTTCTTGCTGGTCAAAGGAAAAATACAACAAGAAGAACTCTCAATCCTGAACATCTATGCTCCAAATGCAAGGGTACCCTCTTTTGTAAAAGAAACTTTATTAAAGCTCAAAGCACACATTGCACCTAACACAATAATTGTGGGTGACTTAAACACTGCAGTTTCCTCAATGGACTGATCAGGAAAACAGAAACTAAACAGGGAAACTAATTGAAGCTATGGACCAATTAGATTTAACAGATATATATAGAACATTCTATCCTAAAGCAAAAGAATATACCTTTTTCTCAGCACCTAATGGTACCTTCTCCAAAATCGACCATATAATTGGTCACAAGACAGACCTCAACAAATACAAGAAGATCGAACTAATCCCATGCCTCCTATCAGATAACTATGGAGTAAAAGTGGTCTTCAATAGCAACAAAAACAACAGAAAACCCACATACACGTGGAAATTGAACAATATTCTACTCAATGATACCTTGGTCAAGGAAGAAATAAAGAAAGAAATTAAAGACTTTTTAGAACACAATGAAAATGAAGACACAACATACCCAAATCTATGGGACACAATGAAAGCAGTGCTAAGAGGAAAACTCATAGCCCTGAGTGCCTCCAAAAAGTAAAAGAACATTACCAGCTTAATGACACACCTGAAAGCCCTGAAACAAAAAGAAGCTATTTCACCCAGGAGGAGTATAAGGCAGGAAATCATCAAACTCAGGGCTGAAATCAATCAAGTAGAAACAAAGAGAACCATACAAAGAACAAACAAAACCAGGAGCTGGTTCTTTGAGAAAATCAACAAGATAGATAAACCCTTAGCCAGACTGACCAAAGGGCACAGAGAAAGTATCCAAATTAACAAACTTAGAACTGAAAAGGGAGATATAACACTGGAAACTGAGGAAATCCAAAAAATCATCAGATCCTAGTACAAGAGCCTGTACTCAACACAACTGGAGAATCTGAAGGAAATGAACAATTTCCTTGAGAGATACCAAATACCAAAATTAAATCAGGACCAAATAGATCATCTAAACAGTCCCATAATGCCTAAAGAAATTGAAGGAGTCATAGAAAGTCTTCCAACCAAAAAAAGCACAGGACCAGATGGTTTCAGTGCAGAATTCTATCAGACCTTCAAAGAAGAGTTAACACCAATACTCTTCAAATTATTCCACAAAATAGACACAGAAGGAACACTACCCAATTCCTTCTATGAAGCCACAATTACGCTGATACCAAAACCACACAAAGATCCTACAAAGAAAGAGAACTTCAGACCAATTTCCCTTATGAACATCGATGCAAAAATACTCAATAAAATTCTTGCCAACCGAATCCAAGAACACATCAAAACGATCATCCACCACGATCAATTAGGCTTTATCCCGGGAATGCAGGGATGGTTCAATATACGGAAATCCATCAATGAAATCCACTACATAAACAAACTCAAAGAAAAAAACCACATGGTCATTTCATTGGATGCTGAAAAAGCATTTGACAAAATTCAGCATCCCCTCATGCTTAAAGTCTTGGAGAGAACAGGAATTCAAGGCCCATACCTAAACATAGTAAAAGCAATATACACCAAACCGGTAGCCAGCATCAAACTAAATGGAGAGAAATTTGAAGCAATCCCACTGAAATCAGGGACCAGACAAGGCTGCCCCCTTTCTCCTTATCTTTTCAATATTGTACTTGAGGTACTAGCTCAGGCAATTAGACAACATAAGGAGTTCAAAGGAATACAAATTGGAAAGGAAGAAGTCAAACTATCATTATTTGCAGACGACATGATAGTCTACCTAAGTGACCCAAAAAACTCCACTAGAGAGCTCCTACAGCTGATAAACAACTTCAGCAAAGTGGCAGGTTATAAAATCAACTCAAGCAAATCATTGGCCTTCCTATACTCAAAGGATAAGCAGGCTGAGAAAGAAATTAGGGAAATGACCCCCTTCACAATAGCCGCAAGCAGTATAAAGTATCTTGGGGTGACTCTTACCAAACATGTGAAAGATCTGTATGACAAGAATTTCAAGACTCTGAAGAAGGAAATGGAAGAAGACCTCAAAAAATGGGAAAACCTCCCATGCTCATGGATCGGTAGAATCAATATAGTTAAAATGGCTATTTTGCCAAAAGCAATATACAGATTCAATGCAATACCCATCAAAATCCCAACTCAATTCTTCACAGAGTTAGAAAGAGCAATTATCAAATTCATCTGGAACAACAAAAAACCCAGGATAGCTAAAACTATTCTCAGCAACAAAAGAAAGTCTGGGGGAATCAATATCCCTGACCTCAAGCAATACTACAGAGCAATAGTGTTAAAAACTGCATGGTAATGGTACAGTGACAGGCAGGAGGATCAATGGAACAGGATTGAAGATCCAGAAATGAACCCACACACCTATGGCCACTTGATCCTCGACAAAGAGGCTGAAAACATCCAATGGAAAAAAGATAGCCTTTTCAACAAATGGTGCTGTTCAACTGGAGGTCAGCATGCAGAAGAATGCGAATGGATCCATCCTTGTCTCCTTGTACTAAGCTCAAATCCAAATGGATCAAGGACCTCCACATAAAGCCAGACACTCTGAAACTTATAGAAAAGAAACTGGGGAAGACCCTTGAGGACCTCGATACAGGGAGAAAGTTTCTGAACAGAACACCAATAGTGTATGCTCTAAGAGCAAGAATTGACAAATGGGACCTCATAAAATTACAAAGTTTCTGTAAGGCAAAGGACACCATCAAGAGGACAAATCGGCAACCAACAAATTGGGAAAAGATCTTCACCAATCCTACATCAGATAGAGGGCTAATATCCAATAAATATATAAAGAACTCAAGAAGTTAGACTCCAGAAAACCGAACAACCCTGGAACTGTGCGCAAAACACTTTCTGTCCTTCCTGGATCACTTTGCACCTTACCTTGGAAAGATGCAATATCTTTGCAAATTACAACTAACCAGCATCAACTCAGATAGAAACATAATTTTACATACATTGGCAGACAAAGAGAAGAGTGGTGCCAAGTCCCTTTCTCAGTTCTCCAAACTCAACCATCTCTGGCATTTCTGTGTGAATGATGTCTACTTTTCCAATGACAACATGAAAGATTTATTCACTTAAGGAAAGATGGGAACCTATTTCTGCTATGGAAGCAAACCTGTATTTTTACTTGGAGCATTAGTGAACATCTGAAGTGGGCCAGCCACACAGGATGTTACAATGATGGACTCATTACAATGTCAAAGTAGACTGTTTCCTTCTTACCTGA
Source organism: Apodemus sylvaticus (assembly GCF_947179515.1). Classification (NCBI taxonomy): domain Eukaryota; kingdom Metazoa; phylum Chordata; class Mammalia; order Rodentia; family Muridae; genus Apodemus; species Apodemus sylvaticus. The sequence goes on along the minus strand of NC_067474.1, from coordinate 116,658,159 downwards.
GTTTACTTGATTTAATGCCTATTTATTTAGCATAGTCTGATCTGAGGTAGATGTGTGGAAAGCATTGTGTGGGTCAGATGCACTGAGTATGATTTGGATATTGCTCTTTGGGATCATGGCTATGCAACTGAATGGAAACAGGGCAGAGCAGAGGGCCATGAGCTGGTGAAGCTTCACACCAGCAGAGGTTCCTAGGGGAGTGCTGTACACTGATCTCTGTATAGAGGAACCAGTTTGTTCATCTCATCAAGTCTCTGTCTGCCTCTAATACCCCTGGAGGGAAGGATGACTTGAGCACAAAGTGTGATTTAATGATGAGAAATGGATGATGCTGGGCTGGAGGTCATAAGTTTCAAGGCTGATCACAGAAATCAAGATAGAGATTATTAGGGATATGGATGAACTCTGCAGGCAGAGGATAAGATGTTGGCCCTTTCTAGGCATGTTGTCCTTACATGATGGAATAATCTCTATTTTCTGTGACAGAGTGAGGATGGGGACTTGCAGATTTTTGGTCTTGGACCATCCCACATGATAGTAATATGCCTCAGTAGACAAGGCTATGAGCAGACACCAACATGCTATACCTCGAGTGTCGACCTTCAGCATAAGCATAGATTGATTTTGTATATGTCATCTCCTCTGTGTCAGAGTCAATGTTTCTAGTGTCCTCCAGAACCATGAAGCAAGCCTAATTTCTTGTTCTTTCTCTAGATGCCTGACGGTCTTCCTGGAGTCCTGGTCTATCACGCACTGCAGTCTCTCAGAGTCAGACTTGAAATACTTGTCACAGTGCAACTGGATTTGTCAACTGAAACACCCGCACATCAAATATGTAGAGTTATCCATGTCACACATCTCCAAATTCTCCTAGAAAAAGTAGCAGACCCTGGAGTTGGAGAACTGCAGGAAGAAGGACTCTCAGCTCAGTGTACTGCTGCCTGCCCTGAGCCAGTGCTGCCAGCTCACCTTGGCCAATTTCTACGACAACCACTTTTCCAGTCCTGTACTGAAGGACCTTCTGCAGTGCATGGCCAATCTAAGCAAGTTGACTGTTGAGCAGTGCCCTGCCCCTCTAGAGTGCTATAATGACATTGGTGCTGTTGTGGTGGAGAGTTTTTCCCAACCATGTCCTGAGCTTGTGGATATACTCATGGCCAAAAAGACAGCTCAAGGCAATCTTCTTTGCTACGGCTCACTGCCCTCATTGTTGGGTGCAGTGTCTATGACATGAAGACCAGACTTTGCGATTTTGGGCAGTAAATAGTAGAAGGTTACTTCTGGATAGAGGCAAATCAAAGTCAAGGAGGGAAGGATTCATCATGGGGTCCCATAACACATGGCTTTAGACACTGTTTGATGCATTGGAATCAAAATGATGTTCAGATTGTTCACAACACAGGAAATGACAAGACATTGACAACTTAGGGAAAATGGAGGCAGATGTCTTGTAATATCTGAAAGAAAGAAGGCAGGGGTCAAATAAGTGATCTTGCTGCAGAGTTTGGGTCTCAGAGAAGAGCACACAAATGGAGGAGTGTGCTGGAGACAGACATCATAACTATCTATGGAGGAAACACTAACAACCACAACAAAAAATCTGAAGATGAGAGTAAAAAAACAAAAACAAAAACAAACAATGAAACCAAAGCTGGTTTGCCTTGTAAGATTGGTGAAATGTAGCCAGAACAAACAAGGGGAAGAAAACTATCAAGACCCATTTTCCCAGATCAGGTTGGAGAGAAGAGCTATGTCAACAGTTTCAACAGATATGAAAAGGAAAACAGAGAATGTTCTAAATGACAGCGAGTCAGTAAGCCCAGCACTCAGATGATGATGGACAAGTTCCTTGAAAGGTCAAGATATCAAATCTCAATACAGTTGTGTGCTAGTTGGCTTGCTATTGCTGCCCCAAAGGGCACAACCAAAAGCAAATTAGGAATGAATGGCTTACAGGTCACCCACCATCCATCAGCGAGGGGAAGTCAAGTTATGACACTATTAAGGAATGCTGCTTGCTGGCTTGTTCTCCAAGGGGGGGGGGGCGGGACTTGAAAACTAATGCTACTTACAACCCTGTTAGTTTACCTGAATTCAACCTTCAGACAGGTTCTCTCAACTGGAGTCTGAACTTAAAACATTTAGCCTCTCATTAGCCCCTTTCTTTTGTGACTAGAATTCCCAATGATGGGACTTCCTGTGGCTTCATGAAAACAGCAACAGGGGGCTGTTGAGATGGCTCAGTGGTTAAAGAGCACTGACTGCTCTTCTGAAGGTCCTGAGTTCAAATCCCAGCAACCACATGGTGGTTCACAACCACCCATAATGACATCTGATGCCTTCTTCTGGTGTCTCTGAAGACATCTACAGTGTACTTGCATATAATACTAAATAAATATTGAAAAGAAAAGAAAACTGTAACAGGGCTATGTCTTTGTCCCTAGCGCATCATAGGCACCCATCAGTAGACAGGAGGAAGTCTTGAGATTGAAATCTCCTCTTGCTGGCCAGGGTCTTCTTCAATTGCAAACAGATGCATGGTGGATCCTTGATGGGACCCGCACCGCCACAGTAGAGTATGGGGCATAGGCCTGGAGGATTAACAGAAAACACAGACACAGGTCATTCTGTAAGGAGAATGCCAAATTTTACTGAGACACCAGCAATATATATACTAGAGGCCAGGGAAGGGAACAGGAAAAACACAATTATAGCCATAGGTCAGGCACCTGGGAAGTCCCTACCACACTGGGAAGGCAGGAATCAAGGCAAGCCCCTGGATGTTTTGCTCTCAGGAAACCTGTGCAAACAGCTCAGCTGGGGGCATTGAACTAAGCTCACCAGTTTCCAACATATCCATGCTGTAACTCTAAAGCACAACTTCTAGTGACCCCCGGCAGTATCTCTTAACCAAGTCCTTGGATAAAGTTGGTAGAGCTCCAGGCCTGTTTTACGGAAAGCACAAAGTTTAAGTGAAACACATTAGGATACCCTTTGTAAACCCTTGAAAATGTATAAAAATTAGCAATTGTCTGTTTCTGTAATAACTTCTATCAGTAGGTATACCAAACATAATTTTAACAGGGTGAGTCCCATCTGGTATGGGAAATTTTTTATACTATAGAGGATGAAGGAGAGAAAAGTCACCCATTCACCATCAGTCTCTAAGGTCAATATAATTAAGGTCTCTTTTTAGGGTTCTATTTTTCTTTTCTACCTGTCCTGAACTCTGCAGTCTATAAGCACAATGAAGCTTCTAATCAATCCCAAGAATATTAACTAATCCCTAATTTACTTGGGACAAAAATGTAGGTCCATTTTCTGGCCCTATAAATAGAAAAATTATATCTTGGAAGAAATTCTTTCAGTAAGTTCTTTATTACCATCTGCACAGTATCATGCTTAGTTGGCAAAGTCTCAGTCCATTCTGAAGAGGTATCTGTGAACATCTTCAAAAACCTGTATCTAAATTTTTTGGCTTTACCTCTGTGAGGTACATTTCCTGATAGACTCTGGGCTTAGTGCTCTGATACTATGTACTGGGCATCTTCTCATTAGCAACCCTATGAGTCAATTCACAGGCCTTACAGTTTTTAACAATTTTAACTACTTTCAAATTGGCATACTAAATCTGATGTGGGACTGGCAGACTAAGACCTGCATTCTCCTGGTTCTCGTGTGTGAAGAACAGTGGATCTTTTTCAGTATGGGTAGACCAGACCCATTTTCTCTGTTACAATTAGTTTGTGGTCAGCTGTCCTCCATCATCTGTTATGACAGTGAGACATGGGCAGGATTTTGCCACAGATCACATTTTCTGTCTAGTCAGAGTGTGGGTCTAGGGCAACTAAGGGCATGGGGGCCCAATTTCTAGGGCCACCCATTAGGATGTCTTGTTTCCCACTGTGTTGGAGTTTAGTCTTTCCTTTTGATGTCCTTGACAGTGAATGATGGCCAGGTTTTTAGGCCCCTATAGAGCCCCTGTTTTTGATAGTCCTTCCTTCTGTAGTCAGAAGGCCTCTCTGTGTAGAAATAGCCCCTCTTAGTGGAGACTCAATAGTCCAAAATTGTTAGGGCTTCAAAGAGGTCTTGAGGGGTTTTTTTTTCTCTGTTGTCACTGTTAAGCCTTTTTTAAATTTTATTTCTAAGGTTATCCTGGGTTTAGTGAGGGGCACTTTTAATCTTCAAAGCCCTGTTTATTGCCTTCCTCTAAAGATAACTCTTTTAGGTGTCTCCTATGGTTTTCTGGTTTGGCTGTGTCTGCCAACAGGATCTTTGCCAAGTGTTGAGTCTGTTGCTTCTGTCTGCTCATCTACTTCTCTTCTTTCGTCTCCCTTTTATTAAATATTTTCTCTGTCATCATCACTAAGTCCCTCAGACTATTTTTTCTAATTTCTCAATATCTTAATATCTGGTGCTGCCTGATTAGTAAAAGCTAGAGCAACAGCGGCCTTTGCTTCCATGGCGGTGTATTGACAAAAATGCCTTGACCCTCTGTAAAAGAGCTGTAGAGCTTTTATTTTCTCTCTGCCTAATATACACTCTGGCCAGATTTGTGGGCCGTCTTCTGGCCACCTTGAGAGTTAAAATCCCAATCTGGGTGAATTAGGAGAAAACAAGAATATTGTGGCAGGGGTGGGGTGGGGGTTCCCAGAGGGGCCACAAACCAGATCCCTGGCCTCTTCTGTGGTGAAGAGAACCTGTAGAATATGGAAGACATAGCCTGTCTCATGTTAATATGTCTGTCAAGTTAAAATCACTTGTCAACATCATCTTGTTAAAGTTATCTGATCAAAGTCACCTCATCAAAATTACTCTGTCTATCCCTAACTGCAACTGGCCATGGATACAAAAAGACCTTATTCCCAGACTGAAGGACTCCTCTATGCCCTGAGCCCACACACACCCAAACCGAGGCTCAGAATGTTTCCTGGCTCTGACATAACCACAACTCCCAGATACATCTGTCCTAACAGTAACCTGCCATGGAAACAAATCCAAGGTCTTGTATCCAGAAGGATGTGACGCCGTTTAGAATCAATAAACAGAAAAAGTCACAATCACCAACAAAAATTAATCAAAACCAGAAAAAATACAGCCTGTAGTAACACCAACCAACCAGAAAGTGATGCTCACAGAAGACAAATGTGGCACCACTCAGCCCTGAAAGAAAATGATATGGCCTGTAGCAACAAGGAACAGGAAAGCTGGGCAGTGGTGGTGCTCGCCTTTAATCCCAGCACTTGGGAGGCAGAGGCAAGCAGATTTCTGAGTTGGAGGCCAGCCTGGTCTAAAGAGTGAGTTTCAGGACAGCCAGGGCTATACAGAGAAACCCTGTCTCGAAAAAACAAAAAGAAGAAGCAAGAAGAGGGGTGCTCAGACACACATGACAACCCTCAGCACTGCACAAATGTTTACTCAGACCTGGAAAAATGACCATGGCAACAGAAATCATTTATTGTTGCCCAAATTTTCATTATGCTCTGTAGATCTCACAGAAAGTTTCTAGCATTCAGACAAATTAGCTGCCACATAAATCACAAACTTTTGTGCCACTATGGAACACTCACAAAATGGGACCTAGTATGACCTCACTAATGAAGACCTATCAAGCAGCTGAAAGAGTCAGATACAGATATTTGCCCCCAACCAATGGACAGAGCACCTGACCCTTGTTGTTGAATTAGGGAAGGCTGAAAGAAGATGAGAAGGAGGGCAATCCTGTAGGACGACCAGCAGTATCAATTAAACTGGACCCCCAAGATCTCTCAACACTGGCCCACCAAACAGTCAACATATACCAGCTGATATGAGGCACCCAACACACATACAGTAGAGGACTGCCTTGTCTGTGTTCATTCAGAGATGCGCCTAACCCTGGAGAGACTGGAGGCACCAGGGAGTTTAGACGTCAGGTTGGGTGGAAGATGGGGACATCCATGTGGAGACAGGGGGTGGGGAGGACAGATGGGGTGTGCAACAGTTGAATGTTGGACTAGAGTGGGGGGGAATAGATTATGAAGTGTAAAAAAGTGAATTAATTATAAAAGAAAAAAAAGAGGTGCCTTGGTCATGTTCTGTCCAGAGCAGTGAAACCTTAAGACAAGGCAACCCAGTAGGAACATAAGGGCCAAAGAAAACAAAAGCATCAGCTTTTGCTCTGTTAGGAGTGAACTATTGAACTATAACATGCATATATTGCCTAGGATAAATGTATGCAGACTCCCTGATTGTTGGTTCAATCTTAGTGAGTCACTTTGTGTTCAGGATTGTTCATTGATTCTGTGGATTTTCTTGTGACAATCTTGACCCCTCTGGTTCATAAATCATTCTTTCCAGTCTTGAGATTGATCCTCCACACCTAATGTTTGTTCTGCATCGGTTTCCATTAGATACTGGTTGAAGCCTCTCTGATGAGAACTTGGTTAGGCCCTGATCTTTGTGTATAGCAGAATATCATTAGGTATCATTTCATTGACTTGTTATTTTTATTTATTTAGCTAGTTGTATTTGATTTTATCCTAGGTCTCTGGGCCATCTGGCCTCTGGTTTCTGGTTCTCCAGGTTTTATCAAGGGTGTGTTTCTTTTTGTGGCATAGGTGTCAAACTGGATCAGACATTGATTAGCCATTCTCATATTTTCTGAGCCACTTTTACCCAAACACATCATAAAAGCCCAAGTAAATAAAAGACATTAGCATAAAACATAAAAACTGAACCTGATAGAAGAGAAAGTGGGGCATAGCCTTAAACTCATTGACACAGAAAACAACTTCCTGAACAGAGCACCAATAATACAATCACTAAGATTGACAATTGATAAATGGGGACTCAAGAAACTAAAAAAGCTTCTGCAAGGCAAAAGACTATATCAATGTGACATAATAGCATCCTAAAAGATGTGAAGGCTCTGTAGTGGTGGCACAGCATTTATCCCAGCACTTGGGAGGCAGGGGCAGGCAGATTTCTGAGTTTGAGGCCAGCCTGGTCTACAGAGTGAGTTCCAGGACAGTCAGGGCTACACAGAGAAACCCTGTCTTGAAAAACAAAGCAAAACAAAACAGAAAGAATGGAATAACATTTTCACCAACTCTACATCTGACAGAGGGTTAATTTCCAAAATATGTAAAGAGCTAAAGAAGCCAGATATCAACAAACCACATACCATTATAGTTCATTATCCCTGAACTGGGCTTTCTGAGACTTTCCTCATTTACTTTGGGATGTCAACTAATACTGTGTTTGTGCAGATCTTGTTTAGGTGACCCTATTGTTACTTTTGGATGCAGACTCTTGTCATATACGGAAGACACTACCTCATATTGGAAATCGTGGTCTTCTGCCTCTTAAAATGTTTCTGACCCCCTCTTTTTAAATGTTCTTAAATGTAGAAGTTGTGATATAGATGTATTAATTGGAGATGGACATCCAGTAGTTAGTTTCCCTCTCCATTTTTATTAATGTGTGACAGGAGCCCTATAGGAGTGGTTTTGTTGATTTTTTTGTATAGATCTTTTTGTTTCTATTTGGTTGATTTCAGCCCTGAGTTTTATTATTTCCTGCCTTCTACTCCTCTTGGGTGTGTTAGCTTCTTTTTGTGTTAGAGCTTTTGGGTGTGAGCTGCTAGTGTATGCTTTCTCCAGTTTCTTTTTAGAGTAACTTAGGGCTTTGAGTTTTCCTCTCAGCACTGCTTTCATTGTGTCCCATGAGTCTGGGTCTGTTGTGTCTTCATTTTCATTAAATTCTAAAAAGTCTTTAATTTCTATCTTATTTCTTCCTTGAACATATTATCAATGAGAAGAGCGTTGTACAACTTCCATGTGTAAGAGGTATTTTCATTGTTTTTGTTATTATTGAAAACCAGCCTTAAGTCTGTGGTCATCTTATAGGATGTATGGTATTATTTCAAACTTCTTGTGCCAGTTTACACTTGTTTGGGACCAATTATAGGGTCAATTTTGGAGAAAGTACCATGAGGTGCTGAGAAGAAGGTATATTCTTTTGTTATAGGATGAAACGTTCTATTGATATCTGGTGAATCCAATTGGTTTATAACTTCTTTAAGTTTTACTGTGTCTCTATGTGTTTAGCTTGTTTCTACAATCTGTCCATTGATGAGAGTGTGGTGTTGATGTCTCCTACTATTATTGTGTGAGGTGTAATGTGTGCTTTGAGCTTAGGTAAAATTTCTTTTATGAATATGGGTTGTCCTTATATTTGGAGCACAAATGTTCAGAATTGATAGTTCATCTTGATAGATTTTTCTTTGACAAATATGAAGTGTCCTTCTTTATCTTTTTTGATAACTTTTGGGTGGAAGTCAATTTTGTCTAATATTAAAATGACTACTCCAGCTTGTTTTATGGAACCATTTGCTTAGAAAATTGTATTCCAGCCTCTTACTCTGAAGTAGTGTCTTTCTTTGTCACTGAGGTGCATTTCCTGTGTGCAGCAAAATTCTGGGTCCTGTTTACATCTCCAGTCTGTTAGTCTATATTTTTTTATTGGCGAATTGAGTCCATTGATGTTAAGAGATATTAAAGAATAGTGATTGTTGCTTCCTGTTATTTTTGATGTTATTTTTATGTTTGTGTGGCTATCTTCTTTTGGGTTTATTGAAAGAAGATTACTTTCTTACTTCTTCTAAGGTGCAGCTTCCCTCCTTGTGTTGATGTTTTCCATCTATTATTCTTTGTAGATCTGGATTTCTGAAAAGATACTGTGTAAATGGTTTTGTCATGGAATGTCTTGCTTTCTCCATGTATGTTAATTGAGAATTTTGTTGGGTATAGTAGCCTGGGTTGTCATTCGTTTTCTCTTAGGGTCTATATGACATCTACCCAGGATCTTCTATCTTTTACAGTCTCTGGTGAAAAGTCTGCTGTAATTCTGATAAGTGTGACTTTATATTTTACTTGACCTTTTCCCCTTACTGCTTTTAATATTCTTTCTTTCTTTTATGCATAATGTGTTTTGATTATTATATAATGGGAGATATTTCTTTTCTGGCCCACTCTATTTGAACTTCTGTAGGCTTCCTGTTTGTTCATGGGAATCTCTTTCTTTAGGTTAGGAAAGTTTTCTTCTGTGATTTTGTTGAAGATATTTACTGGCCCTTTAATTTGGGAATCTTCACTCTCTTCTATACCCATTATCCATAGGTTTGGTCTTCTCAATGTATCCTGGATTTCCTGGAAGTTTTGGGATAGGACCCTTTTGCATTTTTTCATTTTCTTTGACTATTGTATCAATGTTTTTTTATGGTTACCTTCTGCACCTGAAATTCTCTCTATCTCTTGTATTCAGTTGGTGATGCTTACATCTATGTCTCCTGTACTGGCTGGTTTTGTGTGTCAACTTGACACAGGCTGGAGTTATCACAGAGAAAGGAGCTTCAGTTGGTGAAGTGCTTCCATGAGATCCAGCTGTGAGGCATTTTCTCAATTAGTGATCAAGTGGAGAGGGCCCCTTGTGGGTGGTACCACCTTTGAGCTGGTATTGTTGGGTTCTAAGAGAGCAGGCTGAGCAAACCAGGGGAAGCAGCCAGCAAGGAACACCCCTCCATGGCTTCTGCATCAGCTCCTGCTTCCTAACCTGCTTGAGTTCCAGTCCTGACTTCCTTTTGTGATGAACAGCAATGCAGAACTGTAAGCTGAATAAACCCTTTCCTCCCCAACTTGCTTCTTGGTCATGATGTTTGTGCAGGAATAGAAACCCTGACTAAGACAGCTCCTGATCTCTTTCTTACATTTTCTATCTCTAGGGTTGTCTCCCTTTGTAATTTCTTTGATGTTTCTATTTCCATTTTTAGATACTGGATAGTTTGGTTTAATTCCTTCACCTGTTTGGTTGTGTTTTCCTGTAATTCTTTAAGGGCTTCTAGCTGTTTACCTGTGTTCTCCTGTATTTCTTTAAGGGAGTTATTTATGTCCTTTGTAAAGTACTCTATCATTATCATGAGAAGTGAGTCTTTCTTTTCTGATGTGATGGGATGTGCAGGACTTGCTGTGGTAGGAGAACTGGGCTGCGATAATGCCAAGTAGCCTCCATTTCTATTGCTTATGTCCTTGCCCTTGCTTCTCATCATCTGATTTTCTCTAATGCTACCTGTCCTTACTGTCTCTAACTGGTGCCTGTTCCTCCTGTGATCCTGGTTGTGTAAGAACTCCTCAGAGTCCAGCTGTCTCTGTGATTCTGTGATCCTGTGACTCTGGGATCCTGGGATCCTGAGATCCTGGGTATGTCAGATCTCCGGGGAGTCAAGCTGGCTCTGTGATCCTGAAATCCTAGTGTGACCAAGCTCCTGAGATCCGGTTGTGTCAGCGTCCATGGAAATCCAGGTTTCTCTGTGTGTTGCAGTGGTTGGTGGGGAGCCAGAGCCCCGTATTTGCTCAAGGCACAGATTCAAACTGGAAGGAACCTGTGACTCTGGCTGGGTGGCCGTTTCTGTTTCCCTGTGCAGAGAGGATTTCTGAGTTTGAGGCCAGCCTGGTCTACAGAGTGAGTTCCAGGACAGCCAGGACTACTACACAGAGAAACCCTGTCTCGAAAGAAAACAAAAACAAACAAACAAACAAAAGTGTAGAGCCCTTACCCCAGTTCTGTTCATGGAACAGGCTCAGACCAGAAGGAACCCATTCCACTGGCCAGGTGGGGTTTGTTATGTCCCTGAATCCTAGGGGACCCTCCAGGTGTTGGGGCAGATGTTGTGGCCTCTCCTGTTATCCTGGCCATGTTAGAGCACCTGAGATTTGAGCTTCCTCTATGTGTTGTGGGACTGGGTGAAGGGCCAGGTTCTAAGGTCTGCTGAGGGCACAGGTCCTCCTCCTCCTCTTCCTCTCCCTCCTTCTTTTTTCTTCTTCATCTTTCTTCTTCTTTCTCTTCTTCTCTTCCTGCTCTTCCTATTCTTTCTCCTCTTCCTCCTCTTTCTCCTCTTCCTCCTCCTACCCTTCTTCTTCCTATTCTTTCCCTTCCTCCTCCTCCTATTTTTTCTTTCTCTCCTCCTCCTCTTTCTGTTGTTACAATTTAATGATATTTAATGATATTTTCATTTTTATATGTTTACAGTTTTGGCAAATATAATTGAATATTTTTACTTAATTTACTAAATGAGGCAGTTATTTTGCTCTATTTATTTTAGGAAGTGAATAATAACACTTTAGGTTTGTGCCAGGTGGTGGTGTCTCAAAAGATTCATTCCACTAAACACTGAACAGTTTCAGTCATTGGTAATTAAGCCAACACATTGTGGACTCAGTATGTGATGTTCACACATCAAGCATAGACTTCCGTTTGTGCAGAGCTCACTCTAAAGCAGCAGTTCTCAACCTGTGGGTAATGACCCCTTTGGTGGGTCATATCAGATATTTACAGATACTCATAGCAATAGCAAAATTACAGTTATGAAGTAGCAACAAAATATTTTTTATTAGATATTTTCTTTATTTATATTTTAAATGATATCCCCTTTCCCGGCATCCCCTCCAAAAATACCCTATACCATCCTCCCTCTCCCTACTCACCAACCCATCCAATCCCTCTACCCTGTCCTGGCATTCCCCTATTCTGGGGCATCCAGCCTTCTTAGGACCAAGGGCCTCTCCTCCCTTTGATGACCAACAAACCATTCTCTGCTTGATCTTTGTTTGGTCCATGAATTGCATCATGAGTAGTCCAAGCTGCTGGGTTAATATCCACTTCTCAGCGAGTGCATACCATGTGTGTTCTTTTGTGATTGGGTTACCTCACTCAGGATGATATTTTCAAGTTCCATCCATTTGTCTAAGAATTTTAATTCTTTGTTTTTAATAGCTGAGTAGTGTATTCCATATATAGTGTATATATACCACAGTTTCTGTGTATCCTTATGTGTTATTGTTTTATTTAGGCTGCTGACTTGTTTGGTTGTTGGGGTTTTTGAAACTGGGTTTCTCTGTGTATACATTCCTCCATTGAGGGGCATCTGGGTTCTTTCCAGCTTCTGGCTATTATAAATAAGGCTGCTATGAACATAGTGGAGCATGTGTCTTTATTACCTCCCCCTCTTTCTTCTGCTCCTATTCCTCCCATCTTCTTCCTCTTTCTCCTCCTCCTTTCTCTACTTTTTTGTAGGAAGAATTAAGTAGAAATTGGTATGGTAGATGGGACATCATTAATCCCTTCACAGAAGAGGCAGAGGTAGATGGATCTCTGTGAATTTGAGCAAACCTGGTCCACAAAGCAAACTCCATGATAGGGAAAGGTACACAGAGAAACCCCATCTCTAACCTTCTCCACCCACACAAAAGTACAAGAAAAGAAAAAAGTCAACTCCTGGTTGACTATAGAACTAGGACTTTTTTGAGTCTGGCCAAATTCTGCTGTATTTCCATCTGGCTTGGACTTCTTTTTTTTTTGAAGGGGGGAGGAGTGTTGTGCAACATTATATATATATATATATATATATATATATATATGTATATATATATATATATACATATATATATATATATATATATATATATGTATATGTATATTCTTTATTTACATTTCAATTGAGTTTCCCTTTCCTGGATCTCCCTCCCTGAAAGTCCCATAAGCCCTCTTCCCTCCCTCTGTTCCCCAATCCACCCCTTCCCACTTCCCTGTCCTGGTACTCCCTGACACTGCTGCACTGAGCTTTTCCAGGACTGAGGGCCAGTCCTTCCTTCTTCTTGGGCATCATTTGATATGTGCATTGTGTCTTGGGTATTCCACACTTCTAGGCTAATATCCATTTATCAGTGAGTGCCTACCATGAGTGTTCTTTTGAGACTGGGTTACCCCACTTAGGAAGATGTTCTCCAGTCCCATCCATTTGTCTAAGAATATCATGAGATCGTTGATTCTAATGTCTGAATAGTATTCCATTGTGTATATATAGCACATTTTCTGTATCCATTCCTGTGCTGCAGGACATCTGGGTTCTTTCCAGCTTCTGTCTATTATAAATAGGGCTGCTATGAACATAGTGGAGCATTTACCCTTATTACATGCTGGGGAATCCTCTGGGTATATGCCCAAGAGTGGTATAGTGGGGTCCTCTGGAAGTATCATTCCCAGTTTTCTAAGGAACCACCAGACTGACTTCCAGAGTGTTAGTGCCAGCTTGCAGCCCCACCAGCAGTGGAGGAGTGTTCCTCTTTCTCCACATCCTCGCCAGCACCTGTTTTCTCCTGACTTTTGGATCTTAGCCATTTTGAATGGTGTGAGGTAAAATCTCAGGGTTGTTTTGATTTGCATTTCCCTGATGACTAAGGATGTTGAAGATTTCTTTAGTTGTTTCTCAGTCATTTGATATTCCTCAGGTGAAAATTCTTTGTTTAACTCTGTACCCCATTTTTAAGGGGGATATTTGGCTCTCTGGAGTCTACCTTCTTCAGTTCTTTGTATATCTTGGATATAAGCCCTCTGTCAGATGTAGTGTTGGTAAAGCTCTTTTCCCAATTTGTTGGTTCCTGATTTGTCCTTTTGACAATGTCCTTTGCCTTACAGAAACATTGATGTAATTTTTATGAGGCCCCATTTGTCAATTCTTGATCTTAGAGCGTTAGCTATTGGTGGTCTGTTGAGGAATTTTTCCCCTGTGCCCATGTCCTCAAGGGTCTTCCCCAGTTTCTTTTCTATTAATTTCAGTGTGTCTGGTTTTATGTGGAGGTTCTTGATGCACTTGGACTTGAGCTTAGTACAAGGATATAACAATGGATAAATTGCATTATTTTGCATGCTGACCTCCAGTTGAACCAGCACCATTTGTTGAAGAGGCTATCTGTTTTCCACTGGATGGTTGTAGCTGCTTTATCAAAGGCCAAGTGACCCTAATTCTAAGGGTTCATTTCCGGGTCTTCAATTCTATTCCATTGATCTACTTGCCTGTCACTGTACCAATACCATGCTGTTTTTAACACAATTGCTCTGTAGTACTGCTTGAGGTCAGAGATACAGATTCCCTCAGAAGTTCATTTACTGTTGAGAAGAGTTTTAGCTATCCTGGGTTTTTTGTTATTCCAGAAGAATTTGAGAATTGCTCTTTCTAAGTGTATGAAGAATTGTGTTGGGATTTTGATGGGGATTGCATTGAATCTGTAGATTGCTTTTGGCAAGATTGCCATTTTTACTACATCAATCCTGCCAATCCAAGAGCATGGAAGATTTTTCCAGCTTCTGGGGTCTTCTTCAATTTCTTTCTTCAAAGACTTGAAGTTCCTGTCATACAGATCTTTCACTTCTTTGGTTAGAGTCACACCAAGATACTTTATATTGTTTGTGGCTATTGTGAAGGATGTCATTTCCCTAATTTCTTTCTCAGCCTGTTTATCCTTTGAGTATAGGAAGGCTACTGATTTGCTTGAGTTAAATTTGTAACCAGCCACCTTGCTGAAGTTGTTTATCAGTTGTAGGAGTTCTCTGTTGGAGTTTTTTGTGTCACTTAAGTATACTATCATATCATCTGCAAATAGTGATAATTTGATTTCTTCCTTTCCAATTTGTATCCCTTTGACCCCCTTGTGTTGTCTAATTGCTCTAGCTAGAACTTCAAGTACTATATTGAATAAATATGGAGAGCAAGGGCAGCCTTGTCTAGCCCCTGATTTTAGTGGGATTGCTTCAAGTTTCTCTCCATTTAGTTTGATGTTGGCTACTGGTTTGCGGTATATTGCTTTTATTATGTTTAGGTATGGGCCTTGGATTCCTGTTCTTTCCAAGACCTTTAACATGAAAGGATGCTGAATTTTTGTCAAATGCTTTTCAGCATCTAATTAAATGACAATGTGGTTTTTTTTCTTTGAGTTTGTTTATGTAGTGCATTACATGGATGGATTTCTGTATATTGAACTATCCCTGCATCCCTGGGATGAAGCCTGCTTCATCGTGGTGAATGATTGTTTTGATGTGTTCTTGGATTCGGTTGGCAAGAATTGTATTGAGTATTTTTGCATCGATAATCATAAGGGAAATTGGTCTAAGGTTCTCTTTTTTGTTGGATCGTTGGTGGTTTTGGTATCAGCAAAATTGTGGCTTCATAGAATGAGTTGGGTAATGTTCCTTCTGTTTCTATTTTGTGGAATAGTTTGAAGAGTATTGGCATTAGGTCTCCTTTGAATGTCTGATAGAATTCTGCACTAAAGCCATCTGGTCCTGTGCTTTTTGTGGTTGGGAGACTGTCAATGACCACTTCTCTTTCTTTAGGGGTTATAGGTTAGATGTTCTATCTGATCCTGATTAAATTTTGGTAATTGGTATCTGTCTAGGAAATTGTCCATTTCCTCCAGATTTTCCAGTTTTGTTGAGTATAGACTTTTGTAGGACGATATGATAATTGTTTGGATTTCTTCAGTTTCTGTTGTTATATCACCCTTTTCATTTCTGATTTTGTTAATTTGGGTACTGTCTCTGTGCCCTCTGGGTAGTCTGACTAAAGCTTTATGAATCTTGTTGATTTTTTCAAAGAACCAGCTCCTTGTTTTGTTGATTTTTTGTATAGTTCTTTTTGTTTCAACTTGGTTGATTTCAGCACTCAGTTTCATGATTTCCTGCCTTCTACTCCTCTTGGGTGTATTAGCTTCTTTTTGTTCTAAAGCTTTCAGGTGTTCTGTTAAACTGCTAGTGTATGCTCTCTCCAGCTTCTTTTTGTAGGCACTCAGAGCTATAAGTTTTCCTCTTAGCACTGCTTTCATTATGTCCCATAAATTTGGGTATGTTGTGCCTTTATTTTCATTCAATTCTAAAACGTCTTTGATTTCTTTCCTTATTTCTTCCTTGACCAAGGTATCATTGAGTAGAGAACTGTTCAGCCTCCATGTGTATGTGGGCTTTTTGCTGTTTTTATTGCTATTCAAGATGACCCTTATTCCATAGTGATCTGATAGGGGGCATAGAATTAGTTTGATCATCTTATATCTGTTGAGATCTGTTTTGTGACCAATTATATGGTCAATTTTGGAGAAAGTACCGTGAGGTGCTGAGAAGAAGGTATATCCTTTTGATTTAGGATGAGATGTTCTATAGATACCTATTAAGTCCATTTGGTCCAAAACTTCTGTTAGTTTCACTGTGACTCTGTTTAGTTTGAGTTTCCATGATCTGTCCATTGAAGAGAGTGGGGTGTTTAAGTCTCCCACAATTATTGTATGGGGTGCAATGTATGCTTTAAGCTTTAGTAAGGTTTCCTTTATGAAAGCAGATGCCCTGGTACTTGGGGCATAGATGTTCAAAACTGAGAGTTCTTTCTGGTGGATTTTTCCTTTAATGAGTATAAAGTGGCCTTCTGTATCTTTTTTGATGACTTTTGGTTGAAAGTCTATTTTATCTGATATTAGAATGGCTATTCCAGCTTGTTTCCTGGGACCACTTGCTTGCAGGACTGCTTTCCAGCCGTTTACTCTTAGGTAGTGTTTGTCTTTGACACTGAGATGCATTTCCTGTATGCAGCAAAATCTTGGGTCTTGTTTACAAATCCAGTCTGTTAGTCTATGTCTTTTTATTGGGGAATTGAGTCCATTGATATTAAGAGATATTAAGGAATAGTGATTGTTGCTTCCTGCTGATTTTTATGTAATTTTTATGTTTGTGTGGCTATCTTCTTTTGGGTTTGTTGAAAGGAGATTACTTTTTCTTGCTTTTTCTTGTGTGTAGTTTCCCTCCCTTTGTTGGTGTTTTTCATTCATTATCCTTTGAAGGGCTGGATTTGTGGAAAGATACTGTGTAAATTCGTTTTTGTCATGAAAAAGCTTGGTTTCTCCTTTTATGGTAATTGAGAGATTTTCTGGATATAGCAGTTTGTGTTGGCACGTGTGTTCCCTTAGGGTCTGCATGATGTCTGCCCAGGCTCTTCTGGCTTTCATAGTATCTGGTGAGAAATCTGGTGTAATTCTGATAGGTCTACATTTATATGTTACTTGACATTTTCCCTTTCTGCTTTTAATATTCTTTTTTTAGTACATGTGGTGATTTAATTATTATACGACAGGATGAATTTCTTTTCTCGTCAAATCTATTTGGAGTTCTGTAGACTTCTTGCATGTTCATGGGCATCTCTTTCTTTAGGTTAGGGAAGTTCTCTTCTATAATTTTGTTGAGGACATTTACTGGCCCTTTCAGTTGGAGATCTTTACTCTCTTCTATGCATATAATCCTTAGGTTTGGTCTTCTCATTTTGTCCTGGATTTCCTGGGTATTTTGGGTCAGGAGCTTTTTGCATTTTTCATTTTCTTTGACTATTGTATCAATGCTTTTTCTATGGTATCTTCTGCATCTGAGATTCTCTCTTCCATCTCTTGTATTCTGTTGTTGATGCTTGGATCCATGACTCCTGACTTCTTTCCTAAGTTTTCTATGTCCTGAGTTGTCTCCCTTTGTGATTTTGTTATTGTTTCTACCTCCTCCTTTAGATCCTGAATGGCTTTGTTTAATTCCTTCACCTGTTTTGCTGTGTTTTCCCTTAGTTCTTCAAGGGCTTCTTGTTATTTACTTGTGTTCTCCTTTATTTCTTTAAGGGAGTTATTTATGTCCTTCTTGAAGCCCTCCATGATGCCCTCCATCAGCATGATGACCTGGGATTTTAAATTCAAATCTTGCCTTCCTGGTGTGTTGGGATATCCAGGACTTGCTGTTGTGGGAGAATAGGGTTCGGATGGTGCCATATTGCCTTGATTTCTGTTAGCAACATTCCCACATTTGCCTATTGCCATCTGTTTATCTCTGGTGTTAGTTGGGCCTGCTGTCACTGGCTGGAGCTTGTCCCTCCTGTGTTAGTGCCTATAGGCCTATCTCAGCAACCTTGGGTAAGCTGCTTTCTCTTGGCAAATTGCTGTGGTGCTGCAGAGTTCCTGGGTGGAGGTGGAGTCTTGGTGCAGTGTGTCCCAAGTGATCCTCTACTCTGGTGAAACCTGCCTACCAACCTGTTGCACAGTAACAAAAGCAAAGATAACAGCCGAGACCCACTATCTTGTAGTTGTATTTGGGTATGTACCACAGTGTCCCCGACCAGCTCTGGATGCAGGCTGTGCTGGGTGTCTCCTCCTCACTGGCTGCTGGGTGTATAGTTGGCTTCCTGTACTGCTTGGAGCTGGCATGCTGTGGCCTAGGCTGTTTCCGATCCAGAGGCAGATACCAGAAGGCTCTTGCCAGAGGCCTCCATACTGGATCCTCTGCTCTGCAGGACAGGACTCACCTATGCAGGCTTCCTCTTCCTAGATGGCTGCTGAGTGTGTTGCTGACTTCCTGTACTGCTTAGAGATGGCATGCTGTGACCAAGGCTGTTCCCGATCCCTGGCTTGGACTTCTTTAGCAGGAAGAATTTTGATTACTATATCAGTATCCTTATGTGTTATTCTTTTATTCAGGCTGCTGACTTGGTTGGTTGGTTGGGGTTTTTGAAACTGGGTTTCTCTGTGTGTGCCCTGGAACTCACTAAGTAGACAAGGCTGGCCTTGAACTTAGATAGAGATCTGCCAACCTGTGCCTCAAGAGGGCACACACCCTCACCATTAACAGGCTGTTGACTTCTAGTTGGTTTAAATTTGTTAGTTTGGCTGAATCTCAAAATTCAACTATTTCCTAATGTTTTCCAAATTTATGGAGTACAGGTTTAAAAAGCAATGATATATAGTTATTCTTAGAATGTTGTAACACTCTCAATTTTGCTGCTGATCATTACAATCTTCAATCCCTGTTAACCTTACATCTTGTTAGGAAGGTCATATGTGGATCCCAGACATTGAAACAAGAAGCATTTGTGCAGTGGTAGCACACGCCTTTAATCCCAGCACTCTGGGAGGCAGAGGCAGGCAGATTTCTGAGATCGAGGCCATCCTGGTCTACAGAGTCAGTTCTAGGACAGCCAGGGCTATTCAGAGACACTCTGTCATTTCCTACCATCTAGAATCAACCTCGTCTTTACTGCCAGCAAAGGCAAAGTCTGGTCCTCATATCATAGATGCAGTGACTCATACAATAACAGCAGAATAGGACTCAGGGTATCAGCCTGCTTTCTAAAGGTTCTGACAATAAAAATAACTAACTGTACTAATTTCACAGGTTGTTCCCTTCAAGCCCAATGGATAGAAGTCAGAATGTGGGAAAGTATCTCAGTGAACCTCTCATGTTCCTCTGAGTTTCTTTATGGAGAAAAGGCTCATCCTAAAATGATGAGGCTGCACTGTTTCCAGAGTACCCACTCCTCAAGGGAGTAGCATAGAGAGCAGCAGGATTTGGGATGAGGAGATTAATTGAAAGGCACACTTCACATGAAGGATTCACAGTCCAACATGCCTCTTTCTGATAGGCATGGTTGTGAAACTAGGGGAGCAAAATGCAAATGGGAAAATCAAGTGTTACTATGTGGACAATAACTCTAATCTTGATCTACCTTCTGCAAAGGTAAAGGGAAAGCCATCCTAAACTTTGTTCTGAGAGGATATGTTTCTGGATGTTTCTACATTACCCCTGTACCTGATTCTCAGGATGAGCATCCAGGCTATTCCCACACCCCAGCATTACACAATCTAGGTGCTGCTGAGTGATGAAGAATTGGCTGTCTCTGCTCTGGAGGAGTTCCCCTCAGTGTTTTTCCCACCACTATTCAAGAGGCCTTCATTATCAGTTGAAGTAAGATTGTGAAGTACCTGGTAGCATCTTGTCCCTACCCTGACCTCTATATTGGCCCCCTGAAGCACAAATTCAATTTGCATAACTTTAAGGGTGTTTTGTTTAAGTGAAAGGATTGGTTTAATGTTCAAAAGGTTTGGCATAGGTGAGTGAGTCTGAATCCTTGTGGAAGGCAAGGCTGTGGTTGTAATTCAATGAGAATGCAATGCAGGGAGGTTAAGACATGTGATCAAGGCAGAATATACATTGCATCCCCAACCAACCTAATCTTCTTCCTGTTTGAACCATGGGGATTATAGACTGAAAGAGCTGTATTTGCTGGATATCAAACATGACTTCCTGGTAAATACTGAATTCAAAACAGGATCATCTCTGCATTCCACAGGAATGGTAGGCTTACCTGTAATCTCTCTCTCTCTCTCTCTCTCTCTCTCTCTCTCTCTCTCTCTCTCTCTCTCTCTCTCTCTCTTCTCTCTCTCTGTCTGTCTCTGTCTGTCTCTCTGTCTCTCTGTCTCTGTTTCTCTATCTCTGTCTTTTTCTCTCTCTTTTGTTTTTTGTTTTGTTTTTTTGTTTTTTTGTTTTTGTTTTTGTTTTTTGATTTTGGTTTTTGGTTTTATCAAGACAGGGTTTCTCTGTATAGGCCTGCCTGTCCTGGAACTCACTTTCTAGGCCAGGCTGTCATCTGCCATCTTCTGCCTCTCAAGTGCTGGGATTACAGGTGCAGGCGTGGTCCACCACTGCCCCAGGCTTTTTTTTTTTTTTTTTTTTTTTTTTTTTTTTTTTTTTTTTTGGTTTTTTGAGACAAGGTTTCTCCGTGTAGCCCTGGCTGTCCTGGAAGTCACTCTGTAGACCAAGCTGGCCTCCTCAAACTCAGAAATCCACCTGCTTCTGCCTCCCAAGTGCTGGGATTAAAGGAGTGTGCCATCACTGCCCTCCTACCTGTAATCTTAGCATCTGAAGAAGAAGCTAGAGGGAGTCATGAAGGGATCAGCTCAGCTCTGGAAAAGAAGCTTAATCAGGTGGGTGTGTCATGAAGGGACCTGCTCATCTCTGGCTAGAGAAGTTTCAATCAAAAATGGAAGCTCAGTCAGGGAGGGGGCACTCATACATATTACAAGAGTCAGGAAAGGAGGATTTCCCTAAGTTTGACTAGCCTGTGATAATGATGAAGCCCTGTCCCAACCAACCAACAGCTCAGAAAGCAGTGGCCAAGTCTCAAATAAATAAATAAATAAATAAATAAATAAATAAATAAATAAAAGCTGAACAGTGAATACAGGGGCATTAGGGAGTGCTATTTTACAAACTGTCCCTATTCTCACTGTCAGCATGGAAACTTCTCCAAAGTACCTATCTCAGCAGGGTCAGTATTGTCCCTCTCAGACCCCTGCCCCTGAGAGAAACTAAACATTACAAATCTAAAATAAGTACACAAGCTGCAAAATATTCTAGGGTCAAAAAGCCTGGGAGAACATTTGCATTTTAAGTTTGCAAAGATGCAAACTTTTTTCCTTCTCATTTTTTGGGGGGGTGGGGGAGGAGGAGGTAGGTGTAGATGTTGCTCAGGAAGGAATCTCTACTGTGCTTCAATCTGTTGGTCCATCATTCTCTAAGAAGACTTAACACCAATACTCTTCAAACTCTTCCACCAAATAGAAACAGAAGGAACACTACCCAACTCCTTCTTCGAAGCCACTATTACGCTGATACCAAAACCACACAAAGACCCAACTAAGAAAGAGAATTTCAGGCCAATTTCCATCATTCTCTAAAGCTGGGAAGCTGCAGGTGTATGCTTCTATTTCTGATTTTTAGAGTTCTGAGATATATCCCAGGCTGCATCTATAGCAAGTACTCTACCAACTGTGGCAGATTCAGAGCTTTTGCTGAGGGGTTGGAACTGGGTACTTGCTCATAGGACTGTAATGATATCCTTGCACTAAGAGCAGAGAACACTGAGCTATGTCTCCAGATCATTTTATGTAAATATGGTTTGATTACTGATGTGTCATGTTTGTGGTAAAAATTTACTGGTTTGGTTTGCTTTGCTTTGTTTTTAGGATACAGGGTTTCTCTGTGTAGGTCTGAATGTCCTGGAAGTAACGATGTACAACAAGCTGCTCTTGAATTTAGAAATATCTGACTGCCTTTACCTTTGGAGCACTGGGATTAAAGGTATATGCTGCCAATGTCCTGCTCTAAATTCTCAGTCAATTGTAGCCCCTCATAACTGAAGCCTTTCTATCACCCGCCTTGGAACTTAAATATTGAGATTACAAGCCTGGCATCCAATTGATGACTCAGCCTTCAATTTGATTCCTTGGATCTTTCAGTATTTCCTGTTAGACTCTTTTAGGTGTCTCTTTTATGTTTTCTGTATGAGTGTTTTGTCTATATGGATGTGTGTGCACCATATGAATGCATAGTGACTTCCGATTCAGAAGGTTCCATCAGATCTCCTGAAAGTGGAGTCCTGAATAGTTGGGAGCCACCATGTAATGGCTGGAAATCAATGCTGTGTCTCTGGCAAGAGCAGCAGTGCCCTTATCCACCATGACATCTCTCCAGCTGCCAAGGTAGTCATGCTTTTTTTGAAAGTAAGCACACATCCACACAAACACTTCAGCAGAATAAAATGAGATGCTACTTCATTTCCACACAATACATGCTTATTACTTAAAATTATGGAGAAGTGGAAGTAGGTTTGTAAATGGCTGTGTAAGAGCCTGAGGGAGCCAGATGCCTTTCATTCCTCTGAAGCTGAAGTTCCAAGAGGCTTCCAGATGCCCAACTTGATTCTGGGAACTAAACAGCCTCTATAAGGGCAGTACACACTATGAACTGATGAGCCATGTCTTCAAGTCCTATATTCTGTATATTGATTTTGTGTGCATATGTGCAAAGCACCACATTCCTTCCTTGGACTGCTTGAGGAGGTCAGAGAACTTCAGGTGTCACCACTGTGTTTCTACTATGTGCATTCAAGGGACAAACTTCAGGTAGCAAGCTGTTGCTGGAACCCTTTCCATTCATGACAAAAATCTGCCATTCATATTTAATAAGAATAACAATGGGGGTGAAATAACTAAGTTTCAAAATTCTTCATTTTTCTCTGCTTATCCAGGGTAGAGAGGTATAAGGACTAGGCTTAGGGACTCCAAACAATAAGGACAGCTGACATTTGCATGACTTCATGACATTCACAAGTAAATGGATGGAGCTAGAAAATAATCATCTTCAGTGAGGTAACCCAGTCACAAAAGAAAACACACAGGATGTACTCACTGAAAAGTGGATATTCGGGGGGGGGGGGGGAAGCTTGGAATGCCCATAATAGAACTGACAGATCATAGGAAGCTTAAGAAGGAAGACAATAGACATTTTGACTGGTGTGAGGTGAAATCTCAGGGTTGTTTTGATTTGCATTTCCCTAATGATTAATGATGTTGAA
Organism: Apodemus sylvaticus; assembly: GCF_947179515.1. Lineage (NCBI taxonomy): Eukaryota > Metazoa > Chordata > Mammalia > Rodentia > Muridae > Apodemus > Apodemus sylvaticus. Next base: position 116,635,082 of record NC_067474.1, on the reverse strand, counting down.
CATTTCTTTTTTTAATATTTTTATTTTCTATATTCTTTGTTTACATTCCAAATGATTTCCCCTTTCCCAGATCCCGCCTCCCCATATGTCCCATAAACCTTCTTCTCTCCATCCCTCTCATATATATATATATATATATATATATATATATATATATATATATATATATGAGATTGATACTAGCATAAAGAAAAAGTGATCTGAAGTTAATGGCTTTATAGCTTATAAATATAAAGTTGAAAATCTTTTTTTTAATATTTTTATTTTCTATATTCTTTGTTTATATTCCAAATGATTTCCCCTTTCCCGGATCCCCCCTTCCCATATGTCCCATAAACCTTCTTCTCTCCTTCCCTTCTCTAATCACCTCCCTCCTTTTTCTCTGTCTTTATATTCCCTACCCATGCTAGAGCAATCCTTTCCAAGATAAGGACCCTCTCCATACTTCTTCATGGAAGTCATTTGTTATGCAATTTATGCCTTGGGTATTCAGGGCTTCTGGGCTAATTAATATCCACTTATCAGAGATTGCATTCCATGTGTATTCTTTTGTGATTGGGTTACCTTGCTTAGGATGATATTTTCCAGATCAAACCATTTGCCTAAAAATTTTGTGAATTCGTTGTTTCTAATTGCTGAGTAGTATTCCATTTGTAAATATGCCACATTTTCTGTATCCATTCCTCCTTTGAGGGGCATCTAGGTTCTTTCCAGCTTCAAGTTTCTCTCCATTTAGTTTGATGTTGGCTACCAGTTTGCTGTATATTGCTTTAACGATGCTTAGATATGGGCCTTGAATTCCTGTTCTTTCCAATACTTTTAGCATGAAAGGATGCTGGATTTTGTCAAATGCTTTTTCTGCATCTAATGAGATGATCATATGTTTTTTTTCTTTGAGTTTGTTTATGTAGTGGATAGCATTGATGGATTTCCTTATATTGAACCATCCCTGCATCCCTGGGATGAAGCCTACTTGATCATGGTGGATGATCGTTTTGATGTATTCTTGGATTCGATTGGCAAGACTTTTATTAAGTATTTTTGCATCAATATTCATAAGAGAAATTGGCCTGAAGTTCTCTTTCTTTGTTGGATCTTTGTGTGGTTTTGGTATCAGCGTAATTGTGGCTTCATAGAATGAGTTGGGTAGAGTTCCTTCTGTTTCTATTTTGTGGAATAGTTTGAAGAGTATTGGTGTTAGGTCTTCTATGAAGGTCTGATAGAACTCTGCACTGAAGCCATCTGGTCCCATGCTTTTTTGGTTGGGAGACTTTCTATGACCCTTTTTATTTCTTAAGGTGTTATGGGACTGTTTAGTTGATCTATTTGATCCGGATTTAGTTTTGGTGTCGGATATCTGTCTAGGAAACTGTCCATTTCCTCCAGATTCTCCAGTTGTGTTGAGTATAGGCTTTTGTAATAGTATCTAATGATTTTTTTGAATTTCCTCAGTTTCTGTTGTTATATCTCCCTTTTCATTTCTAAGTTTGTTAATCTGGATACTGTCTCTGTGCCCTTTGGTCAGTCTGGCTAAGGGTTTATCTATCTTGTTGATTTTCTCAAAGAACCAGCTCCTGGTTTTGTTGATTCTTTGGATGGTTCTCTTTGTTTCTACTTGATTGATTTCAGCCCTGAGTTTGATGATTTCCTGCCTTCTACTCCTCCTGGGTGAAATAGCTTCTTTTTGTTCCAGGGCTTTCAGGTGTGTCATTAAGCTGGTAGTGTATGCTCTCTCAATTTTCTTTTTGGAGGCACTCAGGGCTATGAGTTTTCCTCTTAGCACTGCTTCATTGTGTCCCATAGATTTGGGTATGTTGTGTCTTCATTTTCATTGTGTTCTAAAAAGTCTTTAATTTCTTTCTTTATTTCTTCCTTGACCAAGGTATCATTGAGTAGAATATTGTTCAGTTTCCACGTGTATGTGGGTTTTCTGTTGTTTTTGTTGCTATTGAAGACCACTTTTACTCCATAGTGATCTGATAGGAGGCATGGGATTAGTTCGATCTTCTTATATTTGTTGAGGTCTGTCTTGTGACCAATTATATGGTCGATTTTGGAGAAGGTACCATGAGGTGCTGAGAAAAAGGTATATTCTTTTGCTTTAGGATAGAATGTTCTCTCTATATATCTGTTAAATCTAATTGGTCCAAAGCTTCAATTAGTTCCATTGTGTCCCTGTTTAGTTTCTGTTTTCCTGATCGGTCCATTGAGGAAAGTGCAGTGTTGCAGTCACCCACAATTATTGTGTTAGGTGCAATGTGTGCTTTGAGCTTTAATGAAGTTTCTTTTACGAAATAGGGTGCCCTTCATTTTGGAGCATAGATGTTCAGGATTGAGAGTTCTTCTTGTTGTATTTTTCCTTTGACCAGCAAGAAGTGTCCCTCAGAGTCTCTTTTGATGACTTTGGGTTGAAAGTCAATTTTATCTGATATTAAAATGGCTACTCCAGCTTGTTTCCTGAGACCATTTGCTTGTAAAATTGTCTTCCAGCCTTTTACTCTAAGGTGGTGTTTGTCTTTGACTCTCAGTTGTGTTTCCTGTAAGCAGCAAAATGTAGGGTCCTGTTTACGTATCCAGTCGGTTAGTCTATGTCTTTTTATTGGGGCATTAAGTCCATTGATGTTAAAAGATATTAAGGAATAGTGATTGTTACTACCTGTCATTTTTGACGTTGTTTTTTAAATTTGATTGGTTAACTTCTTTGGGGTTTGATGAAAGGTTACTATCTTGCTTTTTCCAGGGTGAAGTTTCCCTCCTTGTATTGGTGTTTTCCTTCTATTATCCTTTGTAGGGCTGGGTTTGTGGATAGATATTGGGTAAACTTGGTTTTGTCATGAAATATCTTAGTTTCTCCATCTATGGTGATTGAGAGTTTTGCTGGATATAGTAGTTTTGGCTGGCATTTGTGTTCTCTTAGAGTCTGCATGAGATCTGCCCAGGATCTTCTAGCCTTCATAGTCTCAGGTGAAAAGTCTGCTGTGATTCTGATAGGTCTTCCTTTATATATTACTTGGCCTTTTTCTCTTACTGCCTTTAATATTCTTTCTTTGTTTAGTACATTTGGTGTTTTGAGTATTATGTGACGGGAAGTATTTCTGTTCTGGTCCAGTCTGTTTGGAGTTCTGTAGGCTTCTTGTATATTCACGGGCATCTCTCTCTTTAGGTTAGGGAAGTTTTCTTCCATAATTTTATTGAAGATATTTGCTGGCCCTTTAAGTTGTAAATCTTCACTCTCATCTATGCCTATAATCCTTAGGTTTGGTCTTCTCATTATGTCCTGGATTTCCTGGACATTTTGGGTTACAACCTTTTTGCATTTTGCATTTCCTTTAACTGTTGAGTCCATGGTTTCTATGGTATCTTCAGCATCTGAGATTCTTTCTTCTATCTCTTATATTCTTTTGTTGATATTTGCATCTATGTACCCTGATTTCTTCCCAAGACTTTCTATCTACAAAGTTGTCTCCCTTTGAGTTTTCTTAGTTTCTACTTCTGATTTTAGATCCTGGATGGTTTTGCTTAGCTCCTTCACTTGCTTGTTTGTGCTTTCCTGTAATTCTTTAAGAGATTTTTGTGTTTCCTCTTTCATGACCTCAGCCTGTTGACCAATGTTCTCTTGTATTTCTTTAAGTGTTTTTTGCGTTTCTTCATTATTGGCTTTTGTATTCTCCTGGATTTCTCTGAATGATTTTTGTGTTTCCCTTGCAAGGGCTTCTAACTTTTGATCCATTTTCTTCTGAATTTCTTTAAGTACGTCCTTCATGTGTTCCTGTACCAGCATCATGACCAGTGATTTTAAATCCAAATCTTGTTTTACTGGTGTGATGGGGGTATCCAGGACATGCTGTTAAAGGAGAATTGGGTTCAGATGTTGCCATATTGCCTTGATTTCTGTTAGTGACGTCCATGCATTTGCCTTTTGCCATCTAGTTCTCACTGGTGTTAGTTGGTCTTGTCAATGCTGGACTCACCAGTGCAAGCTGCCTCTTCCCAGGTGGCCTCTGGTGCACAGCTTACCTCCTGCACTGCCTGGAGACAGGGTGCTATTGCCCAGGCTGTTCACATCCTGAAGCAGACACCTGAAGGCTCCCGCTGGAGCCTGCTGGATTCACCAGAGCACACTGACTTCTCCCTGCTGGCCGCCCGGAAGCCCCTCTTGCCTCTTGCAGGACCTGGAGATGTGGCATTGCGGCCCAGGCTGATCTGGATCTGGAAGTGGAGAGATCTGAGTGCTCCCGCCAGAGGCCTCAGGACTGGAACCTAAGCTCAGTGACACAGGAGCAAGCTGTGCGCTCCCAGACTGCCTCTGGTTGCACACCAGTTCTCCAGCACTTCCTGGAGACCGAATGCTGTGGCCCAGGCTGTTCAGATCTCAAAGCAGACACCTGGAGGCTCCTGCTGGGGCCCACTGGATTCACCAGAGCACACTGACTTCTCCCCACTGGCCGCCCAGAAGCCCCTCTTGCCTCTAGCAGGAGCTGGAGATGTGGTGTTGCAGCCCAGCGATGTTGAACATTTCTTACGGTGTTTCTCAGCCCTCCGAAGTTCTTCATGTGAAAATTCTTTGTTTAGCTTGGTTGGTACCCCACTTTTTAATGGGGTTATTTGGTTCTCTGGGTTCTACCTTCTTGAGTTCTTTGTATATATTAGATATTAGACCTCTGTCAGATTTAGGGTTGGTGAAGATTCTTTCCCAATCTGTTGGTTGACATTATGTCCTTTTGACAGTGTCCTTTTCCTTACAGAAAATTTGTAGTTTTATGAGGTCCCATTTGTCAATTCTTGATCTTAGAGCATAAGCTATTGGTGTTCTATTAAGGAACTTTCCCCCTGTGCCCATGTCCTCAAGGGTCTTCCCCAGTTTCTTTTCTATTAGTTTCAGTGTGTCAGGTTTTATGTGGAGGTCCTTGATCCATTTGGAGTTGAGCTTAGTACAAGGAGATAAGAATGGATCAATTCACATCCTTCTGCATGCTGACCTCCAATTGAACCAGCACCATCTGTTGAAAAGACTATCTTTTTTCCACTGGATGCTTTCAGTTCCTTTGTCGAAGATCAAGTGACCATAGGTGTGTGGATTCATTTCTGGGTCTTCAATCCTATTCCATTGATCCACATGCCTGACATTGTACCAATACCATGCAGTTTTTATCAATATTGCTCTGTAGTAAAGTTTAAGATCGGGGATACTGAATCCCCCTGAAATTCTTTTACTGTTGAGAAAAGTTTTAGCTATTCTGGGTTTTTTGTTATTCCAGATGAATTTGAGAATTGCTCTTTCTAGCTCTATGAAGAACTGGGTTGGGATTTTGATGGGGATTGCACTGAATCTGTAGATTGCCTTTGGCAAGATGGCCACTTTAACTATATTTATCCTGCCAATCCACGAGCATGGAAGCTTTGCCCTGGTTCTGGAAAGACTCAGTGCAACAGTATAGGGGAATACCAGAAGAGGGAATTGGGAAGGAGTAGATGGAGGAACAGGGGGAGGGAAGAGGGCTTATGGGACTTGCTGGGAGTGGAGACCCAGAAAAGGGGAAACAATTTGAAATGTAAATAAAGAATACATCAAATAAAAAACTTTTAAAAAATCATCCTAAGTGAGGTAACCGAATCACAAAAGAATACACGTGGAATGCAGTCACTGAAAAGTGGATATTAGCCTAGAAGCTCTGAATACTCAAGACACAATTAACTTATCAAATGATTTCCAAGAAGAAGGAAGGAGAAGGCCCTGGTCCTGGAAAGGCTTGATCCATCATTGTAGGGGATTACCAGGACAGAGAAGTAGGAGGGGTTGATTGGGGAATTGATGGAGGGAAGAGAGGGCTTATGGGACTTATGGGGAGGGGGGAACCGGGAAAGGGCAAATCATTGGGAATATAAACAAAGAATATAGAAACAAAACAAAACAATAAAAAAAGAAGGAAGACTATCATAATATCTGCAAATAATGATAGTTTGACTTCTTCCTTGCCAATTTGTATCCCTTTGACCTCCTTATGTTGTCTAATTGCCCGAGCTAGTACCTCAAGTACAATATTGAAAAGATAAGGAGAAAGGGGGCAGCCCTGTCTAGTCCCTGATTTGAGTGGGATTGCTTCAAGTTTCTCTCCATTTAGTTTGATGCTGGCTACTGGTTTGCTGTATATTGCTTTTACTATGTTTAGGTATGGGCCTTGAATTCCTGTTCTAGCCAAGACTTTAAGCATGAAAGGATGCTGATCTTGTCAAATGCTTTTTCAGCATCCAATGAAATGACCATGTGGTTTTTTTTCTTTGAGTTTTTTTTATATAGTGAATTGCATTGATGGATTTCCGTATATTGAACCAACCGTGCATCCCTGGAATAAAGCCTACTTGATCATGGTGGATGATCGTTTTGATGTGTTCTTGGATTTGGTTGGCAAGAATTTTATTGAGTATTTTTGCATCGATGTTCATAAGGGAAATTGGTCTGAAGTTCTCTTTCTTTGTTGGATCTTTGTGTCATTTTGGTATCAGCGTAATTGTGGCTTCATAGAAGGAATTGGGTAGTGTTCCCTCTGTTTCTATTTTGTGGAATAGTTTGAAGAGTATTGGTGTTAGGTCTTTTTTGAAGGTCTGATAGAATTCTGCACTGAAGCCATCTGGTCCTGTGATTTTTTTTTTTTTTTTTTTTTGGTTGGAAGGCTTTCTATGACCCCTTCTATTTCTTCAGGAGTTATGGGACGGTTTAGTTGATCTATTTGATCCTGAATTAGTTTTGGTGTCGGATATCTGTCTAGGAAACTGTCCATTTCCTCCAGATTCTCCAGTTGTGTTGAGTGTAGGCTTTTGTAGTAGGATCTGATGATTTTTTTGAATTTCCACAGTTTCTGTTGTTATATCCCACTTTTCATTTCTAATTTTCTTAATTTGGATACTTTTCCCTACCCTTTGGTCAGTCTGTCTAAGGGTCTATCTATCTTGTTGATTTTATCAAAGAACCAGTTCCTGCATTCGTTGATTCTTTGTATGGTTCTCTTTGTTTCCACTTGACTGATTTCAGCCCTGAGTTTGATGATTTCCTGTCTTCTACTCCTTCTGAGTGAATTGGCTTCTTTTGTTCCAGGGCTTTCAAGTGTGTCGTTAAGCTGCTAGTGTATGCACTCCCCATTTTCTTTTTGGAGGCACTCAGGGCTATGAGTTTTCCTCTTAGAACTGCTTTCATTGTGTCCCAAAGATTTGGGTATGTTGTTTCTTCATTTTCATTAAATTCTAAAAAGTCTCTGATTTCTTTCTTTATTTCTTCTTTGGCCAAGGTATCATTGAGTAGAGTATAGTTCAGCCTCCATATGTATGTGGCCTTTATGTTGTTTTTGTTGCTATTGAAGACCATTCTTACTCCATAGTGATCCAATAGGAGGCATGGAATTAGTTCGATCTTTTTATATTTGTTGAGGTCTGTCTTGTGATCAATTATATGGTCGATTTTGGAGAAGGTACCATGAGGTGCTGAGAAAAAGGTATATTCTTTTGTTTTAGGGTGAAATGTTCTATAAATATCAGTCAAGTCCAATTGGTCCAAAGCTTCAATTAGTTTTATTGTGTCCCTGTTTAGTTTCTGTTTTCCTGATTGGTCCATTGAGGCGAGTGGAGTGTTGAAGTCTCCCACAATTATTGTGTTAGTTGCAATATGTGCTTTGAGCTTTAGTAAAGTTTCTTTTATGAATGAGGGTGCCCTTGTATTTGGCGCATAGATGTTCAGAATTGAAAGTTCTTCTTGGTGGATTTGACCAGCAAGAAGTGTTCTTCTGTATCTCTTTTGATGACTTTAGGTTGAAAGTCAATTTTATCTGATATTAGAATGGCTACTCCATCTCGTTTCCTGAGACCATTGGCTTGTAAAATTGTCTTCCAACCTTTTACTATAAGGTAGTTTTTAACTTTGACATTGAGGTGTGTTTCCTGTATGCAGCAAAATGTAGGGTCCTATTTCCTTATCCAGTCTGTTAGTCTATGTCTTTTTACTGGGGAATTGAGTCCATTGACGTTAAGAGATATTAAGGACTAGTGATTATTACTTCCTGTCATTTTTGATGTTATTTTTATATTTGAATGGTTATCTTCTTTTGGGTTTGATGAAAGAAGGTAACTATCTTGCTTTTTCTAGGGTGTAGTTTCCCTCCTTGAATTGGAGTTTTCTTCGTATTATTCTTTGCAGAGCTGGGCTTGTGGAAAGATATTGTGTAGATTTGGTTTTGTCATGGACTATCTTGATTTCTCCATCTATTGTGATTAAGAGTTTTGTTGGGTATAGAGGTCTTGGCTGATATTTGTGTTCTCTTAGAGTCTTCATGAGATCTGCCTAGGATCTTCTAGCTTTCATGGTCTCTGGTGAGAAGTCTGGTGTGATTCTGATAGGTCTTCCTTTATATGTTACTTGGCCTTTTTCTCTTGCTGCCTTTAATTTTCTTTCTTTGTTTAGTACATTTGGGGTTTTGATTATTATGTGACAAGAGGTATTTCTGCTCAGGTCCAGTCTGTTTGAAGTTCTGTAGGCTTTTTGTATATTCAGGGGCATCTCCCTCTTTAAGTTGGGAAAGTTTTCTTCCATAATTTTGTTGAAGACATTGCTGGCCCATTCAGCTGTAAATCTTTACTCTCATCTATACCTATAATCCTTAGGTTTGGTCTTCTCATTGTGTCCTGGATTTCCTGAATGGTCTGGGATACAAGCATTTTTGCATTTTGCATTTTCTTTGACTGTTGAGTCAATGGTTTCTATGCTATCTTCGGCATCTGAGATTCTTTCTTCCATCTCTTGTATTCTGTTGCTGATATTTGCATCTATGGCCCCTGATTTCTTCTCAAGGTTTTCTATTTCCAAAGTTGTCTCCCTTTGTGATTTCTTAGTTATTTCTACTTCTGATTTTAGATCCTGAATGGTTTTGCTTAGATCATTCTCTTGCTTGTCTGTGTTTTCCTGTAATTATTTAAGAGATCTTTGTGTTTCCTCTTTCATGACTTCTGCTGTTTGACTCACTTTCTCCTGCATTTCTGTAAGTTATTTTGTGTTTCTTCTTTATTGGCTTCTATCTCTTGATAGTTACTTAATGTAACTACTGATCCCATGGTACCCCAAGGGATCCAACACCTTGACTTGTCTCAACTTTCCTTTCTTTTTGACACTAACTTATAAGAACTGAAGTGTATCATATGTAATCTCTGCATGACCCACTGCATGAAGTGCTTATGGTAGTAATTGAGGATGCCCAACCGGAAGCCATCGTCAGCATGAACACTTAAGTGGTTGCATCAGCTTTAGTGTGTGATCTTCCTCCTCTGATTGTGGCTATGGAACACGGAGAAGATCCCACACTGGAGTCTATATGATGAGACTACACTGTTTCCAGAGTGCCCACGCCTCAGGGGCACTCTGATAGTTCAAAAAGTCATGGATGACATCTAACGAATTGAACTCTTTGAGTCTATGCCTTGTGTGGATCAAACAGGAAGGAGATTTTGATGTTTGGATGTGCAATGCATAATATGCCTTAATCTCATTTCTCAACCTCCCTGCTTTACATTCTTTTTGAATGAAGACAACCAGCCTTGCCTTTCACACTAACACAGGCTCACTCCAGTAGGCTGATACTTCTGGCCACTCAGCCAATGCTCTCCATCTAACACAGCCTGAAAAGTATCAATATGGAAGTTGTCCATCAAGGGGCCAAGATAGAGATGGAGGTAGGGCCAAGTGGCTACCATGTGCTTCACAATAATTTCTTAATGTAGGCCTCCTTGAACAGTAGGGGAAAGAACACTTTGGGCAGGTCCTCCAGAGCAGAAGCAGCCATTTCTTCATTACTTGCTAGTCATTGCCAGCTGGATTGCCAGCTATTGGAGCATGGGAAATGCTTGTTAGCTCATCCTAAGGGATTGAAGTAGAGGAGTCTTATGAAAGCATCCAGAAACATATCCTCAGAAGAAAGCATAGGGTAGATTTCCCCTTTCTTTGGCAGAAGGCAGCTCAGGATCAGGGTTATTGTCTCCATAGTAATACTTGACTTTCCCATTTAACCTTTGCTCTGCTAGTCTCACAGCCATGGCACTAACAGGGAACCATGGGTGTACTTTGAATCTTCCATGTGAAGTGTGACTTACCACTAATCTGATCATCCAAAACCCTGCTGCTGTGAATGCTACTCCCCTGAGGAGTGGGCACTCTGGAGATAGTTTAGTCTCTTCATTTTAGGGTGAGCCATTACTCCATAAAACTCTCAAAGGAACATGAGAGGTTCCCTGAGATACCTTCCAACATCCTATCTTCAATTAAAGGGACTTGACAAGAAAAATCTGTGAAGTTTGTTCATTTATTTAACTTTTCTGTCAAACAGAAAGAGGTCTGGATACCCATAGTTCTGTTATACAGCATGGGAGAATGAAACAGCACAATTGCCAATGTGCAGCTACCTTGTGACAAGGACAGTGTCCAGCACAAGCACTGCAACAGAAATGAAAGTGCTGAAAACCAAGCACAACAAGGGTGAAAGATAATCTTCTGTGCTTGGAATAAAGGCTGAGGTTTGTCCCCAAGAGGACCAGCCCTTACATACAGTATAGGGGGAAATATGTGGGAGAAAACACACTAGTGTTAGCTCTTATTGTACTTCATTCCCATTTGTTTTCCTCTGTATGTTGTTTGAGACAGGGTCTCACTATGAGGCATTTTTTGACTGATTTTTTTTCTTGTAGACCAGGCTGGTCTTTCACTAATAGAAATCTGCCTACTTCTTCCCACCAGTGCTGGAATCAATGGCAAGTGCTTATATAATGAATTCCATGTTTTTAGACATAACTTATTCATATGCATTCCAGTCTAGTCAAGAACTGGAAATCTTCATGTCTCAGCTCAGCCAACCAAGTCTGATCTCCCATACACATTGTACCTTCTGATTTTGAATTTTTCAGGGTCTTATCAAGTTCTACTGTTCAAGGATCTGATCTGGTCTAACTTCTGACCCTCAGTTTCCAGAGTAGGTGAGATGAGCAATGGCCTCTTTTCCCACTCTGTTTTCAGGATGGTTCTTCAGTCCCAGGATAAAGGAAATGTTTATTTATATGAAGGGGGCTGAAGAGAGGACTCTTCCTTTTAGAGCACTGGGTTTGTCTGCCAGCAGCTGCAAGGGAGCCCCCCCCCCATGCGATACTGTGACAATGCAAGACAATGCAAAATTTGTCCATCTTGCATACTTACACAGGCCATTTTTAGGTTTAACTAAAATCCCTTTGAACTCTTCCCATTCAGAAGTTGTTCTCATTTACTATTAATAAATTCAGGTTTATTCTGTACCTTTTGAGAAAGGAAACTTCTAGTACTATATAAATACACCCCCTTGGCTCATACCTAAGGTTTCAGCCATATGACAGTAAAGACAGGAAGAAGGGTTTCTGTCTCAAGTACATCTCAGCTACATATACAGGATAGGTGAGTCTGGGCTACTAGAGACCCCACTTCAAAAACAGAAAAACAGCCAGGTAGTAGTGGCATACAGCCTGTAATCCTAGTACTCTGGGAGGCAGAGGAAGAAACAGAGACAGCTAGATTTCTGAGTTCGAAGCCAGCCCGGTCAACAGAGTGAGTTCCAGGACAACCAGGGCTATACAGAGAAACCCTGTCTTGAAAAAGCCAAATCCAAAATAAACCCACCCCCCAAAAAAAACCCAGTAAAACAAACCATGAAACAAATAATCTAGAAAAGGGGTGGAGAGAAGGTTCTGGCAGTTGACTGGAAGTTTCTTTCTCAAGAACCACACGGTAACAGAAACCAATCACATCTCTAGTCGCATGTGAATCCATATTACTTCTGATCTCCTAATGCAGTATGTACATACATTTACAATTACACAAATGCAGGTTAAGCACTCACATGGCTGAAATGTCCTAAAACTTAAAATTTTTCTCTAAGAGTCAGAATATTAAACTGAACTGAATGACTATCAATGAGAGAGAGAGAGAGAGAGAGAGAGAGAGAGAGAGAGAGAGAGAGAGAGAGAGAGAATAGAGTCATTAGCTTAACCAGAAATACCAATTTGTAGAGTAAGCTGGAGCTTGGCATTCTAGTAATGCCAGCTTTCCAGGTGCAGAAGCAGGAGGACTGTTAATTTCAGCTACTTTGAGCTAAATGACCAGTGCCATGCCAGACTCAACCATAGAGCAAAACTCTATCTCAAGAAAATAAATCCATGAATTGCTAAATAAAAAAAAATATTTGAGATGAAAACAAACCAATCCTTGGAGTCAAAATCACCCTACATCTTCTCATCAGAGGAGATAGAACTGAGAATTCTTGCATCACCTTTGCCTTAATGTCCTTAGTGGGGTGTGGCTGGGCTACAGATGGATTGTGTGTCTAGCCTGATGCAGGTGAGGGACTTACTAGACACAAACACAATTGACAGATCTTCTCTTCAGAAGGGTGAGGAGATGACTCCAAGATGCCCACTGTCTTCTCTGACTCTGTGAAGCTTTTATTCACCCTTCTGTTCACACCTTCACTTTGCAGCCTAACCTGCCTATCACTGCTACCCAGTCACTGAATTGGTAGTCTCCATGCAGTTAATCTTCATTGGCCTCAGGACAAAATGATCAGAGAGTAAAGAGAAAGGCAAGGGCCCATTCATGATTTCCCTGCATGCAGCTACCCAGATGGCTGAGGCAGGAGGCTGATACACTGAGGGCCTGTATACAGTGAGCTCATAACCAGACTCAGCACTCAGGACGATCTGTGTAAGCCAAGGTGAGCAAGGTCTAAAGTGACAGTTCCAGGTATGGCAGCTCAAAGGCTGAGGCACTTAAAACAACAACTAAATTTTTATTAGAGAGCTATGAAACTTGATCAACCCACCTGGAGATAACAGGTCTTAGATTAACTATAAAACTTCAGGAAGAAAAGGGAAAGCTGTAAGTGGTCATACCCACACCCTTAATCCTCTCACTAAGGAGGGACAATGGAGTCTTTATTTTAAGATTTCTTCATTTATTTTGTGTATATGAGTACACCATTACTCTCTTAAGACACACCAGAAGAGGTCATCAGATCCTATTGCAGATGGTTGTAAGCTACCATGTGGTTGCTTGGAATTAAAATCAGGACCTCTGGAAGAGCAGCCAGGATACTCTTAACTACTGAGCTAACTCTCTTGCCCTTAGAGTGGCTATTTTATGAACTTGAGACCTGTCTATTTTCCATAGTGAGCTCCAGTCCAGCTAAAACTATAGATTGAGACATTTTGTGAACTACACAAAACAAATCATAGCAAAAGGGGAAATATGAGCAAAAGTAGGGTAAGATGATGTACTTTTAATCCAAGCTCTCCAGATGCAGATGCAGGTAGATCTCTGTGAGGTCAAGGTCATACTGCCTAGTCTACACAATGAGTTCCATGACTTCCAAGATTATACAATACAAAGATTATATGTCAAAAGACAAAAGAAAGCTGTTTTCCCCCTTCCTTTCTTACTTGTATTTATTTATTTATTTATTTATTTATTTATTTATATTGAGATTGAATTTTCTTGTAGTTCTGACTTCCTCGAAATACTCTGTTTCTCTTTCCTAGTTATCCTCCTTCATTTTGGACACATTGTTTTTCTAAGTAACCCTGGGAATCACTATGTAGCTTTAATCACACAAATGTTGACCTGCCTCTGGCCCCACTTCCTGGAATTTAGGGCATGCACCACCACACCCAGCCAAAAAGAAAAAAGAAAAAAAAAGGCTTCTTTAATTTAGATTAACTCACTCCAGGTAGAGTTAGACAGAACAATTGTATATTTGACTGAATCTTGTCTAAGAAGTAGCTAAGAGACCAGTCCAAACTATATAACAGGATTCTATCTAAACACACAATCAAACAAGGAAGCAAACAAACAAGCACCCAACTAGAAAGCCGCAGTATAATTGATGATATACTACTTTAATTCCAGGATTTTAGATGTAGAAGCAGAAGCATCTCTGACTTTTAGGACAGACTGGTTTGTACTGCCATGTCCAGGCACACCTGGCTACACAGTGAGACCCTGTCTCCAAGACAACAAAGGACACAGGCTAGTTTTCTGTCATGCTGCAGTCAAATGGGACTTCAAGTGTACCTGCCCTCATGATGTAGGTGTAATGGTGAAGATCTAACTGGGATTTCCTGCAGAGTAGGTACATGTTCTACCAATAGGACTTTATCCACAAACTCTGGTTCCAGGGTATTTTAAGATCCTGAGATCTCGGGACTCATTTTTACTGATCAGAGCACTCACTGCATTTCCTTCTCCACACAAAGAAGATATCAAGACCTTAAAATTGGTGACCAGGGCAATGCCCAAGAACAATCTCAGAGAATGAGTATCCAGGTTTCCATAGTCTGACCATTAAGCCACAACTGCACTCAAGGGCAATAATTTCATTATTCTATTGTGCTAGCTGCCTCTTAGAATATTAGAATTTTATTTGACTTGTGAGTCCTCCTGCTCCACCAACCCATTGTTTTCCATGCTAATTTTGAGTGCAAGGACCTCCCACATGATGTTCTAACCCAATCATAGAGTTTGTTCTGTGTCTTCCTCAGGAGACATCCCTATTGGGGATTTCATTTCTCAGTGCTCAGAAGTAACTTTACCCCCATCCATGCCATATCAGGCAAAGTCTGGCATCAGGTCTGAAACCCAAAGATCATGACTTTCAGGGCAGTTCCCAGTATCAAAGTCATTAAATTAAGCTGCCTTGTGGGTTTGAGTACACTCAAGAACTCAAGGTAAATATAGTCACACCTGTCTATTAGAGAGTCACCAATGTTATTAGAACTATCCCGGGGGCAGGGTAGATTTTCTGATTCAACAGACTTAGATTTTCTGTGCGGTAGCAAAGATCTTCAAGGCCTGCCATGGTGATCTCATTGTCATAGAAATAGATCTTAGTGATATGGATGCATCGGTTAGAGGCTGACAGAAGGGCACTGAGCTGGGAGTGCCTCTTCCTATAGCCCTCCAATTCCAAGGTCTTCACGGTATCTGCAGCTCTCTTCAGAATAAAATATGTGTTCCCAATACTTAACTGGGATATAACCACACACTGAGGTTCGGGTGTGTGAACTGGTTGAGGTCTAGGACTGGGAGTAAGGGATTCAAGTGTGACTGTGAGAGCTGGTAGTTAGTGATGAATAGGGTCTCCAAAAGAGGGACATCTAAGCCAAGAAAAAGAGATGTATTTTGTCATTGTTAGGGAATTGTGGGGCTGTTTTGTCCAGGTAGACAGCCCTACATGGCCCTAGGTCAGGCTGCCCATATTGGGGCAACATTCAGGATATTGCAATTGGACTCTTGACACTCAAGTCGCACACACTGCAAGTGTGTCAGCATCACAGTAGACCAGTCCTCAATTTGGTGCTTCCTTTCCTTACTACCGGTCACAAGCCATGATACTGCACACATCAGGCCAGCAGGACGGACTAATGCAAGCAAGATCGAACAAAATATTTGAGGTGTCCCTGGCCCCTGAATCAGCAGACAGACATCCTGTGAAAGTTACTTCTAACCAACTCCTGACATTCAAAACCACCAGCAGTGGAGGAGTATTCCTCTTTATCCACATCCCCGCCAGCACCTATTTTCTCCTGAGTCTTTGATCATAGCTGTTCTGACTGGTGTGAGGTGAAATATCAGGGTTGTTTTGATTTGCATTTCCCTGATGACTAAGGATGTAGAACATTTCCTTAGGTGCTTCTCAGCCATTTGATATTCCTCAGGTGAAAATTCTTTGTTTAGCTCTGTACCCCATTTTTAAGGGGGATATTTAGCTCTCTGGAGTCTACCTTCTTGAGTTCTTTGGATATATTGGATATAAGGCCTCTGTCTGTGGGAGTGTTGGTAAAGATCTTTTCCCAATTTGTTGGTTGCCATATTGTCCTTTCAACAATGTCCTTTGCCGTACAGAACCTTTGTAGTTTTATGAGGTCCCGTTTGTCAATTCATGATCTAGAGTATAAGCTATTGGTGTTCTGTTGAGGAAATTTTCCCCTGTGCCCTTGTCCTCAAGGGTCTTCCCCAGTTTCTTTTCTATTAGTTTCAGTGTATCTGGTTTTATGTGGAGGTTCTTGATCCACTTGGACTTGAGCTTAGTACAAGGAGATAAGAATGGATCAATTTGCACATTTTTGCATGCTGACCTCCAGTAAACAACTTTAGCAAAGTGGCTGGATACAAAATAACTCAAGCAAATCAGCAGACTTCCTATACTCAAAGGATAAACAGGCTGAGAAAGAAATTAGGGAAATGACACCCTTCACAATAGCCACAAACAATATAAAGTATCTCGGTGTGACTCTAACCTAACAAGTGAAAGATCTGTATGACAGGAACTTCAAGTCTTTGAAGACAGAAATCGAGGAAGACCTCAGAAAATGAAAAATCTTCCATGCTCTTGGATTGGCAGGATTAATATAGTAAAAATGGCCATCTTGTCAGAAGTAATCTACAGATTCAATGCAATCCCCATCAAAATCCCAATTCGATTCTTCATAGACTTAGAAAGAGCAATTCTCAAATACATCTGGAATAACAAAAAACCCAGGATAGCTAAAACTATTCTCAACAGTAAAAGAACCTCAGGGGTAATCAGTATCCCCGACCTCAAGAAGTACTACAGAGCAATTATGTTTAAAACTGCATGGTATTGGTACGGTGACAGGCAAGAAGATCAATGGAATAGAACTGAAGACCTGGAAATGAACCCACAGAATTATGGTCACTTGATCTTTGATAAAGGAGCTACAACCATCCAGTGGAAAAAAGAGATAGCCCTTTCAATAAACATAGATTCTTTTTTCCATTTAGATAAGTTCTGTCTAGCTTTGGGGAGCCTGGAAAACAATATTTTGACTAGGCTTTTGTATAATTCACAAAGGTCTTCCTGTCTCTCTATCTGGGATACTAGGATTAAGGTTCATGCCACCTTGTCCAGTTGGACAGATTTTTCAAAAATTGTGGATTAGAAAGTAGAACACCGATTCTGGGGTATACCAGGAAATCACTCTGTCTCTGGACTACATTTTAGCTTCACCTTATTTTTGGTTTCTTTATAATCTCTTCATTTGTTTTTTTTTTATTTATTTTCTAAATACTTTGTTTACATTCCAAATGCTTTCCCCTTTCCCAGTTCTCCCCTCCCCATATGTCCCATAGGCCCTCTTCACCCATTCTCCAATCACCCCCTTTCCTTTTCTCTGTCCTGGTACTCCCCTACAATGCTGGATCAAGCCTGTCCAGGATCAGGGTCCTCTCCTTACTTCTTCATGGGAGTCATTTGATATGCTAACCGTGTCTTGGGTATTCAAGGCTTCTGGGCTAATTAATATCCACTTATCAGTGAATGCATTCCATGTGTATTCTTTTGTGATTGGGTTATCTCACTTAAGATGATATTTTCCAGTTCCAAACATTTGCTTACAAATTTCATTATTTCATTGTTTTTAATTGCTGAGTAGTATTCCATTGTGTAAATATACCACAATTTCTGTATCCATTCCTCCATTGAGGGACATCTGGGTTCTTTAAAGCTTCTGGCTATTATAAATAACCCTGTAATGATTGTAATGGAACATGTGTCCTTATTGCATACAGGAGAATCCTCTTGGTATATGCCCAGGAGTGGTAAAGCCAGGTCCTCTGGAAGTGTCATGTCCGGTTTTCTGAGGAATCACCAGACTTATTTCCAGAGTAGTTGTACCATCTTACACTCCCACCAGCAGTGGAGCAATGTTCCTCTTTCCACACATCCCCGCCAAAACTGCTGTCTCTTGAGTTTTTTTTTTTTTTTTTTTTTTTTGCATTTCTTTTTTTTTTTACTTTTTTTATTCGATATAATTTATTTACATTTCAAATGATTTCCCCTTTTCTATCCCCCCACTCCCCGAAAGTCCCATAAGCCCCCTTCTCTTCCCCTGTCCTCCCACCCACCCCTTCCCACTTCCCCATTCTGGTTTTGCCGAATACTACTTCACTGAGTCTTTCCAGAACAAGGGGCCACTCCTCCTTTCTTCTTGTACCTCATTTGATGTGTGGATTATGTTTTGGGTATTCCAGTTTTCTAGGTGTTGGAGAGGGTGTGGAGAAAGAGGAACACTCCTCCACTGCTGGTGGGGTTGCAAATTGGTACAACCACTCTGGAAATCAGTCTGGCGGTTCCTCCGAAAACTGGGCACCTCACTTCCAGAAGATCCTGCTATACCACTCCTGGGCATATACCCAGAGGATTCCCCACCATGTAATAAGGATACATGCTCTACTATGTTCATAGCAGCCCTATTTATAATTGCCAGATGCTGAAAAGAACCCAGGTATCCCTCAACAGAAGAGTGGATGCAAAAAATGTTGTATATCTACACAATGGAGTACTATTCAGTGATTAGAAACAATGAATTCATGAAATTCTTAGGCAAATGGTTGGAGCTAGAGAACATCATACTAAGTGAGGTAACCCAGACTCAAAAGGTGAATCATGGTATGCACTCACTAATAAGTCTCCTGAGTTTTTAACCTTAGCCATTCTGACTGGCATGAGGTGAAATCTCAGGGTTGTTTTGATTTGCATTTCCCAATGACTAATGATGTTGAGAGAAGAAGTACAGGTTTCTGAAGAAGAAAATGGAAGAAGACCTCAGAAAATGGAAAATCTTACATGCTAGTGGATTGGCAGGATTAACATAGTTAAAATGGCCATCTTGCCAACAGCAATATACAGACTCAATGCAAACCCCATCAAAATCCCAACTCATTTCTTCTGTCTTAGTCAGGGTTTCTATTCCTGCACAAACATGACCAAGAAGCAAGTTGGAGAGAAAAGGGTTTATTGAGCTTACACTTCTACATTGCAGTTCATCACTAAAGGAAGTCAGGACTGGAACTCAAGCAGGTCAGGAAGCAGGAGCTGATGCAGAGGCCATGGAGGGATGTTTCTTACTGGCTTGCTTTCCCCAGCTTGCTCAGCCTGCTCTCTTATAGAACCCAAGAACACCAGGCCAGGGATGGCACCACCCACAAGGGGCTCTCCCCACTTGATCACTAATTGAGAAAATGCCCCACAGCTGGATCTCATGGAGGCTCTTCCCCAACTGAAGCTCCTTTCTCTGTGATAACTCCAGCCTGTGTCAAGTTGATGCGTAAAACTAGAGAGTACATCTTCATAGAGTTAGATAAAGCCATTCTCAAATTCATCTGTAATAACAAAAAAACCCAGGATAGCTAAAACTATTCTCAACAGTAAAAGAATTTCTGGAGGACTCAATATCCCTGACCTCAAGCAATACTACAGAACAACAGTTTTAAAAACTGCATGGTATTGGCATAGTGACAGGCAAGTGGACCAACCCTACATCCGATAGTTGAAGGGGGGATTGACCTAGCTCAAATAGAATAAAGACCCTAATATGAGTTATATCAGATTGGCTCCTGTCTGTGTTTTTGGAGATCACTAACATTTACCGGGCACTACATCTTGGTGCATTGGCTGGGATGATTCTAATGACACACAGGACTACTGATCTGGAAAGTCTTGAAGCCTGCAAAACTAGTCTAGGTATTTGTGTTTTTATATCCTTAACACTGTTAAACTTCCTGCTTCTTACCTGCCTGAACACTGAATTGTCTGAACTTTCTGTGAGATCTTTAGAGCAGAACAGAAGCAGGCTTGTGTAGAAGTAAATGTGGTATCTTCTCCAGATGAGATTTATTTGTGTGGAACCCCGTGGCTTGTGTTTCCAAAGTAATTCTAGGTTTGAGAAGTGCCGAGGAATCTGACTGAATGTCAGAAGCTTTTTCTGTGGCTTGAGCTGGAGAGTACTTGTACAAACCCTTGTGGGGTATATGGCAGCTAATTTGTCTGAATGTTAGAAGCTTTCCATGAGTTCTAAAGAGTATAACAAAAACCTGTGTAAAGATAAAGGGTTTATGTTGCCATGGTAATATTTCCAGGTCTGAGTAAACATCTGTACAGTACTGTGTTGCCATGTTTATGTGAGTGCCACCATTGGGTTCATTCTTGTTACTGCAGGCTGAATACTGTTCTTCCAGGTCTGAGTGGTACCACACCTGTCTTCTGTGATCACCACCTTCTGGATGGTGCTTGTTACTGCAAGCTGTTTCCTTTTTGGGTTTTGAATTTTGTTGTTGGCTGTCTCTGTTCACAGATTCTGCATGGCACCATACCTGGCAAGGATGGGTCCAGGAGACATCCTGGGTCTGGGTTTGGGTGGGTGTGGTTCAGGGAGCTGAGGCATCCAACTCTCTGGGAACAAGAGCTTCATTTTGTATGTATAGCTGGCTGCAGATAGGGAAAGACATGTCCAGGAACTATAGCTACAATGGTGCCAGGAAACATCCTGAGTCATAATGTGGGATGGATGTGGGCTCAGGAGAGCAGAGATATACTAACTAATCTGGATCTTTTCTTTTGTGTGTGTGCATCACTTTCTGGTTGTTTCTCCTTTCTGCCTAATAGAGAGAAAAATTTGTCTGATGTTTTGGGGTGACATAGAGAGGTCTTTTTCATGAGTGACACTTTCTGGTTGTTTCCTACTTCCTGTCTTATAGAGAGGAATAGTTATATTTGTGGTTTTGTATGTTGTGTTTATATTTCTCATTACAAGATAACTTTGACAAGGTGGATTTGATGATATGACTCTGAGGAAGTGAGTTTGAATTTGATGGGCTTTATAAACATGAGACAGGCCACATCAACCACATTCTACAGGTTTCTTTTAATACAGAAGAGGTCAGAAACCTGGTTCCTGGCCCCACATGGGAGTCTGTAAGTACTAAAGCAGCTATTAATACTTACCTCACCCTAAGTCCACCAGACTTGAATTTTCACGTCATTGAAGGTAAGAAGAGGTTATTGGTTTACAGAAAGGCTCTGCTGGTAAGACTCAAGGCTGCTGCAAAATTGCCCACAAATTTGGCCATAGTATATGACATTAAGCAGAGAGTAAATGAAAGTTCCACAGCTTTTGTAGAGAGGGTCATGGAGGCATTTCAACAATATATCCCCATGTACTTTTAATCACCAGAAGCAAAGGCAGCAGTAGCTCTAGCCTTTATCACACTGTCAGCACCAGATATTAAGAAAAGGGTCCAGAGGGTTGAGAGGTTAGGAGAAAGGAGTCTGAGAGACTTAGTGAGAGTGACAGAAAGAGTATTTAAGAGAAGATTAAGAAGACAAGCAGATAGGAGAATAGACACAACAGACTCCAGACACAGCCAAACCAGAACACCATAGAAGATGCCTAAAAGAGATAGCTTCAGAAGAATGACCAAAAGGGGAGAGGGCCTGAAGACCAAAATTGTTCCCTCCCTAATTCCAGGGTAGAACTAAAAGTAAAAAGGAAACCCACAACCTTTTCATTGATAGCTTTTGTCATTTTACAAAATCCTAAAGATAAAAGTCTCTTCATTAGTTTATAAATAACATCCCTATGGCAACAGAAAGGATACAAAAATACAGGACCTCTTAGATACCCTGAAAATTTCAGACTATTGTGCCTTCACTAAAAAGGTCTTACTCTGTCAACTACAGGTGAGCTCCCTAAACACAGGACATGCATTCTCAGACTTGTGGCCCTGGTGTCAGCCAATGGCCAATCTAATACCAGTTGCCAGAAGCTGTCCTAGGTCCCCATTTACATGTTACAGTGCAAAAACAGCCTCCTGGTTAAAGATGATGCCAGAATGACTCATTACTATACTATACTCTTTTCTTGAATTCCCCTAGGATAACTTTTCAGCTGCTCTACTGAAGGATGATGCCTTGATTGATGGACCTCTGCATGACTACTCAGACATTTTGGCACACATCCATGGGACCAAAATCATCCCCTTTATGGATGCAGAAGTAAAATGGTTCACTAATGGTAACATCCTCATTCAGGATGTACAGAGGTGTGCTGGAGCAGTGGTGGCCTAAAACACTGAGATCCTATGGGCAGAGCCACTCCTGGCAGGAATGTCAGCCCAGAAAGCTGAATTGGCAGCTCTGATCAAGGCATTAGAGAGGAAAAAGACAAGAGACACAGATAGCCAGTGTGTGTTTTCGACCACTCATATCAGACAGTCCCTCTGACAGCAGAAGGAAGGACTAAACACCATTCCAGAGGGCAACAAGACACCCCAGTGGATGGCCCTAAAAATTGGACCCCTCATGCTCTTGATTGTCTTAGACCCAAGAGATCCCACACACTCTGACTAGATAGGAGATGTGATCTGGGCCAAAAACTTGTCCATCTCTCAGTGTCATAGGATATGATGAGAACAGTTGACTGACTACAAACTAATTGTACCAGAAAAACTATATATAAGCATACTGAAAAGATTCATTATTCTTCACACATGGGATCCTAGAGAATACAGGATTTATTCCACATAGAGAATTTAAGCTGCCAACTTGAAAACAGCTGAAATTATTAAAACAAACAAACTATACAGTCTGTCAATTGACTAATAGAGATTCTAATGAAAAGAACCTCTATACTCAATACACAGAGTATCAAGTCTGGAATCTATCAGGAAATGGACTTCAGGAAGGAAAATCCATGAAAATTCAGATACAAATATATGCTGGTATTTACAGATACCTTTTAAAGTTGGACTGAGACTTTCCAAACTAAGCAGAGATTGTACAGAAAGTAACACAGAAACTTCTGGAAAAATTCTTCCAAAGTTTATTTCTTCTAAGTTTATAAGGTCAGACAATGGACATACATTTGTGTCACAGGTAAGGTAGAAATTAATTAATATTCTGTGGATTGATTGGAAACTTCATTGTACTTATAGACCCCAGAGTTTAGGTCAGATAGAGAAGGTAAGCAGAATCCTAAAAGAGACCTTAACTAAATTGACATTAGAGACTAACAGTTATTATTTTTCCCTTTATCGTTTATAGAAGACAAAACTCCCCATTCTGGATGGGACTCACCCCTCTTGAAGTTATATTTGGTTCACCTACTGGCAGAAGTTATTATATGATTTCCAGGGTATCCAATGGGTACACAAATGTGTTTGGCTTAAACACTGGGCTTTCCATAGAACAGATCCACCTCCAAAGCGCGACCAGCCTTAGCCCAGAGATTGGACCAAGTCAACAGATTCTGCCAGGGGTCACTAGAGATTCACCAAAAGGGTCATGTTTTCTACAGAGTTGTGATGTTCAGTTGAAGGCCAGCAGGAGAAGAATTCAGCCTCAATACTCTCTCCGGTCTCCCACTAATGGGCCCCTACCCATGCCCTATGGACCCTACAAAGCCCTGTTAGTAACTGTAATCATGAAGCTTCTGAAATTTCCATGCAGCAGTGGTAGCACACGTCTTTAATCCCAGCACTTGGGAGGGAGAGGAAGGCAGATTTCTGAGTTCAAGGCCAGCCTGGTCTACAGAGTGATTTCCAGGACTGCCAGGGCTGTACAGAGAAGTCCCGTCTAGAAAAAATAAAAAAAAAATTATGGGGGCTGGAGAGATGGCTCAGTGGTTAAGAGCACTGACTACTCTTCTGGAGATCATGAGTTCAAATACCAGCAACCAAATGGTGGCTCACAACCATCTGTAATGAGATCGGATGCCCTCTTATGTGTCTGAAGACAGCTACAGTGTACTTATATATAATAAATAAATAAAAATCTTTTTTTTAAGAGGAATTTTCCATGATTGGGATTTCTAGTCACAAGAAAAAGGGGGTGGGGATTAGAGGCCATTTTTTTTTTTATTTCAGAAGCCATTGTAGAGAACCTGACATAAGTGTGATGTCAGGTTAACTAACATGCAGGTACCTAGCATTAGGTTCCATGTTTCACTCTCTCCCCACAAAAATCCAAGACTTGCTCCAGTCTCTAAGCTAATTCCCAACAAGACCAGCATGTCCAGATTACACTCTCAATGAGACCAATGTCTCCAGATTATTCCCCCAACCAACCTGTGCCCCCAGGTTATAAGCCCACCCTCTGCCTAATGACAACAATGTAGAGGGGAACAGAAATTAACTTTATGATATGGCTCTCAGTTCCAGCTATTTATGAGAAAAGCACTGGTACCTTTCCAATTAGGTGCTAGCACAGTTTTCTCCCACTGCTGTTTACTATAAAGACTTACCCAGAAAGATATTCAGGATTCCTCACCACCAAAACTGCCCTGTATGATAGTAGTGCACTGGGGGAATCTGAGCTAGGTCAAAGAGAATAAAGACCCTGCTGTAAGTTGCATCAGATTGGCTCCTGTCTGTGTTTTTAGGGATAGCTAACATTTCCCTGGTACTACAACATAATGTATAGTATGAGACCCTCTCTGAAAAGAAAATCCAAAATAATTAAGTTTTTTAAAAAGTCAGATTTCAGAGTCTGTGAAGAGACATTGTGTTGGTACCAGACCATAGAGGCAGATATTTCTCTTTCTTCCATTGAGATATGATTCAATCAATCTCCATAATAATAAAAAACCAAGTAACTTTAATGGACTTTTTGTTTGTTTGTTTTTTGTTTGTCTTTTCGAGGCAGTGTTTCTCTGTGTGTAGCCCTGGCAGTCTGGAACTCACTCTATAGACACAGTAATAGTGGGTGACTTCAACATCCCACTCTCATCAATGGACAGATCAGGGAAACATAAACTAAACAGAGACACAGTGAAACTAAGAAATAATGGTCCAAATGTTTTTATTTTAAAACTTTTATTTATTTACTATTTCCTTTATTTACATTTCAAATATCCCCTTTCCAGGTTCACCTTGCCCCCACATGTCTTATCCCATCCCCCTTCCCCCTGCTTCTATGAGGGAGTTCCTCCACCACACACTAACCTCCCACCTTCCAACCGTAGAATACCCCTGCATTGGGAGATCCATTGAGCTTTCAGAGGATGAAGATCCCCTCCTCTCATTGATGCCTTACAAAGCCATCCTCTGCTACATATGCAGCTGGAGCCATGGGTTCCCTCCATGTATACTCCTTAGTTGGTCCTTTCGAGCTCTGGGGGATCTGGTTAGTTCATATTGGAGTTTTTCCTATGGAATGAAAACCCTTCAGCTCTTTTAGTCCTTTCTCTAGCTCCTCCATTGGGGACCTGGTGCTCAGTCCAATGGCTGGCTGGGAGCATCGCCTCTGTATTTGTCAGGCTCTGGCAGATCCTCTCAGGAGACAGCTATATTAGGTTCCTTTCAGCAAACGGTGCTTGACATATACAATAATGTCTGGGTTTAGTGACTGTATACAGGAGGGATCTCCAGGTGGGGCAGTCACTAGATAGCCTTTCCTTCTCTTTCTGATCTATATTTTGTCTCTTTATTTGCTCCTGAGAATATTTTGTTACCCTTTCTAAGATGGAATGAACTATCCACACTTTGGTTTTTCTTCTTCTTGAGTTTCATGTGGTTAGTGAATTCTACCTTGGGGAGTCCAAGCTTTTGGGCTAATATTCACTTATCAGTGAGTGCATACCATGTGTGTTTTTTGTGATTGGGTTACTGTACTGGCTGGTTTTGTGTGTCAACTTGACACAGGCTGGAGTTATCACACAGAAAGTTGCTTCAGTTGGTGGAAGTGCCTCCATGAGATCCAGCTGTGGGGCAATTTCTCAATTAGTGGTGATGTTAGGAGGGCCCCTTGTGGGTGGTACGAACTCTAGACTGGTATTCTTGGGTTCTATAAGAGAGCAGGCTGAGTAAGTCAGGGGAAGTAAGCCAGTAAGAAACATCTCTCCATGGACACTGCATCAGCTCCTGCTTCCTGACCTGTTTGAGTTTCAGTCCTGACTCTCTTAGGTGATGAACAACAGTTTGGAAGTGTAAGCTGAATAAACACTTTCCTCGCCAAGCTGCTTTTTGGTCATGATTTTTGTGCAGGAATAGAAAAATCTTTGACCAGCAAGAAGTGTCCCTCAGAGTCTCTTTTGATGACTTTGGGTTCAAAGTCAATTTTATCTGATATTAAAATGGCTACTCCAGCTTGTCTCCTGAGACCATTTGCTTGTAAAATTGTCTTCCAGCCTTTTACTCTAAGGTAGTGTTTGTCTTTGACCCTTAGGTGTGTTTCCTGTAAGCAGCAAAATGTAGGGTCCTGTTTATGTATCCAGTCAGTTAGTCTATGTCTTTTTATTGGGGCATTTGTGTTCTCTTAGAGTCTGCATGAGATCAGCCCAGGATCTTCTAGCCTTCATAGTCTCAGGTGAAAAGTTTGCTGTGATTCTGATAGGTCTTCCTTATATGTTACTTGGCCTTTTTCTCTTACTGCCTTTAATATTCTTTCTTTGTTTAGTACATTTGGTGTTTTGATTATTATGTGACGGGAAGTATTTCTGTTCTGGTCCAGTCTGTTTGGAGTTCTGTAGGCTTCTTGTATATTCATGGGCATCTCTCTCTTTAGGTTAGGGAAGTTTTCTTCCACAATTTTATTGAAGATATTTGCTGGCCCTTTAAGCTGTAAATCTTCACTCTCATCTATGCCTATAATCCTTAGGCATGGTATTGGTACAGTGACAGGGTTAGTTGAATTTCACAGAGCTAGAAGGATAATAGCCTACAGGTTGGTAGCATGAAAGAATCATAAGTGATCTAAAAGCATAGCAAGTGCTCTAATCTGTTGGACCATCTCTATTGCCTCTAAGGTGTCTAATTTTGACGTAGGATACACACCATAAAGCACAGTTCTCAATAGTCTATAAATAGTAAATGAGTTTGCTCTATAGTCTGGCACCATCTGGACAACACAACCTAAAACACAATATGCGTGTGCTTGTGTAACAAAACAGTGCTGAGGTGCTGAGGCAGAGCTACAATGCTGAGGAAACAGTCTTGACATGGAGCTGTATCCAGAGGCAATGAACCAGAAGATGCAGAAGGAACTCCCTCCATAGAGGACTTTATTGCAAATATCATGCCATTGTCTTTTTTTGGGGGGTGGGGTGGGGTATTTAGGTTTTATGAGACAGCGTTTCTCTGTGGAGCCCCAGATGTCCTGGAACTCACTCTGTAGACCAGGCTGGCCTTGAACTCAGAAATCCTCCTGCCTATGACACCCAAGTGCTGGGATTAAAGGCATACACCACCACTGCCCTGCCATGCCATTGTCTTAAAGAACACTAGTGGCCTCTTCTCCATTTTTGTTCCTGCAGTTCTTTTCTGTAACATGGGGACTGGAATGCAGACCAAGGCTAGATTTTAAATCAATAAATAAAATAATAATATAAAAACGATAATAACAACAACAATAATAGGACACTGTTAGCACATGGAGAACATCAATCCCCAGTGGGTTTGAGGCATGACAAACCTGCTTATCCTGTCTCTACCTTTCTGTGGGTGAAGTGACCTGGAAGGCAGACAGGCCCTCAGGAGATGGATAGAGTATGCATTCCACTTGTGCTGAATAAATTGTATTGTGGGACAACACTTTCACAGATAAAGCTATTCAACATTTTGGAAAAGCAAGAAGATAGACTATGGTCATAGTAAGTACTATGATAGCCCATCTTTGGGAGAACTGATAGTTCTAACAACTCCCCCACACCCCATTTCTAGAATGTTCTTGCCTTCAGGGTCTAGTGTAGGAATGACACTGAGTCAACAATCACATCACATCACAAGGAAGGTTCTGGATGGATGTTGGTCTTCAAGAGCCACTCACAATTAGTTTGACAATTCTGTGTCCATACCCACCAAGGAGCCAAAGAGTGAGAAGTAAAGAGTAAAAGACAGTGTCATAATTGACTTTAATGCTACCAATATGTCTTATATGATATTTTTTTGAACATACATCATGAGGTCATAGGATACTATGAACATAAACCTAAAACTGAGGTCAGTGACACAGTAGCACATGAGCGGAGACCATTCAGTTCATAGATTGGCCATATATTTACAACATGGAGAAGACACTGGCGATTCTGTCCTGATGGGGGCACATTTAGAAATGCTTTAATGTCTTTCTGATTCTATAAGACACCTGATGTTGTTATCTTATTCTTCATTTCAAGTGACACTTGTGGTCTCCATACACAGAACACCATTTTGATTCCAATGGATCTGAAACCATAAAATTCTGGAATGCCATGATGAACGTACTTCCTCAGATATCATTTCCTACCATCTAGAATCAACCTTGTCTTTACTGCCAGCAACGGCATAGTATGGGCCTCATATCATAGATGCAGCGATTCATACAGTAACGGCAGATGTCTGTAGTAAATGTGATTATCTCGGGCTGCCTTCTGGCCATGAGTATATCCATGAGATTTCGACACAGTTGGGAAAATCTGTGTGGTATAATATAACCCTCGTGATCATAGCACTCTAGTGGGGTAGGGTACTTCTCATTAAACAACTTGCTTTGATTGGCCATGCATTTCAGAAGGTCCTTCATTACAGCAGTGGAGAAGTCATTCTCATAGAAACTGACAGTGGTGAGCTGTGAGCACTGGCCCAGAGCAGGCAAAAGGACTTTGAGCTGAGAGTCCTTCATCCTGCAGCTCTCTAACTTCAGGATCTGCAGAGTATCAGATACATTCTCTAGGAGAATTCGGAAACTCTTGGAACATGACTTGGGTAATACTACACTATCAAAGTTCAGGCGTTTCAATTGATAGAGACTCTGACACTCTGACATGTGTTTCAAGTCTGAGTTTGAGAGGTGGCAGCCAGTCATAGACAAGGACTCCAAGGGGCTCTTCAGGCATCTAGAGAAAGAACAAGAAAATTGGTCTGACTCATGGTGCTGGAGGACACTAGTAAGATTGATACTGACACAGAGAATCCACATATGTATTGTCAATCTATGGTTATGTTGAAGGTCCACCCTGGGGAAACAGCATGTTGGTGTCTCCTCATAGCATTGTTTACTGAAGCATATTACAGTCAGGTATGGTGGGATCAGACAACATGTCTGCAACTCTCCTTCCTTACTCTGTCAGAGAACTAGAGTTTGCTCCATCATGCTAGGAGAGCACACCTAGAAAGAACTAGAACAGAAGGGTTCTGGCAATATCTTGGCCTATGTCCTGTAGAGTTTATCCATGTCCTGGCTATCTCCACAATCTTTATCCCTGATCACAGTGTTTCACCCTTGACAATGATGACCTCCACCACAGTGTCACAGATTTCTCGTCTACTTAGTCCCAACTTGTGTTCAAATCATCATTTCCTTTATGGAGAAGTAGAGGCAGACTGACTCCAATAGAGGAACAAACTGGTTCCTGTTCCCACATATCTTTGTAGAGGGTAGGTGTGGAGCCTTCCCATATCTGGCCGCTCTGCGCTGTCCTGTTACCTTGAATCAGTTTTGCCTGGATCCCAAAGAGTTATATGAAAAGCACACTTACAGCATCTGACCCACACAATGGAATGCTTACAAGACAGCTTTCTCAATATCCCTTACCCCAGCCCATACTATTTTACATGAGTGGAGACTGAATCAAGTGTGCTCCATAAGGAAGGAAACAATCCACACATTGATAGTGTAATAAGTGCACCACTGTAGCATCCTCTATGACTGTCACACCTCAGATGCCCACTAGTGATTGAAGTAAATGGAAAGGCTGTTGCTATAACAGAAACAGATCACTATCCTTCCTTACCTGAACAACTGTTTCATGTTGTCACTGGAAAAGTAGTCACCATACATGGAGAGGTATTGGAGATAGTTGAGTTTGGAGAACTGAGAAAGGAATTTGGCAGCACAGTTCTTTACATCTGCAAAAGGAAGCACACCCCTAACTGAGGTGATCCATCTTATTTCCCTTAGAAGGAATTTGCGAAGATTTCTCATCTGGCCAAAGCAAGGTGCAAAGCAACCTAGAAAGGATAGGACCTGCTCTGTGTTTATTTTCAATTCCTCAATATAGTTAGGCTGAAAAATGTTCAAGATCTCCCTGATAATCTCCACCGGGAAGTGACAAATGTCCATCTTCAGACAGCATAGCCTCAAAGAGTGTTTTCTCTGCTTGGCCCATTGTAGTAAGCATGTTTGATGTTGTTGCAGACGGACGCAAAGGCTCAGGTCAGTGACCACCTTCACACGCTGCCTCAGTGCATATCTAGGAATGTGCTTTGCAACTTGCTTCTCATTCCCAGTCTTTGCTGAGCAGACTTCATCCTTTCTTCCAGTCCATACATCCCAAAAATCCTGGTGCACATCTCTCAAGTCCAGGACTTGAAGCTTCCTGATTCTGTGAAAGATGAAAGCAAAGTTACATAATGTAAAATGAACCAACTTGGCGTTAGCCTGGATCCCACATGTCTAAGATCAGCTCCATCACAGCAGGTCACACCAGCCATGCAAGGACACTGCATGAGCTGCATCTGGACAAAAGACTCACTTCTGTCCATTCATTTGCTCTTGACTTGTGTCTCTTCCATATCTAGTGCCTGTAGGAAAGCCACAGAAAGGTTCATCCTAACATGGCTCCTTGTACCCTGAGCTGTCCTTACCTATGACTATCATTTAGATCAGTTTTCAAATTGAATAGTATTTTCACAAATCCCCATGTCAATAACATCATTAGCCCCTGTGCTGTTTTCCCCATTCTTCCTGCCCTAATGTGTGTCTTACCACTATCCCTATGATTCCCCATCTACCCTCCTTGGACCTTGCTTACCTGGGACTAACATTCTGTGTCAGCAGTATATCTATGCCATCCAGCACAGCTTGCAAGACCTCCACATCAGGGATTTTCAACAGTGCCCCCACAGGGAGGCAGGGAAAGGGCCAAGCTGCCACCATTGCCTTCAATATCTCTGTGTGTCTGCCATTGAAGGCCTCTAGGAAGAGTGGCGGGAAAAGCTCAGGGGGCAGGTGATCCAGATCGGAAGAGACTATGGCATCATTCATCAGCAGAGCATCCAGTGCCAGCTCCTGGAGTGTGGGAGGGTTGTAGGTGCTCATCCTGCTAGATATTCAGTCGGAAGCAACCTGGTGAAGCATTTGGGAGGCATAACTTCAGGCTAAGTTTTGAGAAGTCTTATTTCTCACATATTATATGAACCAGAAGGCCAGAGCCCATGCTCTGACAATAATGGAGAACACAGTCTGCCCAATTATACAATCCTGTGGTCTCCAAGCCACAAGTTCATCACTCTCAGCATGTGGATTCTCTTTTAAGCACCCACAGTGGAAAAAAGTTAACCACTGTTGCATGGGATATCAACACATGCTCCTCTTAATATCATGTCTCTAGTATAAAGTTTCAGACTGGCCAGAGTCTTGTTTCAGGAAAAAGGACACTGAACATCTTTGCTGGCCCTAAAGAAAATATACTGCTGATGTCACAGATGCAACCAGGCTTATTGTCCTTGCAAGAGATTGTTACCTCTAGGGAAGGGCTAAGGAGATCCTATGAGATGCCTGTCTGTATGTATCACTTAACTCTTTGAAGGCCAGGGTGAGAAATCTGGGCTATATTATATTATTTTGGGAAATGAGGTAAAATCCATAGCCACCTGGATATACAATTAAACCACATTGAAAATGCAAAACCTATGCCAGGTGGTGCTGGCACACACCTTTAATCCCAGTACTTGGGATGCAGAGGCAGGCAGATGTCTGAGTTAGGGTCCAGCAAGGGCTACACAGAGAAACCCTGTCTCAAAAAACAAAATAAAAATAAATAAATAAATACATACATACATACATAAATACATAAAATGGAAAACCTAAGTAAAACCTGCAACTTTCCCCAGAGACTTGAAAAGCCGTGCTACTGAATGAGAGCACCTGCTCATGTGAGTCTTAGAGGAGAAGCCAAGTGTACATAGGCTACAGGGAGGAGAGTTTCCCATGACAAGTTAGAGTCCAGACAAAGAAAGAGATGAGACAATATATCTCTCAGTACTTCCAAATGTCTGTTTATACTTTAAATTATGGTATTGCCTAGAAAAGAGGCTTCCATGGAGTTGGCTCTCCTTCCAATCCTGAATGGAACTCATTATGTAGCCCAGGCTTACAGTTAGACACTATGCTTCTGCGTGTGGTTAGCAGCCTTGGATTTTCTTTTTTTCCTCTACTATGCATGTCTAGAGCCCTTTGCTTTTAGAACTCTGCATAGATGCCAAAGAAGCCTCTAAAAAAACATAGTTGAAGCCCTTTGGAGTAAGAGTTTGGAGGATTTCACACCAGTCTAATCTATAAGGTATATTTCATGCTAGTTCAGGTTCAGGAAAATCAAGTAAAGTAGGATTTTAGGGGCTGGAAAGATGGCTCAGTGGTTAAGAGCACTGCTCTTCTGAAGGTCATGAGTTCAAATCTCAGTAACCTTATGGTGGATCACAACCATCTGTAATGAGATCTGATACTGTCTTTTGATGAGTCTGAAGACAGCTACAGAGTACTCACATATAATAAATAAATAAATCTTTAAAAAATAGTATTTTAAATGTCTCCATTGAAGTTATTCTGTAGTGGGGTCTGTTTTCACTACACAAATGCTCTACCATTCAGCAAAAATTCCAGATCATCTATTTCTTTTTATTTAATTTCATGTAGTGATGAGGTGTCCTCTTGTAGCCAAGTCTTGCCTGGATTGTGATATTTTGCACCCAGTACATTAATTTAGTTTCCAAGTGTGGCTGCTATATACATTTTTCATACATTCCTGCATATTTATATATGTACACACATACATATCTTACACAATGTCTGATCACCTGGACATCAATGAAGGTACCACATTTCTACAGCTTTGGATCCTGGGTGAGCTATGGCTTCAGGGACACAAGCCAAAAGCTAGAATTTCTGGCTTGTGTTCCTGAAGCCTTCTCCAGTGTAATTTGTAAGGTATACTTAAGAAGAAATTCTAGTTCATATAGTTGCAAAACCATAATCTGTGAAACATAGCTTAAGAGACCACAGACAGATTAAATTATAAAGAAGTTCCTACCTGAAATTCCAGATTAAGTCTAGAAAATTGGATGAAACCAGAAGGACCAAGAGTTCAAGCCCTCTTATGGAGCTCTGAGGGACTAAACCACCAATCAAAGAGCACACATGGAGGGACCCATGGCTCCAGCTGCATATATAGCAGAGGATGGCCTTGTTGGACATCAATAGGAGAAGAGGTGCTGGGTCCTGTGAAGGTTTAGTGTCCCAGTGTGGGGAGATGACAGACCAGGGAAGCAGAAGGGAGTGGGTTGGCCAGCAGGGGGATGGAAATGGGTAGGGGAATTTCAGAGGAGAAAAGAGGAAAGGGAATAGCATTTGAAATGTAAATAAAAACCAGGCAGGGGTGGCACATGCCTTTAATCTCAGCACTTGGGAGGCAGAGGGAGAGGCAGAGGCAGGCAGATTTCTGAGTTCAAGGACAGCCTGGTCTACAGAGTGAGTTCCAGGATAGCCAGGACTACACAGAGAAACCCTGTCTCGAAAAACCAAAATAAATTTTAAATAAAGTAAATAAATAAATTATCTAAAATATCTTATGATAAAAAAGAGTTCAAGCCAGCATGTTCCATGACATTCTATCTTTAAAACCTCAGCAATTCCCATGTAATCCCATTTCTCATTAAAACTGAAGTCTATCCTATTTAAAGATTATAAACTGGAAATGAAGTTATAGCTGGATAGTGATAAGGCTAGGCCAGCTTGCAAGGAACCTACTTATGGAGGTAAATTTCTTACCTGATATGGACACTGGCTCCAGGGTTCCTATCCCCAGCAGGAACAGGCAGTGACTCCAAGCTTCAGGACACTGACATCTGTCTGCCTTCTTCTGACCCTTTTATACACTTTTCTTCTCTCACCTCCTCATAGCCCCACCTTTCTCACACAAGCTTCTTCTTTGTCATTGGTCCATTGAATCCCCACCCACTTAATCCTGTTAAAGATGCTTCCCCCCCCCACCCACCCACAAGCCAGGGTTTCTCTGTGTAGCTCTGGCTGTCCTGGAACTCACTTTGTAGATCAGGCTGGCCTTGAACTCAGAAATCCACCTGCCTTTGCCTCCCAAGTGCTGGGATTAAAGGCGTGTGCCACCACTGCCTGGCTTTGAACTTCAGCAGTAAAGGCAGGAACATGTCTATGAGTTTCAGGGCAGCCTGATCCACACAGTGAGAACAAATTTCTTTAGCCATGCATAGAGGTATACCCCTTTAATCATAGCACTCAGAAGGCAAAGGGAGGTAGATCTCTTTGAGTTCCTAGCCAGGGTGGTCTAGAGAGAGAATTCAAGGACCCCCCCAGAGCTGTACAATGTGATACTATTTTAGGAATGACAGTGGCCTGGGGGCTGGCAGGCAAAGCTTTAATAAGCACCCATGCAATCTCAGTATTTGGTACCTACCTTTGATTGCAGTAGTCCAAAAGCAAAGACAGGAGGATCTCTTCGGGTTTAAGGCCACCTGGATCCACACAGTGGGATCTTGTCCAACAACATCAAATTCCAAAAACAAAACAGTGGTACCTTTCTTGAAGAAAGCAGTAGAAACCTCAGTTCATCAATTAGACGTTTACAACCTATTTAACCAGTGACCCTAGACAGGCTCAAGAGTTAAATTGTTAAAAGTACTGGTTCCAAACCTGAAGACCACAGTTGTATATCTGGATCCCAGGAAGATAACATATCTGAAAGGTTTTCTCCCAACTCCACATGTGTACCATGACAAATGGCCCAATCACCAGTAATTAGAAATCAAAACTTGCTGGGAATTTGGTACCTGACTTTAATCCTAGAACTTGTGATGCAAAGGCAGGCAAATCTCTATGCAATATGGATCCCCTGTGTATTAGTTTGGGTTCTCCAGAGTCAGAGAATGTATGGGAAGTCTCTATATAGTTAGGAAATTTGTCGATGACTTACAGTCTATAGTTCAACTCCCCAAAAATGGGCAGCAGCAGCTGTGGATGGAAGTCCAAGGATCTAGCAGTTGCTCAGTCCCACAAATCAAGGAGACAAGGAAGAGTGAGTAAATCTTCCTTCTTCCAATGTCCTTATATATTTCCAGTAGAGGGTATAGCCCAGATTAAAGGCTGTAGGTCTCCAACAGAGGGTGTGGCCAAGATTAAAGGCCTGTAGGCCTCATGCAGAGGTTGTGGCCCAGATTAAAGGCATGTGCCTGTATGCCTTTAATCCCAGATTATCTTAAACTCGGAGATCTCCTTGTCTCAATCTTCTGGAATCCAGAGCCCGGCCACCCCTTCATTCAAGGGGTTCTGGATCTGTAAACTGGTGCAGGGCCTAACTGGACCCTGTGTCGCCTTGGTTCCACCGCTGATGGCCCTTCAGCTGGACCAGCTACTGTTGCCGCCGCCGCCGCCGCCGCCGCCGCCAGGATCAGGGAACATTTAAAAAGAGGAGGCAGAAACATTGTAAGAGTACTTGCAGGGAAAGAAAGATTTATGAACCAGAGGGTTCATGGTTGCCTACAGGATCAGCAATCCTGAACTCAAAGTAGTTCTCACTAAGATTGATTATTATGTGACGGGAAGTATTTCTGTTCTGGTCCAGTCTGTTTGGAGTTCTGTAGGCTTCTTGTATATTCATGGGCATCTCTCTCTTTAGGTTAGGGAAGTTTTCTTCCATAATTTTATTGA
Organism: Apodemus sylvaticus; assembly: GCF_947179515.1. Classification (NCBI taxonomy): domain Eukaryota; kingdom Metazoa; phylum Chordata; class Mammalia; order Rodentia; family Muridae; genus Apodemus; species Apodemus sylvaticus. The sequence goes on along the minus strand of NC_067474.1, from coordinate 116,599,527 downwards.
AGATATTTGCTGGCCCTTTAAGTTGTAAATCTTCACTCTCATCTATGCCTATAATCCTTAGGTTTGGTCTTCTCATTGTGTCCTGGATTTCCTGGATATTTTGGGTTACAAGCTTTTTGCATTTTGCATTTTCTTTAACTGTTGAGTCCATGGTTTCTATGGAATCTTCAGCATCTGAGATTCTTTCTTCTATTTCTTGTATTCTGTTGTTGATATTTGCATCTCTGTCCCCTGATTTCTTCCCAAGGCTTTATATCTCCAAAGTTGTCTCCTTCTGAGTTTTCTTAGTTGTTTCTACTTCTGATTTTAGATCCTGGATGGTTTTGCTTAGCTCCTTCACTTGCTTGTTTGTGCTTTCCTGTAATTCTTTAAGAGATTTTTGTGTTTTTTCTTTCATGACCTCAGCCTGTTGACCAAAGTTCTCCTGTATTTCTTTAAGAGATTTTTGTGTTTCCTCTTTCATGACCTCAGCCTGTTGACCAAAGTTCTCCTGTATTTCTTTAAGTGTTTTTTGCATTTCCTCCTTGTTGGCTTTTGTATTCTCCTGGATTTCTTTCAATGATTTTTGTGTTTCCCTTGCAAGGGCTTCTAACTTTTGATCCATTTTCTCCTGAATTTCTTTAAGTATGTCCTTCATGTGTTCCTGTACCAGCATCATGACCAGTGATTTTAAATCCAAATCTTGTTTTACTGGTGTGATGGGGTATCCAGGACATGCTGGTAGAGGAGAATTGGGTTCAGATGTTGCCATATTGCCTTGATTTCTGTTAGTGACGTTCCTGCATTTGCCTTTTGCCATCTAGCTCTCACTGGTGTTACTTGGTCTTGCCAGTGCTGGACTCACCCGTGCAAGCTGCCCCTTCCCCGTTGGCCTCTGGTGCACAGCTTACACCCTGCACTGCCTGTAGACAGGGTGCTGCTGTCCAGGCCATTCAGATCCCGAAGCAGGCACCTGAAGGCTCCCACTGGGGCCCGCAGGATTTATTGGAGCACACTGACTTCTCCCAGCTGGCCGCCCGGAAGCCCCCACTAGCCTCTTGAGGGACCTGGAGATGTGGTGCGGCCGCCCAGGCTGATCTGAAGCGGAGAGAGTTGACCTGAGGGCTTCTGCCTGAGGCCTTGCCCCATATTGTGTCTGTGGACCAGATGGAACCCGTGTGCACCCCCAGGTAGCTCCGAAGGTGTATGCTGCTGTGACCTCCCCTGTGTTCCGCTCACTCCGCTGGGCAGCCGATTTCCCCAACCGTGCTGGCGCACACTAGGTTAGCCTTGTCACCCAGGCCCTGAGTCCAGGCAAAAGCCTGGGAGGCCAAGGTCCGAGCAAAGTTCCCCTAGGGCTATGACTGTTAATTGGGTCTGCCAGGTGACCCGGATGGCGGGCGTGAGCGTCCGCGCTCCCCGAAAGCACCGGGAGAGTCTGTTGTGCTAATAACCTCCTGGGCGGGTTGACACACAGATGGCCCACCAAGCCGCCCAGTTCTTGGGGTCAGTCCTGTGCCTTTTGGGGCCTTGACCCCCGTTTTGTTACCCTCAGGCTACGCTTGTTAGCAGTCTCTGCCCTCCCGAGCACTCTGGGTCCTGTAGGCAAAATGGCGGCGCGTGCGCCGGCCAGGGCAAAAAAAACTCCTGGCTGGGTTGGCGCCCCAATGGCCACTCGAACAGCCCAGGGCCTGGGTGCAGGCCAACGCCCGTCAGGCTCAGACCCCTGCGGTGTTGGGCCTAGGATTATGTTTGTGTACCTCAGTCTGTCCGATCTCTGGAGCCCAGAATCAAGATGGAGGTGAGTCTCTCCTGACTGGCGGGAAGCCGAGTTCTGAAGGGGCTTCCATGCAGCGAAAGGCTCCGCAGAACCGCAGCTGCTTGCTGCCCGGCTGGTCAGCGAAGGTCAGTGGTCGTGGGCGCAGGGCCTAACTGGACCCTGTGTCGCCTTGGTTCCACCGCTGATGGCCCTTCAGCTGGACCAGCTACTGTTGCCGCCGCCGCCGCCGCCGCCAGGATCAGGGAACATTTAAAAAGAGGAGGCAGAAACATTGTAAGAGTGCTTGCAGGGAAAGAAAGATTTATGAACCAGAGGGTTCACGGTTGCCTACAGGATCAGCAATCCTGAACTCAAAGTAGTTCTCACTAAGATTGAACCAAAATCAGGGACCTGGCATACATCTAATCTAAGGTGTATATACATGTTATAGTTGGGTAGCTTGATATGTTATCAGACTCCTGACAGAGTGGAAGCTGTGTTCTGATGTTTTTGTGTTCTCTTTGACCCCTGTGCTCCTACTGGGCTGCTTTGTCCAACCTTAATGCCATAGATCAGGTTTCACTGCTGTGAACAGAGACCATGACCAAGGCAACTCTTATAAGAACAACATTTAATTGAAGCTGGCTTGTAGGTTCAGAGAGCCAGACCATTATCATCAAGATGGGAACAAAACAGCATCCAAGCAGGCATGGTGCAGGAAGAGCTGAGAGTTCTCCATCTTCAGCAGATGGCTGCTAGCAGAATACTCACTTCCAGGCAGCAAGGATGAGGTTCTTAAAGGCCATGACCACAGTGACACACCTACTCCAAGAAGCCCATATATCCTCAAAGTTTCTCACCTTCTGTTCAAAAATATGCAAACTATGACATTCCACTCCCTGGTCCCTATAATCTTGTTCAAACACATGAGACACAGGGAGACATATCTAGCCAGAGCATAATGAAAAGGTAAAATTAGTACAACTTCCAAAGTCTCCATAGTTTATAACAGTCTAAAATGTTAAAACACAAAAATTCAAAGTCTCTTCTGAGATCCACCAATAACTTCTGTAATCCCCAAATCAAGATAGTAAACCAACTAGGCACACTCCAAACTCTGCATCTCCATGTCTGCTGTCAAAGCAGTTTTCAGATCTCCAGCACCATTTTCACATTTGTAGGCTGTAACAAATTTCTTTTCCTAGCTGGTTCCACTCCATATTAGCTGATTTCCTCAGCAAATAGCTAATGGCTCTTGCATCTCAAATATCTTAGGGTCTCCAAGGCAGCGTCACTATTATGGCTTCTTCTTTCTTTCTTTCTTTCTTCCTTCCTTTCTTTCTTTCTTTCTTCGTTTCTTCCTTCCTTTCTTTCTTTCTTTCTTTCTTTCTTTCTTTCTTTCTTTCTTTCTTTCTTATTTTTGTTTTTTTGGGGGTTTTTTGTTTGTTTTTTCTTTTTGTTTTGTTTTTTGATTTTTGTGTGTTTTGTTTGTTTTGCTTCGTTGGTTGGTTTCTGTTTGTTTGTTTGTTTGTTTGTTTGTTTGTTTGAGAAAGGATGTCTTTGAATAGCCCTGGCTGTCCTAGAACTGACTCTGTAGGCCAGAAGGGCTTTGATCTCAGAAATCTGCCTGCCTCTGCCTCCCAGAGTGCTGGGATTAAAGGCGTGTGCTATCACTGACCAACTTCTCTGTGTTTCAATGTCTGGGATCCACATATGACCTCCTGGGCTCCTCCAAATGCCTGATGTCACTTACCTGTGCCCACTGGAACACTCTGAATTTAATTTCATCCACTCCACTGCTGCTGTTGTTCTTAGTGAACATCAGATGGCACTAGCATTTCCAATACACCAGGGTCTTCCACTGTAACTAATAGACTCATAGTCTCTCTTTATGGTACCAAGCCTCACATTTGTTGTATGACCCCTTTATTCCTGGGCCGTCAACTGTAACTGAGGCTGCACCTTCACAAACAGACTTCCATGGCCTCTCATAGTGCCAAGCCTCAGCTTCTCTTTAGGACCCCTTCAGGCTGTCAAAATCAGTCCCACCTGGGTCCCTCTTACGCATTACCAAGTACAGCTCCAGCATGAGGCACAACCATGGCTGCCCCTCGAATGCAGCTTCTTTGTGCTCTCAGAAAACTCTCCCCAAAGATTTCATGTCATCGATGCTGGTCTCCTTAATCATCACTAATTTCATAGGTCTAACTAAGTAGCATCAATTGCCTGGTAGTCTTCTTCTCTTGACTATAAAGTTAAAACCACATGACCGAACCTCCCAAGTTCTGCTGCTTACAGGAGCTGAAAAATGGCCCTCTTGTCCTATTACATTATCACTAGCTTCCTCATTTCCAACTGCTTCACTGCCTAAGCTTGGCTGTCCTGTATATAGCTTGATAAAATGACCTATAACTTAGAGATATGCATGCCTGTATCCAGGGATTGAACGTGTGTACCACCATAACTGGATTTAAGCATATTTTTTCACCTAGAACTTTCTTTATCTCAGGCTACACTTGACCTCAGAGATCTGGTTGGCTTTATCTCCTGGGATTAAAAGTGTGTACCACAATGCCTAGATCAAATTTTGATGGGTAGGATCTTATCCCAAGGTCACCAATCTCTTAATTCAATTTAATATTCCACTGGCCTCCCTAAAACAGAATCACACTTAGCTCTGGCTATCCTTGAAGTCTCTCAGTAGAGCAACCTGGCCATAAACTCAAGGAGATCTATCACCCTTTGACTCCTGAGTGCTGAGATTAAAGGTGTGTACCTCTAGACATAGCTGAAAATCTTTGTTCTCACTGAGTGAATCAGGGGGCTTGAAATACAGAGACATTCTCCTGCCTTTACTTCTGGAGTTCAAAGGGGTGTATCACATGCTGAGATTAGAGAGTTGGGTTATAAAAGCCTTATAGTAGCCAGGCAGTAGTGCTACAGGCCTTTAATCCCAGCACTCGGGTGGCAGAGGCAGGCCGATTTCTGAGTTTGAAGCCAGCCTGGTCTACAGAGTGAGTTCCAGGACAGCCAGGGCTACCCCAAGAAACCCTGTCTGAAAAAAAAAAAACAAAAACCAAAAAACAAACAAACAAATAGCCTTATTTTTTTTACTTCCATCTCATAAGGCTTTTCTGTTGTTTTTCACACTTGTGATAAACTACCCATCTTGCTCATGATGGTCTAAATTCCTCAATCATGCATCATCCCAACCAATCTTCTTGGTAGCAAGGATTGCAGGCTGCTGAAATTCATTGCAGCAGTTTCAATTCTGTAACATATACATGTGGGGTTTGTTTGTTTATTATTTGTTTGTTTTGTGTTTAGCTTTTTTGTTTGTTTGGTTTTGGTTTTTCGAGACAGGGTTTCTCTGTGTAGCTCCTGCTGTCCTGGAACTCACTCTGGGGACCAGGCTGGCCTCAAACTCAAAGGTGTCTGCCTGACTCTGCCTCCCAAGTGCTGGGATTAAAGGCATGGACCACCACCACTTGGCTTGTGTCTAGCTTTTAATTATCATTGTTGTGTTGAGACAAAACCACACTATTTAATGTTTGGATAACCTAGAACCCCCTACACACTCAAGTACATGCTCACAGTAAGGAATACCCAGAGACAAAGACAGATATTAAAACCACACCCACTAATTATATCAATACATAAACAAGTACATATAGGTATGCATGTAAGATGAGTCAATCAAGCAGGCAAGGGCATCTATACTTCTAGTTCAGTGTTTGATTTCACACAAGAAGGTCTAATTCAATTAACCAACAGTAGGGGAAATGAATCTTTAACAGGAATAAGTGGGTGGAAACTTAATGAGCCAATGAGATGGGACCTTAAAGAAGAAGGTGGTACTATTTGGGGATGCGGGTAGAAAAAGGTGTATAAAAAGGGTCAGAGAAAGACAACTAGAATGTCAGAGGCCTGAAACTTGGAGTCAGTGTGTGGTCCTTCTGGGAGTAGGAGCCCTGTTGCCAGTGTCCATATCAGGTAAATAATTTTCTTCCATATGGGATTTCTTGCTTGCTGGGCTAGCCTTGTCACCATGCAAGTACAACTTCATTTCCAATTTATAATGTATGATTATTTTCTGGTAACAATCTGAAGACTCCCATCCATCTGACTCTTTGTGATTCCACATCCATTGAATCCTATGCTCACTTCAGAAACCTAAAATTTCTGAAAATTTTCATATAGGTGCATGCTAGGGATACATACACTTACATTAAAATAACTAAATATTCACAGTTCAAAAATACTTTTTAGCACTGTCCAGACAATTGGTCATCTTCCCTGGGGAAAAAAAAACACCTCTTCACTTCCTTGCTTTTCAGTTGCCTACAGTCCTTTGTGTAGAGCTTAGACCCTGTTGCATTTTTTTCTGTCTAGTTGCCCATGTTCACTGATGTCATCCTTTTTCAGCTCCTATAAGTGCAATCATGTTTATCAAGCTTTGTGTGTATAGCTTTTCCTAGTCTAGGAGATGCGATGTCACAGCACACTTACTGGTTCTCTAGAGCTACAGTCCTCTTTCCACCTCTTCAGCAATATTCCCTGTGTGTTTTCTGGATGTACCCTTTGGGACTGATGTCCACAAATCTTCATCTTTATTTGTTGTGGTTTTCTGGGTTTTTTTTTTTTTTGTATTTGGTTTTTTTTTCCAGAACAGGGTTTCTCTGTATAGCCCTGGCTGTCCTGGAACTCACTCTATAGACCAGCTGGCCTCAAACTCAGAGATCTGCCTGCCTCTGCCTCCCATAGTGCTGGGATTCCAGGCATGACCCACCACTGCCCAGCGGTTGTGGTTTTCTGTAGAGGTTTCTACCTGCTGCAAAGAGAAGTTTCCTATGTATAGGATAGACTTCAGTTTTAATGTGAAATAGGTTTACACTGGAATTTCCTTTCTATTTAAGATAGCATGTCCAAGAACAAGGATGGCCTTGAACTCTCAATTCTTTTGGTTCTGTTCAGTTTTCTAGACTTAAGTCTGGAATTTCAGTCAGGATCGTCTTTATAATTTAATCCTTCTGAAATCTCTTAAATTATGTTTCACAGATTATGGGTTTAGAATTATATGAACTGGAATTCCCTCTTAACTATACCTTACAAATTGTCCTGGAGAAGGATTCAGGCACACAAGACCAAAGTTCGAGCTATGAGCTTGTGTTTCTGATGCTGTGGCTTAACCAGGGACCACAGCTGTAGGCATATGGTTGCTTAAGCCTTATCCAGGTGATTAGATATTTTATAAGATTTGTATGTGTGTGTGTATGTGTGCATGCATGAACGTAGGTATGGGGAAATTATACAACAGCCACACTTGAAAACTAGAATTAATGTCCTGGATACAAGGGATCACAATGCAGGCTAGACTTAGAAGTACTGATAGATATATTGTCTCAGCTATGTGTTTGTCTGACATCCAATTGTCATGGAAACTCTCCTTCCTATAGCCTATGTACACTTGGCTTCTCTAAGACTCACATGAGCAAGAGCTTTCATTCAGAAGTATAACTTTCTAAATGCTCTGGGAAAAGTAGAATGTTTTACATAGGTTTGGAATTTCAGATGTGGTCTGATAATATATCTAGGTGGCCATGAATGAACAAACCTTTTATCTCATTTCCTAAATTAATATAATATGGCTCAGCTTGCTCGCATTGGTCTCTAAAGCATTAAGTAGTACATACAGACAGGCATCTCACAGGTTCTCCTCAGCCCTTACAGGAGAGAACAAACTGTTGAAAGGACAATAGAGCTGGTTGGGTCTTTGACATTAGCACTATATTTTATTCAGGGCCTGAAAAGTTGTTCAGTCTCTTTCTTGTAACAAGACTTTGGTCAGAATGTATGCTCCTGAATAACCCTTATACTAGGCATGAGATTAAGAGGAGCAGGGGTGGTAACCCATGCAACTTTGGTTAATTTTTTCCACTGTGGGTGCTTACAAGATAATCTGTATGCTGAGAGTGATGAATTTTTGGCTTGGAGACCAAAAGATTGAATCATTGTGCAGACTGAGTTCCTCACTATTGCCAAAGCATGGGCTCTGGACTTCTGGTTTCTGCAATGTGTGAGACATAGGAATTCCCAATGCTTAGCCTGAAGTTATGTCTCCTAAATGCTTCACCAGGTTCCTTCCGACTGAATATCTAGCAGGATGAGCACCTACAACCCTCCCACACTCCAGCAGCTGGCACTGGATGCTCTGCTGAGGAAAGATGCCATAGACTCCTCCGATCTGGATCACCTGCCCACTGTGCTTTTCCCACCACTCTTCCTAGAGGACTTCAATGGTAGACACACTCAGATATTGAAGGCAATGGTGGCAGCCTGGCCCTTTTCCTACCTCCCTTTGGGGCCACTGCTGAAAACCACTAATGTGGAGTTGCTGCAAGCTGTTCTGGATGGCATAGATATACTGCTGACCCAGACAGTTCGTCCCAGGTAAGCAAGGCCTAAGGAGGGTAGAAAGAGAATCATGGGCTTAAAGTGGTAACATACACACAAATTAGGGCAGGAAAAACGGTGTCAAACAGGGCAGAGACTAATGATGTCAACAACTTACAGATCTAAAGAATTATTATTCAAGATGAAAGCTGATCTAAATGACAGTCATAAGCCAGGGTAGCTCAGAGCACAAGTAGCCAGAGTAGGATGAGCCTATCCATGGCTTTAGTACAGACGCTAGATATGGAAGAGACACAAGTCAAGAGCAAATGAATGGAGGGCAGTGGGGCATGTCTCCAGATGCAGCTCATGCAGTATCCTTGCCTGCCTGGCATGAGGTGCTATGATGGAGCTGACATTAGACAGTGATATCCAAGTGGACTCAATATTGGTTCCTGTTCTAAATTATGATACTTTACCTTTTTCCCCTCAGAGAAGATAGAAACTTCAAGTATTGGACTTGAGAGTTGTGCACCAGGATTTCTGGGATGCATGGGCTGAAGAAGAGGATAGTTTCTGTTCAGCAAATATTTTGATCAAGAAGCAAGTTCCAGAGTGCAATCTTGGTTATCCACTGAGGCAGGATTTTCAGGTAGTCACTAACCTGGCCCTCTTCTCTTCTCTGAACAAACAACAAACATGTTTGCTGCAGTGGGCCCAGTATAGAAAAGACTCTGCAATTTTGCTGTCTGAAGGTGAAGATTTGTGACTTCCCATTGGAGATTATCAGGGAGGTCTTTAATATTTTCCAGCCAAAGTATATTGAGGAATCGGAAATAAACACCAACCAGGTCAGGTACTTCCTAGGTTTCTTTGGACATTTCCTTGGTGAGATGAGAAATCTTCTCAAATTCCATCTACATCAAACCCACTTCAACTTTAGTCTTATGAACACAGTGACAGATGTAAAGATGTATGCTGCCCAATTCTTTTCTCAGTTCTCCAAACTAAACCATCTCCAGCATCTCTATGTGAATGGTGCCCACTTTTCCTATGACAACATGAACGAGTTGTTCAGGTAAGGACGGATGGTGAGTTGTTTCTGCTCTGACAGCAAACCTTTCCCTATATGTGGAGCATTAGTAGACACCTGCGGTGTGCCAATCACAGGGAATGTTACAATGATCGACTCATTACAGTACCAAAGTGTGGATTATTTGTTTCTTAACTGAGCTCACTTGGTTCAATTCCCACTCCTTTGCAGAGTCTGGGCTGGGTGAGGGTATATTGAGAGAGCTACCTTGCACACATGTCCATTGTATGGTCAGATGCATTAAATGTGCTTTTCATATTCCTGTTTGGTATCCAGGCAAATTTAATGGAAGGAAACAGGGCAAAGCAGAATGCCCTCAGCTGGAAAGGCTCCACACCTGTCCACTAGATAGATATATGAGATCAGGAACCAGTTTGATCTTCTATTGAAGACAGTCAGCCTCTCATTCTCAATAAAGAAAGGATGGTTTGAACTAAGAAAATGGGAACTAAGTATGGTTGAGACTAAGTAAATGGAAAATCTGTTATACTGGGGTGGGAGTTATCACACTCAAGGGTAGAACACTGAAATCAGGGATGGAGACAGTGGAGATAGCAGGGACATGGATAAACTCTGCAGGACACAGGCCAAGATGTTGCCAGAACCTTTCAGTGCTGGGCATTTCTAGGTATGCTTTCCTGGTATGCTTGGGCAAGCTCTAATTCTCTGAAAGAGTGAGTATGGAGAGTTGCAGGCCTGTGGTCTGAGCCCATCCTACCTGACTGTAATATGCTTCTGTATACAATGCTATGAGCAGACACCAACATGCTGTTTCCCCAGGGTGGACCTTCAACATAAGCATAGATTGACTCTACATATGTGTATTCTCTGTGTCTATGTCCATCTTACTCGTGTCCTCCAGCAACTTGAGCCAAGCCAATTTTCTTGTTCTTTCTCTAGATGCCTGAAGAGCCCCTTGGAGTCCTTTTCTATGATTTTCTGCCATCTCTCAGTGTCAGACTTGAAACTCATATCAGAGTGTCAGAGGCTATATCAACTGAAACACTTGCACTTCTATGCTGTATTGTTTTCTGAGTCATGTTTCAAGAATCTCCAAATTCTCCTAGAAAATGTATCTGAAACTCTGCAGACCCTGCAGATAGAGAACTGCAGGATGACGGACTCTCAACTCAAAGTCCTCTTGCCAACATTGATCCATTGCTCCCAGCTCACCTTGGTCAATTTCTGTGACAACGGCTTCTCCACTCCTGTACTGAAGGACCTTCTGCAATGCATGGCATCTAAGCAAGTTGACTGTTGAGCGGTACCCTGCCTCTCTAGAGTGCTATAATAACATGGGTAATGTTGTGGTGGAGAGATTTTCCCAAGTGTGTCGTGAGCTCAAGGATATACTCATGGCCAAAAGGCAGCTCAAGACACTCTTTTTTGCTACTGTCCCCTGCCCTCATTGTTGGATGCGCTGTGTCTATGACATGAAGACCAGACTTTGCCATAATTGGCAGGAAAGAGGAGATTGATTCTGGATGCTGAGAAAGGAAATCTGAGGAAGTACGTTCATCACAGAGTTCCAGAATTCAAGGCTTCAGATGTACTGGATTCAAAATGGTGTTCAGTGTATGGAGACATCAGGGGTGACTTGACATGAAGAACAAACAATAGGATAATAACATCGGGTGTCTTATGGAATCATAAAGACAGTACTACATTTCTAAATGTGCCTTCATCAGGACAGAATCACTAGCATCTTCCCTATGTTGTTAATATATGTCCAATCTATGAACTGAATGGTCTCCTCTTGTGCTACTGAGTCACTGACCTCAGTTTTCAGTTTATAATCATGGTGTCCTATGACCTCATCATGTGTATGATCCAGGAAATTATTATCTAAGCTATGTTGGAAGCAAAGTCAATTATTACATTATCTTCTCTTTAATTCCCACTGTTTGCCTCCTTGTTTTGCTATGTGCACAGAATTGTCAAACTAATTGTGAAGGGCTCTTGGAAACTACCCTCTGTACAGAACCATCCTTGGGACATAATGGGACTGTAAGCACAGTGGCATTCCTACACAAGTCCCTGAAGGGTGAACACATTTTAGAAATGGGGATGGGGAGGATGGGGGAATGGGGGTGGGCTACTTGTTAGAACTTACTGTTCCATCAGTGCTCACAGAGTGGGATGGGATATCTTAGGACTTATTATGACCATGGAGCATAGTTTCATCTGCGAAAGTGTGGTCCCACCACATAACTTATTCAGTACAAGTAGAATGCTCATTGGACTCATCTGCTGAGGGGCTGAACCCTCTACAGATCAAGTCAGTCACATGAATGTAGAAAAAAGATAAACAGGCTTGTCACACTTTAGGCACACCTGGGATTCCTAATCTCCATTTCTGGACAGTTTTTCTTATAGACAGTATAGTTAGTTCAGCAACAAAGTGCCCTGTGGAAGAGAATCAGTCTCCTGCAGCCTCTGGTACATTTTCTCTGGGTTCAGCTTCAGGACAAGACTCTTTCCTCAGCCTCATAGCTCTGCCTCAGCAGCTCACAGCACTGACACACACACACACACACACACACACACACAGACTGTGTTTTAGGCTGTGTTGTCCACATGATGTCAGTCTATAGAGCAAACATCCTCTATTTCGAGCATACTGAGTACCTGGCCCTCAGGGGTGTACCCTACCTCAAATAGTACACCTTAGGATCAGGAGACATGGCCCAGAAGATTAGTATGATTGCTACATATTTAAACCATTCTAGAATTCTTTTCTGGTACCAACCTGAAGATTCTCATCCACTTAACCCTCTGATTCCACTTCCAGTGGATCCTATGCTCACTTCGGAACCCTTATATTATGCATATAAGTGCATGCTGGGGAAACATATACTTACATTAAAATAAGTACATATTCACAGTTAAAAAATACTGTTTAGCCAGGTGGTGGTGGCACAGGAATTTAATCCCAGCACTTAGGAGGTAGAGGCAGACAGATTTCTGAGTTCGAGGCCAGCCTGGTCTACAGAGTGAGTTCCAGGATAGCCAGGGCTACACAGAGAAGCCCTGTATCAAAACAAAACAAAACAAAACAAAACAAAACAAAACAAAACAAAACAAAATACTGTTTAGCACTGTACAACCAATTGGTTGTCTTCCCTAGGTAAAAACACCTCTTCACTTCCTTGCTTTTCAGTTGCCTACAGTCCTTTGTGTAGAGCTTAGACCCTGTCGTATTTTCTCTGTCTAGTTCGCCATGTTCACTGATGTCATCCTTTTTCAGCTCCTATAAGTGCAATCATGTTTGTCAAGCTTTGTGTGTATAGCTTTTCCTACCACTAGGAGATTCCATCTCAGAGCACACTCACTGGCTCTCTAGAGCTACAGTCCTCCTTCCACCTCTTCAGCAATGTTCCCTGTGTTTTTGTGGATGTACCCTTTGGGACTGATATCCACAATTCTGCATCTTTATTGGTTGTGGTTTTCAGTAGGGTTTGTGCCTATTGCAAAGACAAGTTTCCTCGATGTGGTGTATCTTAGATTTTTTTTTAATTTTTTTTATTTGGTATATTTTTTATTTACATTTCAAATGATTTCCCCTTTCCTAGCCCCCCCACTTCCAAAAAGTCCCGTAAGCCCCCTTCTCTCCCCCTGTCCTCCCACCCACCCCTTCCCACTTCCCTGTTCTGGTTTTGAATACTGCTTCATTGAGTCTTTCCAGAACAAGGGGCCACTCTTCCTTTCTTCTTGTACCTCATTTGATGTGTAGATTATGTTTTGGGTAATCCAGGTTTCTAGGTTAATATCCACTTATTAGTGAGTGCATACCATGATTCATCTTTTGAGTCTGGGTTACCTCACTTAGTATGATGTTCTCTAGGTCCATCCATTTGCCTAAGAATTTCATGAATTCATTGTTTCTAATGGTTGAATAGTACTCCATTGTGCAGATATACCACATTTTTTGCATCCACTCTTCTGTTGAGGGATACCTGGGTTCTTTACAGCATCTGGCAATTATAAATAGGGCTGCTATGAACATAGTAGAGCATGTATCCTTATTACATGGTGGGGAATCCTCTGGGTACATGCCCAGGAGTGGTATAGCAGGATCTTCTGGAAGTGAGGTGCCCAGTTTTCAGAGGAACCGCCAGACTGCTTTCCAGAGTGGTTGTACCAATTTGCAACCCCACCAGCAGTGGAGGAGTGTTCCTCTTTCTCCACACCCTCTCCAACACCTGCTGTCTCCTGAATTTTTAATCTTAGCCATTCTGACTGGTGTAAGATGAAATCTCAGGGTTGTTTTGATTTGCATTTCCCTAATGACCAATGAAGTTGAGCATTTTTTAAGATGCTTCTCTGCCATCCGATGTTCTTCAGGTGAGAATTCTTTGTTTAACTCTGTACCCCATTTTTTAATAGGGTTGTTTGGTTTTCTGGAGTCTAACTTCTTGAGTTCTTTATATATATTGGATATTAGCCCTCTATCTGATGTATGATTGGTGAAGATCTTTTCCCAATTTGTTGGTTGCTGATTTGTCCTCTTGATGGTGTCCTTTGCCTTACAGAATCTTAGTAATTTTATGAGGTCCCATTTGTCAATTCTTGCTCTTAGAGCATACGCTATTGGTGTTCTGTTCAGAAACTTTCTCCCTGTACCGATGTCCTCAAGGGTCTTCCCCAGTTTCTTTTCTATTAACTTCAGAGTGTCTGGCTTTATGTGGAGGTCCTTGATCCATTTGGATTTGAGCTTAGTACAAGGAGACAAGGATGGATCAATTCGCATTCTTCTGTATGCTGACCTCCAGTTGAACCAGCACCATTTGTTGAAAAGGCTATCTTTTTTCCATTGGATGTTTTCAGCCTCTTTGTCGAGGATCAAGTGGCCATAGGTGTGTGGGTTCATTTCTGGATCTTCAATCCTGTTCCATTGATCCTCCTGCCTGTCACTGTACCAATACCATGCCTAAGGATTATAGGCATAGATGAGAGTGAAGATTTACAGCTTAAAGGGCCAGCAAATATCTTCAATAAAATTATGGAAGAAAACTTCCCTAACCTAAAGAGAGAGATGACCATGAATATACAAGAAGCCTATAGAACTCCAAACAGACTGGACCAGAACAAGAATACTTCCCGTCACATAATAATCAAAACACCAAATGTTCTAAACAAAGAAAGAATATTAAAGGCAGTAAGAGAAAAAGGCCAAGTAACATATAAAGGAAGACCTATCAGAATCACAGCAGACTTTTCACCTGAGACTATGAAGGCTAGAAGATCCTGGGCTGATCTCATGCAGACTCTAAGAGAACACAAATGCCAGCCAAAACTACTATATCCAGCAAAACTCTCAATCACCGTAGATGGAGAAACTAAGATATTTCATGACAAAACCAAGTTTACCCAATATCTATCCACAAACCCAGCCCTATAAAGGATAATAGGAGGAAAACACCAATACAGGGAGGGAAACTTCACCCTGGGAAAAGCAAGATAGTAACCTTTCATCAAACCCAAAAGAAGTTAACCAATCAAATTTAAATAATAACGTCAAAAATGACAGGAAGTAACAATCACTATTCCTTAATATCTCTTAACATCAATGGACTCAATGCCCCAATAAAAAGACATAGACTAACTGACTGGATACGGAAACAGGACCCTACATTTTGCTGCTTACAGGAAACACACCTAAGGGTCAAAGACAAACACTACCTTAGAGTAAAAGGCCGGAAGACAATTTTACAAGCAAATGGTCTCAGGAGACAAGCTGGAGTAGCCATTTTAATATCAGATAAAATTGACTTTCAACCCAAAGTCATCAAAAGAGACTCTGAGGGACACTTCTTGCTGGTCAAAGATTTTTCTATTCCTGCACAAAAATCATGACCAAAAAGCAGCTTGGCGAGGAAAGTGTTTATTCAGCTTACACTTCCAAACTGTTGTTCATCACCTAAGAAAGTCAGGACTGAAAGTCAAACAGGTCAGGAAGCAGGAGCTGATGCAGTGTCCATGGAGAGATGTTTCTTACTGGCTTACTTCCCCTGACTTACTCAGCCTGCTCTCTTATAGAACCCAAGAATACCAGTCCAGAGTTCGTACCACCCACAAGGGGCCCTCCTAACATCATCACTAATTGTGAAATTGCCCCACAGCTGGATCTCATGCAGGCACTTCCACCAAATGAAGCAACTTTCTCTGTGATAACTCCAGCCTGTGTCAAGTTGACACACAAAACCAGCGAGTACAGTAACCCAATCACAAAAAACACACATGGTATGCACTCACTGATAAGTGAATATTAGCCCAAAAGCTTGGACTCCCCAAGGTAGAATTCACTAACCACATGAAACTCAAGAAGAAGAAAAACCAAAGTGTGGATAGTTCATTCCATCTTAGAAAGGGTAACAAAATATTCTCAGGAGCAAATACAGAGACAAAATATAGATCAGAAACAGAAGGAAAGGCTATCTAGTGATTGCCCCACCTGGAGATCCCTCCTGTATACAGTCACTAAACCCAGACATTATTGTATATGTCAAGCACCCCTTGCTGAAAGGAACCTAATATAGCTGTCTCCTGAGAGGATCTGCCAGAGCCTGACAAATACAGAGGCGATGCTCCCAGCCAGCCATTGGACTGAGCACCAGTTCCCCAATGGAGGAGCTAGAGAAAGGACTAAAAGAGCTGAAGGGTTTTCATTCCATAGTAAAAACTCCAATGTGAACTAACCAGATCCCCCTGAGCTCGAAAGGACCAACTAAGGAGTATACATGGAGGGAATCCATGGCTCCAGCTGCATATGTAGCAGAGGATGGCTTTGTAAGGCATCAATGAGAGGAGGGGATCTTCATCCTCTGAAAGCTCAATGGATCTCCCAATGCAGGGGTATTCTACGGTTGGAAGGTGGGAGGTTAGTGTGTGGTGGAGGAACTCCCTCATAGAAGCAGGGGGATGGGGGATGGGATAAGACATGTGGGGGCAAGGTGAACCTGGAAAGGGGATATTTGAAATGTAAATAAAGGAAATATTAAATAAATAAAAGTTTTTAAATAAAAACATTTGGACCATTATTTCTTAGTTTCATTGTGTCTCTGTTTAGTTTATGTTTCCCTGATCTGTCCATTGATGAGAGTGGGATGTTGAAGTCGCCCACTATTACTGTGTGAGGTACAATGTGTGCTTTGATTTTAAGTAAAGTTTCTTTTATGAATGTGGGTGACTTTTCATTTGGAGCATAGATGTTCAGAATTGAAAGCTCAGCTTGATAGCTTTTGTTTTTTAAGATTTATTTATTTATTCTATGAAAGTACACTCTAGCTGTCTTCAGACACCAGAAGAGGGCGTCAGGTATCTTTACATATGGTTGTGAGCCACCATGTTGGTGCTGGGATTTAAACCCATGACCATTGATAGATCAGTCGGTGCTCTTACCAGGTAAGCTATCTCTCAAGCTCCCTGGTAGATTTTTTTTTATGAGTATGAAATGTTCTTCCTTATCTTTTTTGGTGACTTTTGGTTGAAAGTCGATCTTATCCAATATTAGAATGGTTTATCCAGCTTGTTTCATGGGACCATTTGCTTTGAAATTTGTTTTTTAGCCTTTATTCTGAGACAGTTTTTGTCTGTCACACTGAAGTGTGTTTGCAGTATGCAGCATAATGCTGGGTCCTGTTTAAGTATCCAGACTTCTAGTCTATGTCTTTTTATTGGGGAATTAAGTCCATTGATTGTAACAGATATTAAGCAATAGTGATTGTGGCTTCCTGTTAATTTTGTTGTTATTTTTATGTTTGTGTGGTTATCTTCTTTTGGGCTTGTTGAAAGATTACTTTCTTGCTTTTTCTATGGTGTAGTTTCCCTCCGTGTGTTGTTGTTTTCTATCTACTATCCTTTGTGGGGCTGGCTTTGTGGAAAGATATTTTGTAAATTTGGTTTTGTCATGGAATATCTTGGTTTCTCCATCTATGGTAATTGAGAGTTTTGCTGGGTATAGTATTCTGAGCTGGCATTTGTGTTCTCTTAGGGTCTGAATGAGATCCTCCTAAGATCTTCTAGATTTCATAGTCTCTGGTGAGAAGTCTGGTGTAATTCTGATAGGTCTGCTTTTATATGTTACTTGACCCTTTTACCTTACTGCTTTTAATATTCTTTCTTTGTTTTGTGCATTTGGTGTTTTGACTATTATGTGAGGGAAGGAATTTCTTTTCTGTTCTAATGTATTTGGAGTTCTGTAGGGTTCTTGTATGTTCATGGGCACCACTCTCTTTAGGTTAGGGAATTTTCTTCTATAATTTTGTTGAAGATGTTTACTGACCCTTTAAGTTGGGAATCTTCACTCTCTTCTATACGTTTTATCCTTTGGTTTGGTTTTCTCATTGTATTCTGGATTTCTTGCATGTTTTGTGTTAGGAGCATTTTGCATTTTTTTGACTGTAGTGTCAATGTTTTCTATGGTATCTTCTGCACCTGGGATTCTCTTCTACGTCTTGTATTCTGTTGGTGAAGCTTATATCTGTGGCTCCTGATCACTTTCTTAAGTTTTCTATCTCCAGTTTTGTCTCCCTTTGTGATTTTTTTATTTTTTCTAGTTCCAATTTTAGATCTTGGATTCTTTTGTTCAGTTCTCTCACCTGTTTGGTTATGTTTTTCTATACTTCTTTAAGAGATTTTGTGTTTCGTCTTTAAGGTTGACTACCTGTTTACCTGTATTCTCTCTCTTAAGGGAGTTATTTATGTCCATCTTGAAGTCTTCTATCTTCATCACGAGATGTGATTTTAAATCAGAGTCTTTTTTTTTCTGGCGTGTGGTGGTAACCAGGGCTCACTGTGGTGGAAGAACTGGGTTTTGATGAAGACAAGTGGCCTTGGTTTCTGTTGCTTATGTTCTTGCCCTTTCCTTTCACCATCTGGTTGTCTCTGATATTTACTGATTTTCCTGTCTCTGTTTTGTCCCTCCTGCAAGCCTCTGTAACAGTATTCCTTAGAGACCAGTTCTCTCTGGGAGAAATTCAGTTATGGAGAGCTGTGGTACAGGGTCAGCTCTGGGGTGCAGACAGAAAACAGAAGGATCCAGTCCCCAGCTGATCCTTGGTTCCTGTGTCCTGATGGCTCTGCGAAGGTTTCTCTTGGGCCAGGAATTTGAAGAAAAATGGTAGTCTTACCTACACTCACAGGCTTGCCTGTACTCCAGGGACACTAATTCTCTTCAGGCACTATCTGGGTATGGATACCTGTGGCAGAGAATAGGCTCCAGGCACAGACAGAAACACAGAAGGCTCCTGTCCCAGGTCACTTCTTGGTTCCAGTGTCCTGAGGGTTCTGAGCAGGTACCTCTGAGCAGTAGTGGTGGTCTTACCTGTGCTCACAGGCTTGTCTGCTCTCCTGGGAAGCTAGCTCTCTTCAAGCACTCTTTGGGTATGGAACCTTGTAGCAGAGGATTGTCTAATTTATTTTTAATTCTACAGCTTTGTTATGCCTTAGAAGTACATTAAAACTGTGACCACATATACTAAAAATGAGAAAGTAAAGTGTTTGCAAAGGTAAAAGGAATTTTTCACAAATGAGGATATACACGACCCACTTTTTTTTTTTCTGAGACAGGGTTTCTCTGTGTACCCCTGGCTGTCCTGAAACTCACTCTGTAGACCAGGCTGGCCTCGAACTCAGAAATCTGCCTGCCTCTGCCTCCCATGTGCTGGGATTAAAGGTGTGTGCTACCACCGCCCCCTCACTTTTTTTTAATCTATACATTAGGGCCTGATGGCTCAACAGTTAATGGTGCTTGCAACTCTAACCCACAGACAAAACCCACAGTTTCTGACAAGAACTGTTCCTGTCTGAAAGAACTATAGAGCCAAAAATGGAGAAGAAACTGAAGGAAAGGTGGTCCAATAACCAGCCCAACTTGGGATCCATCTCCTGGGAAGGCACCAAGGCCTGACATTTTTTTTAATATACCACTAATTATGATAATTTATTAATAATTTCCATCTGGATTGATTAATTATTGTTTAAAACAGATGTTATTACCCTCAAACTGTGCTACCCATTGGCTCAATCACCCCTTGCCTTTCCAACCCTTATCCTTAACCATCCTTACTCCTCTGGCCGATATGTCTTCTGATACATCCACTGAACCAAAATTTTCACTACAAATTACACCTCTCTCTCAAAAAGGGGAATTGTCAGGAGGTGAGCTGTGCATAGGTATCTTGGTCCCAAGTTGAGCACAGACCTTGAATCCCAGCGACTTGGTAGGCCAGGCTACATGTAGGAGGACTACATGGGACAGAAGGAGTTCAGTTACATCCCCTGGGCCCCTGGCTCCTATCACAGTTGCAGCCCCCAACCCCCCCCCCCCCACTGCAGTAGAGAAGTGTGGCCATCAGTCACATAGGACAATACAGGGACCCCTATATTTTAAAACAAAGTAAAGGGAGGATATGTTGGCCATAACCCTTGACCATCAGTCTCATAGGGCAATGCCTGACACAAGCCCCTGGTATTCTGACTGAGCTCCACTCCCACAGTTACCTGGTTACAGTCAGGCATGCCCCACCTCACAGTTACCCTGCAACTGCCAGGTATCCCAACCCACTATAAACGGGGCTTCTTGTCCCCTCCTCCCTCTCTTGCTCTCTCTCTTGCTCTCTTCTTTCTCACTCTCTTCTCTAACCTTTCTCTTTTCCCATTCTACCCCCCCACTTTCCACAGGGCCTTGGCTGGTCTTCATCTCTCTACACCCCGCACACACACTCTATTCTTTAATAATAAAGCTAAAAAATCAAGCACAAGGAGGTCAAAGGGATACAAATTGGAAAGGAAGAAGTCAAACTATCATTATTTGCAGATATGATAGTCTACCTAAGTGACCCAAAAAACTCCACTAGAGAACTCCTACAGCTGATAAACAACTTTAGCAAAGTGGCAGGTTATAAAATCAACTCAAGCAAATCAGTAGCCTTCCTATACTCAAAGGATAAGCAGGCTGAGAAAGAAATTAGGGAAATGACCCCCTTCACAATAGCCACAGACAGCATTAAGTACCTTGGGGTGACTCTTACCAAACATGTCAAAGATCTGTATGCCAAGAACTTCAAGACTATGAAGAAGGAAATGGAAGAAGACCTCAAAAAATGGAAAAACCTCCCATGCTCATGGATCAGCAGGATTAATATAGTAAATGGCCATTTTGCCAAAAGCAATATACAGATTCAATGCAATACCCATCAAAATCCCAACTCACTTCTTCACAGAGTTAGAAAGAGCAATCCTCAAATTCATCTGGAATAACAAAAAACCAAGAATAGCTAAAACTATTCTCAACAATAAAAGAAATTCTGGGGGTATCAGTATCCCTGACCTCCAGCAATACTAGAGAGTAATAGTGTTAAAAACTGCATGGTATTGGTACAGTGACAGGGAAGCAGATCAATGGAACAGGATTGAAGATCCAGAAATGAACCACACACCTATGGCCACTTGATCCTCAACAAAGGGGCTGAAAACATCCAATGGAAAAAAGATAGCCTTTTCAACAAATGGTGCTGGTTCAACTGGAGGTCAGCATGCAGAACAATGCGAATTGATCCATCCTTGTCTCCTTGTACTAAGCTCAACTCCAAATGGATCAAGGACCTCAACATAAAGCCAGACACTCTGAAACTAATGGAAAAGAAACTGGGGAAGACCCTTGAGGACATTGGTACAGGGGGAAAGTTCCTGAACAGAACACCAATAGCTTATGCTCAGATCAAGAATTGACAAATGGGACCTCATAAAATTACAAAGTTTCTGTAAGGCAAAGGACACCATCAAAAGGGCAAATCGGCAACCAACAAATTGGGAAAAGATCTTCACCAACCCTATATCAGATAGAGGGCTAATATCCAATATATATAAAGAACTCAAGAAGTTAGACTACAGAAAACCAAATAACCCTACTAAAAATGGAGTACAGAGTTAAACAAAGAATTTTCACCTGAAGAACTTCGGATGGGGAAGAAGCAACTTAAAAAATGCTCAACTTCATTAGTCATTAGGGAAATGCAAATCAAAACAACACTGAGATTTCACCTTACACCAGTCAGAATGGCTAAGATTAAAAACTCAGGAGACAGCAGGTGTTGGAGAGGATGTGGAGAAAGAGGAACACTCCTCCACTGCTGGTGGGGTTGCAAATTGGTACAACCACTTTGGAAATCAGTCTGGCAGTTCCTCAGAAAAATGGGCACCTCACTTCCAGAAGATCCTGCTATACCAATCCTGGGCATATACCCAGAGGATTCCCCAGCATGTAATAAAGATACATGCTCTACTATATTCATAGCAACCCTATTTATAATTTCCAGAAGCTGGAAAGAACCCAGGTATCCCTCAACAGAAGAGTGGATGCAAAAATGTGGTATATCTATACAATGGATTCAGCCATTAGAAACAATGAATTCATGAAATTCCTAGGCAAATGGATGGAGCTGGAGAACATCATACTAAGTGAGGTAACCCAGACTCAAAATATGAATCATGGTATGCACTCACTAATAAGTGGATATTAACCTAGAAATCTGGAATACCAAAAACATAATCCACACATCAAATGAGGTACAAGAAAAATGGAGGAATGGCCCCTTGTTCTGGAAAGACTCAGTGAAGCAGTATAGGGCAAAACCAGAACAGGAAAGTGGGAAGGGTTGGGTGGGAAAACAGGAGGAGGGAAGGGAGCTTATGGGACTTTCGGGGAGTGGGGGTCTAGAAAAGGGGAAATCATTTCAAATGTAAATAAAAAATTTATCGAATTAAAAGAAATCAAGCACAATCTCCATTCATCTAAATCCACCATGCTAGAGCAATAGAACAGGCCTCGCAGCATTTCCAGCCTACAGAAAGGACCAAGGACTCACACCCCTGGCCAGGTCTCCCTCAACAGATAACCACATCAGAACAGAATAATTTCTACTATCTTCATGACTTATTCCAATTGAGCAAACATTTTTAAATTGAATATTTTATTAATTTGCATTTCAAATGTTATCCCCATTCCATTTCCCCCTCAGAAACCCCAATCCCATTCCCCTTACCCTGTTTCTATGAGGATGCTCTCCCACCCAATCACTCCCACCTCACTGCCCTAGCATTCCTCTACACTGGGGTATCTTTAGAGTAGGGGAGTTTTCTTTTATAATTTTGTTGAAGATATTTACTGGCCCTTTAAGTTGGGAATTTTTGCTCTCTTTTTTATTTATTATCCTTAGGTTTTTGTCCTCTTATTATATCCTGATTTCATGGATGTTTTCTGTTAGGAGCTTTTTGCCTTTTGCATTTTCTTTGACTGTTATGTCAATGTTTCCTATGGTATCTTCTGCACTTGAGATTCTCTCTTCTATCTCTTGTATTCTGTTGGTAATGCTTGCATCTATGACTCCTGATCTCTTTCCTAGATTTTCTATCTCCAGGGTTGTCTCCCCTTTATGATTTCTTTATTGTTAGTAGTTCCATTGTTAGATCCTGGATTCTTTTGTTCAGTTCCCTCACCTGTTTTTATTTCCATTTTTAGATCCTGCTTGGTTTTATTCAATTCCTTGTCTGTTTGGTTTTGTTTTCCTGTAATTCTATATGGAATTTTGTGTTTCTCTTTAAGGGCTTCTACCTTTTTACCTGTCTTCTCCTGTATTTCTTTAAGGGCACTATTTATGTCCTTCTTAAAGTCCTCTATCATCATCATCATCAGATGTGATTTTAGTCCTGGCCTAAAATTAGGTTCCTGCCTGAGCTCACTTCCTAGTCATGGCCCAATTTCAGATTCCTGCCTGAAGTCCATTTCTTTGTCCTTGGCCATTGTCAGATTCCTGCCAAATGGCCCCAAATGCTCTCCACAACTTGACCCTCCTGACTGTGTGTCAGCACTCCTCGGAAACAATTCCTCTCTGGGGAAAATTTGGGTATGGTAAGCTGTGGTTTCACCTGTGCTCTCAGGTGTGTCAGCACTCTAGGGAGACCAGCTATCTCCCAATGGGATTTGGATATGGAAAGCTGTAGCACAGGGTCAGCTCCACGCACCAATGGAAACTGATAGCATCTTGCCCCAGGCTGCTCCTTGGTTCAAGTATCCTGAGGGCTCTGCGGTGGTCCTTTGGATCAGGAGTTGTGGCCTTACTGTGCTAACAGTTGAGTCAGCACTCCTGGGAGACCAGCTCTTTCCTCGCTGGAATTGGGTTTGGAAAGCTGTAGCATAGGGTCAGCTCTGGTTGCAGACAGAAACCAGCCTGACACTATTAATGATGCCCTACCAGCCAGCAGTCCCAACTAAACTTCACCCTAGAGATCTCACTGACACTGAGCCACCAACCAGGCAGCATACACAAGCTTATATGAGAGCCCTTACACATATAGAGCACTGAACTGCCTTGTCTGGCATAAATGAGAGAAGATGCATCTAACCTTTCAGAGACTCGAGGCCCCCAGGGGAAAAGGAATGAGATCAGGAACATTCAAAACGGAGAGATGGAGAAGAATAACAACTTAATGACTGGACTGTAAGAAAAGATTAAAGGATAATAAAGTAATAATAAAATAATAATAATAACAATAAAAAATAAAAGTGCAAAAAAGACATTTCCCACAATTTTATATGCATATGGTATATATGTATATATATATGATATATGATGTGTGTTTGGGGGGGGGGGTGATAGGCTATAAGATAAAATAATGCTTCCCAAAAGGGTCATGCCAATATCTAGAATAGTTACTATTAGAATAAACTCCAAATGGGGAAAGTGTTCCTGGTTCTGAAATAACCAGTATAAGCTTTGTTTTTATTTTGTTCTTTTCTACTTTTGATGACAGGATAACCCAGGGTCAACATAAAGGCAGAAATAGTCTACAGTGTATAAATGTGAAGCAGTAAAATAAACTAATGACTGATACTTATTAAGAGCTTTAAGTGCTGCAAGTGTCACCTTCTCTCATCTACAAATCTTCATCACTGTGAGTTTTATTGGACTGTATCCTGAAGTCAGATTGTAGTGTCTAAAAATAATACTGTACTTTAAACCTAACCTTTCAGAGACTTTTCCTCTATTTAAATAGTAGAAAGTTATAATATTTATTCTAAGTCTTTTGACAAAAGAAAGCCCATTTAGTCAACTTTGTATTCTCTATCTATAACATTCATTCCTCTTGTAGTATTTTTTATGTTGTCAACTCTCATGTGATAAGAAACTGAACTTTGTTTTCTCTCATCAAGTCCCAAACCCAGCTATTGGTAAGGATAAAGGATGAACAGGATTGATAAAATGAACTGAACAAAATAAAGCCTTTTAAACCGGGTTGTGGTGGCACACACCTTTATTCCCAGCACTTGGGAGGCAGAGGCAGGCAGATTTCTGAGTTCGAGGCCAGCCTGGTCTACAGAGTGAGTTCCAGGACAGCCAGGGATACAGAGAAATCCTGTCTCAAAAAAAACAAAAACAAAAACAAAAAAAGAGCCTTTTAAATATGTATAAAGATATTTTTTCAGATATTCATCCTGATTGTTGGGAACTAAAATCTGGTCCTTTAAGAGGGAACTATGAATTGATAAGTCATTTCTATAGCCCCTGCATTCTGTATATTGATTTTGTGTGTGCATGTGCAAAGCACCACATTCCTTCCTTGGACTTCTTGAAGAGGTCAGAGAACTTCAGGTGTCAGCACTGTGCTTCCACTATGTGCATCCCAAGGACTAAACTTCAGGTAGCAAGCTGTTGCTGGACCCCTTTCCCTTCATGGCAAAGTCTGATGCCCATATTTAGTAAGAATAACAATGAGGGGTGAAATAAGTATGGTTCAAAATTCTTCATTGCTATCTGCTTATCCAGGGGAGAGGGGTACAAGGACTAGGCTTAGGGACTCATTAGAATAAAAGAACAGGTGACATTTGAACATTTATAATGCAGTTCTTATGGGCTATCTATCCTTTAGACCAGGACAGTGACTATCATCCATATCCTGGAGACACTTATGTCCAGGTTTATAGCCAGAAGATGGAAGTCATGAAGAACAGGGCAACAGATATGGTGGTCTATTCAACAATCCCCAAACCCAAGAAATGGAAGAAAATTCAGAGTTCAAGTCCACTCTGGGCTACATGTGCTCAGGTTGAGATAGGGAAGCGGAGTGTATGTAGATCACATTCCTTTGCTCTGTATGGTCTTCCGATTTGCTTTTGCCATCTACATTGTGCTCACAGGGCCTCGTCCTATGAGTATCCTGAATCACATTCCTCCAGACATCTGGAATCTCCTGAGATAGCAAGTCTGCATTGTTTAATTGAGGTTGGCAATGCAGTGTAAATGAACCAGACAGCAGTCACACAAGCAGGATGTAACAGAAGCCTGGCAGGAAGGAGCAGGGAGGCAAAGACAGAGTGGCTGTTGTTTACATCCACGTCAAGAGGTCCTAGACAACTCAGAGCTCCTTTGCATCCTGTGCATGTCCTGACCAGGGACCTGGTAACTGGCTGATAACCAAAGAGGACACAGAAGGATTGCATCCAGGCCCCCAGGATCTGAGCATTGGTTTACAACTTCCATGTAAGAGAAGCTAATAGTTCTTGTGTAGTGTTTATGATTTCACAGTCAGCTGTCCAAAGAACCCACTGCTCTGCATCTTAACCAGTCCCATGTGCTGTGACCCAACTGCAAGCCATTTTGTTTCCAACCACTGAGCAGTTTATGAAGCTATGTGCTCCGAGTCCCTTTACTGACAGACCTGTGCCTAGGCTTTTACTTATCAGCAACCAGAAACACCCTCTCTTGTTATTTTCTGGTAACAAAGAAAAAGCCTGGTATAGGGGGTGCTGAAGAAGGAACCCAGCATCTCATGAAAGCTAAATAATTACTCCAATCAGGACATATACAACCCAGGCCCTGCAAACACATGTACAGACTCAAGCAGTCTTTTTGACCACTCTTCTGTTCCTTCATCCATCTGTTCATTCATTTGTTCATTCCTTCCTTCTATTTGCGTATTTTTGTTCTTTTTGTGTTTCTGTTTTTGTGTTTGTTCATTTGCTTGTTTGTTTGTTTGTTTGTTTGTTTGAGACATGCTTTCTCTGTTTAGCCCTGGCCATTCTGGAACTCCCACTATAGACCATGCTGACCTTTTTTTTTTTTTTTTTTGTCTTTTTTTTTATTCGATATATTTTTATTTACATTTCAAATGATTTCCCCTTTTCTAGCCCCCCACTCCCCGAAAGTCCCATAAGCCCCCTTTTCTCCCCCTGTCCTCCCACCCACCCCTTCCCACTTCCCCGTTCTGGTTTTGCCCTATACTTCTTCACTGAGTCTTTCTAGAACAAGGGGCCACTCCTCCTTTCTTCTTGTACCTCATTTGATGTATGGATTATGTTTGGGATATTCCAGTTTTCTAGGTTAATATCCACTTATTAGTGAGTGCATACCATGATTCACCTTTTGAGTCTGGGTTACCTCACTTAGTATGATGTTCTCTAGCTCCATCCATTTGCCTAAGAATTTCATGAATTCATTGTTTCTAATGGCTGAATAGTACTCCATTGTGTAGATATACCACATTTTTTGCATCCACTCTTCTGTTGAGGGATACCTGGGTTCTTTACAGCATCTGGCAATTATAAATAGGGCTGCTATGAACATAGTAGAGCATGTATCCTTATTACATGGTGGGGAATCCTCTGGGTATATGCCCAGGAGTGGTATAGCAGGATCTTCTGGAAGTGAGGTGCCCAGTTTTCGGAGGAACTGCCAGACTGATTTCCAGAGTGGTTGTACCAATTTGCAACCCCACCAGCAGTGGAGGAGTATTCCTCTTTCTCCACATCCTCTCCAACACCTGCTGTCTCCTGAATTTTTAATATTTGCAATTCTGACTGGTGTAAGGTGAAATCTCAGGGTTGTTTTGATTTGCTTTCCCTAATGACTAATGAAGTTGAGCATTTTTTAAGATGCTTCTCCACCACCCAAAGTTCTTCAGGTGAGAATTCCCTGTTTAACTCTGTACCCCATTTTTAATAGGTTTATTTGGTTTTCTGGAGTCTAACTTTTTAAGTTCTTTATATATATTGGATATTAGCCCTCTATCTGATGTAGGATTGGTGAAGATTTTTCCCAATTTGTTGGCTGCTGATTTGTCCTTTTGATGGTGTCCTTTGCTGTACAGAAACTTTGTAATTTTATGAGGTCCCATTTGTCAATTCTTGATCTTAGAGCATACGCTATTGGTGTTCTGTTCAGAAATTTTCTCCCTGTACCAATGTCCTCAAGGGTCTTCCCCAGTTTCTTTTCTATTAGCTTCAGAGTGTCTGGCTTTATGTGGAGGTCCTTGATCCATTTGGATTTGAGCTTAGTACAAGGCGATAAAGATGGATCAATTCGCATTGTTCTGCATGCTGACCTCCAGTTGAACCAGCGCCATTTGTTGAAAAGGCTATCTTTTTTCCATTGGATGTTTTCAGCCCCTTTGTCGAGGATCAAGTGGCCATAGGTGTGTGGGTTCATTTCTGGATCTTCAATCCTGTTCCATTGATCTTCCTGCCTGTCACTGTACCAATACCATGCAGTTTTTAACACTATTGCTCTGTAGTATTGCTTGAGGTCAGGGATACTGATTCCCCCAGACTTTCTTTTGTTGCTCAGAATAGTTTTAGCTATCCTGGGTTTTTTGTTATTCCAGATGAATTTGTTAATTGCTTTTTCTAACTCTGTGAAGAATTGAGTTGGGATTTTGATGGGTATTGCATTGAATCTGTATATTGCTTTTGGCAAAATGGCCATTTTAACTATATTGATTCTGGCGATCCATGAGCATGGGAGGTTTTCCCATTTTTTGAGGTCTTCTTCCATTTCCTTCTTCAGAGTCTTGAAGTTCTTGTTGTAAAGATCTTTCACATGTTTGGTAAGATTCACCCCAAGATACTTTATACTGTTTGTGGCTATTGTGAAGGGGGTCATTTCCCTAATTTCTTTCTCAGCCTGCTTATCCTTTGAGTATAGGAAGGCCACTGATTTTCTTGAGTTGATTTTATAACCTGCCATTTTGCTGAAGTTGTTTATCAGCTGTAGGAGTTCTCTAGTAGAGTTTATTGGGTCACTTAGGTAGACTATCATGTCATCTGCAAATAATGATAGTTTGACTTCTTCCTTTCAAATTTGTATCCCTTTGACCTCCTTATGTTGTCGAATTGCCCGAGCTAGTACCTCAAGTACAATAAGGAAAAGATAAGGAGAGAGGGGTCAGCCCTGTCTAGTCCCTGATTTTAGTGGGATTGCTTCAAGTTTCTCTCCATTTAGTTTGATGCTGGCTACCTGTTTGCTGTATATTGCTTTTACTATGTTTAGGTATGGGCCTTGAATTCCCATTCTTTCCAAGACTTTAAGCATGAAAGGATGCTGAATTTTGTCAAATGCTTTTTCAGCATCCAATGAAATGACCATGTGGTTTTTTTCTTTGAGTTTGTTTATGTAGTGGATTCCATTGATGGATTTCCGTATATTAAACCAACCCTGCATTCCCGGGATAAAGCCTACTTGATCATGGTGGATGATCGTTTTGATGTGTTCTTGGATTCGGTTGGCAAGAATTTTATTGAGTATTTTTGCATCGATGTTCATAAGGGAAATTGGTCTGAAGTTCTCTTTCTTTGTTGGATCTTTGTGTGGCTTTGGTATCAGCGTAATTGTGGCTTCGTAGAAGGAATTGGGTAGTGTTCCTTCTGTTTCTATTTTGTGGAATAGTTTGAAGAGTATTAGTGTTAACTCTTCTTTGAAGGTCTGATAGAATTCTGCATTGAAACCATCTGGTCCTGTGCTTTTTTTGGTTGGAAGACTTTCTATGACTCCTTCTATTTCTTTAGGCGCTATGGGACTGTTTAGATGATCTATTTGGTCCTGATTTAATTGTGGTATTTGGTATCTGTCAAGGCAATTGTCCATTTCCTCCAGATTCTCCAGTTGTGTTGAGTACAGGCTCTTGTAGTAGGATCTGATGATTTTTTGGATTTCCTCAGTTTCCGTTGTTATGTCTCCCTTTTCATTTCTAAGTTTGTTAATTTGGATACTTTCTCTGTGCCCTTTGGTCAGTCTGGCTAAGGGTTTATCTATCTTGTTGATTTTCTCAAAGAACCACCTCCTGGATTCGTTAATTTTTTTGTACAGTTCGCTTTGTTTCCAATTGATTGATTTCAGCCCTGAGTTTGATGATTTCCTGCCTTCTACTCCTCCTGCGTGAATTGGCTTCTTTTTGTTCCAGGACTTTCAGGTGTGTCATTAAGCTGCTAGTGTATGCTCTCTCCATTTTCTGTTTGGAGGCACTCAGGGCTATGAGTTTACCTCTTAGCACTGCTTTCATTGTGTCCCAAAGATTTGGGTATGTTGTGCCTTGATTTTCATTAAATTCTAAAAAGTCTCTGATTTCTTTCTTTATTTCTTCTTTGGTCAAAGTGTCATTGAGTAGAGTATTATTCAGCCTCCATGTGTATGTGGGCTTTCTGTTGTTTTTGTTGCTATTGAAAATCACTCTTACACCATAGTGATCTGATAGGAGGCATGGGATTAGTTCGATCATCTTATATTTGTTGAGGTCTGCCTTGTGTCCAATTATATGGTCGATTTTGGAGAAGGTACCATGAGGTGCTGAGAAAAAGGTATATTCTTTTGCTTTAGGGTGAAATGTTCTATAAATATCAGTCAAATCCAATTGGTCCAAAGCTTCAATTAGTTTTACTGTGTCTCTGTTTAGTTTCTGTTTTCCCGATCGGTCCATTGAGGAAAGTGGAGTGTTGAAGTCCCCCACAATTATTGTGTTAGGTGCAATGTGTGCTTTGAGCTTTAGTAAAGTTTCTTTTACGAATGAGGGTGCCTTTGCATTTGGCGCATAGATGTTCAGAATTGAAAGTTCTTCTTGGTGGATTTTTCCTTTGACCAGCAAGAAGTGTCCTGTGTCTCTTTTGATGACTTTAGGTTGAAAGTCAATTTTATCTGATATTAGAATGGCTACTCCTGCTCGTTTCCTGTGACCATTGGCTTGTAAGATTGTCTTCCAGCCTTTTACTCTAAGGTAGCTTTTATCTTTGACACTGAGGTGTGTCTCCTGTATACAGCAAATTGTAGGGTCCTATTTCCTTATCCAGTCTGTTAGTCTATGTCTTTTTTTTTTAATTTTTTTTATTCGATATAATTTATTTACATTTCAAATGATTTCCCCTTTTCTAGCCCCCCACTCCCCGAAAGTCCCGTAAGCCCCCTTCTCTTCCCCTGTCCTCCCACCCACCCCTTCCCACTTCCCCGTTCTGGTTTTGTCGAATACTGTTTCACTGAGTCTTTCCAGAACCAGGGGCCACTCCTCCTTTCTTCTTGTATCTCATTTGATGTGTGGATTATGTTTTGGGTATTCCAGTTTTCTAGGTTAATATCCACTTATTAGTGAGTGCATACCATGACTCACCTTTTGAGTCTGGGTTACCTCACTTAGTATGATGTTCTTTAGCTCCATCCATTTGACTAAGAATTTCATGAATTCATTGTTTCTAATGGCTGAATAGTACTCCATTGTGTAGATATACCACATTTTTTGCATCCACTCTTCTGTTGAGGGATACCTGGGTTCTTTCCAGCATCTGGCAATTATAAATAGGGCTGCTATGAACATAGTAGAGCATGTATCCTTATTACATGGTGGGGAATCCTCTGGGTATATGCCCAGGAGTGGTATCGCAGGATCTTCTGGAAGTGAGGTGCCCAGTTTTCGGAGGAACCGCCAGACTGATTTCCAGAGTGGTTGTACCAATTTGCAACCCCACCAGCAGTGGAGGAGTGTTCCTCTTTCTCCGCACCCTCTCCAACACCTGCTGTCTCCTGAATTTTTAATATTTGCAATTCTGACTGGTGTAAGATGAAATCTCAGGGTTGTTTTGCTTTGCATTTCCCTAATGACTAATGAAGTTGAGCATTTTTTAAGATGCTTCTCTGCCATCCGAAGTTCTTCAGGTGAGAATTCTTTGTTTAACTCTGTACCCCATTTTTTAATAGGGTTGTTCGGTTTTCTGGAGTCTAACTTCTTGAGTTCTTTATATATATTGGATATTAGCCCTCTATCTGATGTAGGATTGGTGAAGATCTTTTCCCAATTTGTTGGTTGCCGATTTGTCCTCTTGATGGTGTCCTTTGCCTTACAGAAACTTTGTAATTTTATGAGGTCCCATTTGTCAATTCTTGCTTTTAGAGTATACGCTATTGGTGTTCTGTTCAGAAACTTTCTCCCTGTACCGATGTCCTCAAGGGTCTTCCCCAGTTTCTTTTCTATTAGCTTCAGAGTGTCTGGCTTTATGTTGAGGTCCTTGATCCATTTGGATTTGAGCTTAGTACAAGGAGACAAGAATTGATCAATTCGCATTCTTCTGCATGCTGACCTCCAGTTGAACCAGCACCATTTGTTGAAAAGGCTATCTTTTTTCCATTGGATGTTTTCAGCCTCTTTGTCGAGGATCAAGTGGCCATAGTTGTGTGGGTTCATTTCTGGATCTTCAATCCTGTTCCATTGATCCTCCTGTCTGTCACTGTACCAATACCATGCAGTTTTTAACACTATTGCTCTGTAGTATTGCTTGAGGTCAGGGATACTGATTCCCCCAGATTTTCTTTTGTTGCTGAGAATAGTTTTAGCTATCCTGGGTTTTTTGTTGTTCCAGATGAATTTGATAATTGCTCTTTCTAACTCTGTGAAGAATTGAGTTGGGATTTTGATGGGTATTGCATTGAATCTGTATATTGCTTTTGGCAAAATGGCCATTTTAACTATATTGATTCTACCAATCCATGAGCATGGGAGGTTTTCCCATTTTTTGAGGTCTTCTTCCAACTCCTTCTTCAGAGTCTTGAAGTTCTTTTCATACAGATCTTTCACATGTTTGGTAAGAGTCACCCCAAGATACTTTATACTGTTTGTGGCTATTGTGAAGGGGGTTATTTTCCTAATTTCTTTCTCAGCCTGCTTATCCTTTGAGTATAGGAAGGCCACTGATTTGCTTGTGTTGATTTTATAACCTGCCACTTTGCTGAAGTTGTTTATCAGCTGTAGGAGCTCTCTAGTGGAGTTTTTTGGGTCACTTAGGTAGACTATCATGTCGTCTGCAAATAATGATAGTTTGACTTCTTCCTTTCCAATTTGTATCCCTTTGACCTCCTTATGTTGTCGAATTGCCCGAGCTAGTACCTCAAGTACAATATTGAAAAGATAAGGAGAAAGGGGGCAGCCTTGTCTAGTCCCTGATTTCAGTGGGATTGCTTCAAGTTTCTCTCCATTTAGTTTGATGCTGGCTACCGGTTTGCTGTATATTGCTTTTACTATGTTTAGGTATGGGCCTTGAATTCCTGTTCTCTCCAAGACTTTAAGCATGAAAGGATGCTGAATTTTGTCAAATGCTTTTTCAGCATCCAATGAAATGACCATGTGGTTTTGTTCTTTGAGTTTGTTTATGTAGTGGATTGTATTGATGGATTTCCGTATATTGAACCAACCCTGCATTCCCAGGATAAAGCCTACTTGATCATGGTGGATGATCGTTTTGATGTGTTCTTGGATTCGGTTTGCAAGAATTTTATTGAGTATTTTTGCATCGATGTTCATAAGGGAAATTGGTCTGAAGTTCTCTTTCTTTGTTGGATCTTTGTGTGGCTTTGGTATCAGCGTAATTGTGGCTTCGTAGAAGGAATTGGGTAATGTTCCTTCTGTTTCTATTTTGTGGAATAGTTTGAAGAGTATTGGTGTTAACTCTTCTTTGAAGGTCTGATAGAATTCTGCACTGAAACCATCTGGTCCTGTGCTTTTTTTGGTTGGAAGACTTTCTATGACTCCTTCTATTTCTTTAGGCATTATGGGACTGTTTAGATGGTCTAGTTGGTCCTGATTTAATTTTGGTATTTGTTATCTGTCAAGGAAATTGTCCATTTCCTCCAGATTCTCCAGTTGTGTTGAATACAGTCCCTTGTAGTAGGATCTGATGATTTTTTGGATTTCCTCAGTTTCCGTTGTTATATCTCCCTTTTCATTTCTAAGTTTGTTAATTTGGGTACTTTCTCTGTGCCCTTTGGTCAGTCTGGCTAAGGGTTTATCTATCTTGTTGATTTTCTCAAAGAACCGGCTCCTAGTTTTGTTGATTTTTTGTATGGTTCTCTTTGTTTCTACTTGATTGATTTCGGCCCTGAGCTTGATGATTTCCTGCCTTCTACTCCTCCTGGGTGAAATAGCTTCTTTTTGTTCCAGGGCTTTCAGGTGTGTCATTAAGCTGGTAATGTATGCTCTCTCCATTTTCTTTTTGGAGGCACTCAGGGCTATGTGTTTTCCTCTTAGCACTGCTTTCATTGTGTCCCATAGGTTTGGGTATGTTGTGTTTTCATTTTTATTGTGTTCTAAAAAGTCTTTAATTTCTTTCTTTATTTCTTCCTCGACCAAGGTATCATTGAGTAGAATATTGTTCAGTTTCCACGTGTATGTGGGTTTTCTGTTGTTTTTGTTGCTATTGAAGATCACTTTTACTCCATAGTGATCTGATAGGAGGCATGGGATTAGTTCGATCTTCTTATATTTGTTGAGGTCTGCCTTGTGTCCAATTATATGGTCGATTTTGGAGAAGGTATCATGAGGTGCTGAGAAAAAGGTATATTCTTTTGCTTTAGGGTGAAATGTTCTATAAATATCAGTCAAATCCAATTGGTCCAAAGCTTCAATTAGTTTTACTGTGTCCCTGTTTAGTTTCTGTTTTCCCGATCGGTCCATTGAGGAAAGTGGAGTGTTGAAGTCCCCCACAATTATTGTGTTAGGTGCAATGTGTGCTTTGAGCTTTAATAAAGTTTCTTTTACGAATGAGGGTGCCCTTGCATTTGGCGCATAGATGTTCAGAATTGAAAGTTCTTCTTGGTGGATTTTTCCTTTGACCAGCAAGAAATGTCCTTCTGTGTCTCTTTTGATGACTTTAGGTTGAACTTCAATTTTATCTGATATTAGAATGGCTACTCCTGCTCGTTTCCTGTGACCATTGGCTTGTAAGATTGTCTTCCAGCGAAATTAGGGAAATGACCCCCTTCACAATAGCCTCAAACAGTATAAAGTATCTTGGGGTGACTCTTACCAAACATGTGAATGATCTGTATGACAAGAACTTCAAGACTCTGAAGAAGGAAATGGAAGAAGACCTCAAAAAATGGGAAAACCTCCCATGCTCATGGATCGGTAGAATCAATATAGTTAAAATGGCCATTTTGCCTAAAGCACTATACAGATTCAATGCAATACCCATCAAAATCCCAACTCAATTCTTCACAGAGTTAGAAAGAGCAATTATCAAATTCATCTGGAACAACAAAAAGCCCAGGATAGCTAAAACTATTCTCAGCAACAAAAGGAAATCTGGGGGAATCAGTATCCCTGACCTCAAGCAATACTACAGAGCAATAGTGTTAAAAACTGCATGGTATTGGTACAGTGACAGACAGGAGGATCAATGGAACAGGATTGAAGATCCAGAAATGAACCCACACACCTATGGCCACTTGATCCTCGACAAAGAGGCTGAAAACATCCAATGGAAAAAAGATAGCCTTTTCAACAAATGGTGCTGGTTCAACTGGAGGTCAGCATGCAGAAGAATGCGAATTGATCAATTCTTGTCTCCTTGTACTAAGCTCAAATCCAAATGGATCAAGGACCTCAACATAAAGCCAGACACTCTGAAGCTAATAGAAAAGAAACTGGGGAAGACCCTTGAGGACATCGGTACAGGGAGAAAGTTTCTGAACAGAACACCAATAGCGTATGCTCTAAGAGCAACAATTGACAAATGGGACCTCATAAAATTACAAAGTTTCTGTAAGGCAAAGGACACCATCAAGAGGACAAATCGGCAACCAACAAATTGGGAAAAGATCTTCACCAATCCTACATCAGATAGAGGGCTAATATCCAATATATATAAAGAACTCAAGAAGTTAGACTCCAGAAAACCAAACAACCCTATTAAAAAATGGGGTACAGAGTTAAACAAAGAATTCTCACCTGAAGAACTTCGGATGGCGGAGAAGCATCTTAAAAAATGCTCAACTTCATTAGTCATTAGGGAGATGCAAATCAAAACAACCCTAAGATTTCATCTTACACCAGTCAGAATGGCTAAGATTAAAAATTCAGGAGACAGCAGGTGTTGGAGAGGGTGTGGAGAAAGAGGAACACTCCTCCACTGCTGGTGGGGTTGCAAATTGGTACAACCACTCTGGAAATCAGTCTGGCGGTTCCTCCGAAAACTGGGCACCTCACTTCCAGAAGATCCTGCTATACCACTCCTGGGCATATACCCAGAAGACTCCCCACCATGTAATAAGGATACATGTTCTACTATGTTCATAGCAGCCCTATTTATAATTGCCAGATGCTGGAAAGAACCCAGGTATCCCTCAACAGAAGAGTGGATGCAAAAAATGTGGTATATCTACACAATGGAGTACTATTCAGCCATTAGAAACAACGAATTCGTGAAATTCTTAGGCAAATGGATGGAGCTAGAGAATATCATACTCAGTGAGGTAACCCAGACTCAAAAGGTGAAACATGGTATGCACTCACTAATAAGTGGATATTAACCTAGAAAACTGGAATACCCAAAACATAATCCACACATCAAATGAGGTACAAGAAGAAAGGAGGAGTGGCCCCTGGTTCTGGAAAGACTCAGTGAAACAGTATTCAGCAAAACCAGAACGGGGAAGTGGGAAGGGGTGGATGGGAGGACAGGGGAAGAGAAGGGGGCTTACGGGACTTTCGGGGAGTGGGGGGCTAGAAAAGGCGAAATCATTTGAAATGTAAATAAATTATATCGAATAAAAAAAATTAAAAAAAAAAGATTGTCTTCCAGCCTTTTACTCTAAGGTAGTTTTTATCTTTGACACTGAGGTGTGTCTCCTGTATACAGCAAATTGTAGGGTCCTGTTTCCTTATCCAGTCTGTTAGTCTATGTCTTTTTATTGGGGAATTGAGACCATTGATGTTAAGAGATATTAGGGAATAGTGATTATTACTTCCTGTCATTTTTGATGTTCTTTTTATATTTGAGTGGTTATCTTCTTTTGGGTTTGATGAAGGAAGGTAACTATCTTGCTTTTTCCAGGGTGTAGTTTCCCTCCTTGTATTGGAGTTTTCCTCCTATTATTCTTTGCAGAGCTGGGTTTGTGGAAAGATATTGTGTAAATTTGGTTTTGTCATGGAATATCTTGGTTTCTCCATCTATGGTCAATGAGAGTTTTGCTGGGTATAGTAGTCTTGGCTGACATTTGTGTTCTCTTAGAGTCTGTATGAGATCTGCCCAGGATCTTCTAGCTTTCATGGTCTCTGGTGAGAAGTCTGGTGTGATTTTGATAGGTCTTCCTTTATATGTTACTTGGCCTTTCTCTCTTACTGCCTTTAATATTCTTTCTTTGTTTAGTGCATTTGGGGTTTTGATTATTATGTGACGGGAGGTATTTCTGTTCTGGTCCAGTCTGTTTGGAGTTCTGTAGGCTTCTTGTATATTCATAGGCATCTCTCTCTTTAAGTTAGGAAAGTTTTCTTCCATAATTTTGTTGAAGATATTTGCTGGCCCTTTCTGTTGTAAATCTTCACTCTCATCTATACCTATAATCCTTAGGTTTGGTCTTCTCACTGTATCCTGGATTTTCTGGATGTTCTGGGATACAAGCTTTTTGCATTTTGTATTTTCTTTGACAGTTGAGTCAATGGTTTCTATGGTATCTTTGGCATCTGAGATTCTTTCTTCCTATGTCTGCCTTCTGAGTACTGGAAAGTGTGTGCCAACACCTGACTCTACTCTCTTTCTTAGTATCTGTCACAGCAGATGCTTGCCACAGCCTCCAGCTCAGCTCCTTAATCCTGACAGTTTATTTTGATAGGCATACAATCCCCTGGATTATGGAATTCTTAAGTTCATGTGTCCTCTCTGTTAGCAACAGACTGAACTCGGTACTGAATCATTCTCTGAACTCCAGAGAACTAAGAGTACAGCAGCTTTTTATAATCCTATTTCATAGCCAAAAGATAAGGCAGGAGGATTACTGAGAGTTCAAAGTCAGTTTAGTTGGAAGTTCCAGGTAGACATAAAATATAGAATTAGATTCTCTCTGAACAGAAAATTGGAAATAATTAAGTAAGAAAAAATGTTGGGTCTAGAAAGTTGGCTCAGCAGTTAAGCGCAGTGACTGCTCTTCCAGACGTCCTGAGTTAAATTCCCAGCAATAACATGGTGGCTCACAACCATCTGTTTTGGGATCCGATAACCTCTTCTGCTATATCTGAAGACAGCCACAGTGTACTTAGATACATAAAAGAAAGAAAATGTTTTAGTTTTTTTTTTTTTTTTTGGTTTTTTTTTTTTTTTTTTTTTTTTTTGGTTTTGTCAAGACAGGGTTTCTCTGTGCAGCCCTGGCTGTCTTGGAATTCACTCTGTAGTCCAGGATGGCCTGCAACTCAGAAATCCACCTGCCTCTGCCTCCCAAGTGCTGGGATTAAAGGTGTGCACCACCTCTGCCCGACAGGAAAAAAAAAATTAAAGAAAGAAAATGACCTTTTAAAAAAAGGAAATCAAGGGGGAAAAAAATCAGAACTCAAGAGTTTGTGGATAGATGCCATGGAGGTTCCTCTGACTATAGAGTCAGACATTTCTCTTTCTCCCATTGAGAGAAGATTCAATCAATCTACAATACAAACAAACAAAAACAAGCTTAACAGGTTAGAGAGACTTGGCCCACCAACCAGACTTCAGCTTGTGGTTGGGAGCTGGGGCTACAAAATGGGAGAGTGAAGAGATGTATAGAAGGGTGAGAGGAGCTAGAGAAAAATCTAGAGCTCTGCAACCCAAGTTACTTGTCTCACCTAGCTGGAACCAAGAGATCTATCAGATCAGCCAATATCTGGTACATCCCCACCTCTATAAAGACACCTCATCTCACCCAGCCTAGTCAATGTCCATGTGTGACATTAGCCCCAACACAGCACAGGGTCATCTCATTTCTGTGTCTTCAGAGGATACAATTCAAAAAATGGCTTTGACCCCTTCCCTGGTTAGGAGACATCATTATCTCAAACCTATAATGTTGTTTGTTCATTAGTATGTTGTTTGTGTGTGTGTTTGTTTAATACAGGCCTGTCCTGTTGCTAGACTGGCCTTCAACAGACTGATGACACTGGAGTTCCTGCTACATCTCATGCAGTGATGGGGTTATCAACATGAACAAGCATAGCAGCTTTATATCAAGATTCTCTTGTGTTTAATTTTTGAGACAGTGTCTTATTCTGGAGACAAGGTGTTCTTCAGCTCCTGCTAATTCTCCTGCTTCAGCTTCCCAAAATGACTGAAATTTCTGGTGCTAACCACTGAGATACCTTTCATATCCTTTGACAATTCTTCTCTTTCTGAGTCATGGTCTCTTGTCATGCACGGTGGTCTGAAACTCACTAAGTAGTCTGCATAGCCCTTTACCCATTCGTTTTTGCATGAGTTTCTACGGCTTTATCACTTAAGGAATTTTGTGTTCTTTGCACACTGTCCTTGAAACACTGATGCAACGCAGACAGCAGAAGCTGGCAGTTCACTTTCTCAGTCTATAAATGCTGCACTTGGGAAAATGGCAGCACAGCAGGATGCAAAGCTATGAGGGCAATAACTGATGGTCCTCGATATACACCTGTCACAGACAACTTCAATATTTAAAAAGAGAATATGGGGAAGGAAGAGCTATGACCTTTCCATGATTCTCTCAGGACTTTTGCCATAAGTGGGTGTGTCTCAGCGCTGTGGATACACGATACCCCTTCCAGTGAGGATGGGAATGAGGGGAGCTGTGGATGTAATGAGATGGGACAGTGGGGTGAATCCATGATTACATGGGTAGTTGTGAGTTTGCTCAGTCTGCCAGGAAGGAGGTTCATGGTTTTGTTGTTTTGTTTTTTTAACTTATGGTTTGATACCAAGTAGTGTTGGCACAGGGCAAATTGAATATCAGGTATTGTCTTAATTGTGATTTGGGCCTTGGGTGATTGTGATTCTTTGATTCAAAATATTAGGGGCTTCCTAAGCCTTATACGTAAAAATGTATACTCTTTCCTAGAAGCCTCCCCAAGATTCTGGATCCTGAGAATTTATCAGAATGGGTGTCTCAGTCGAGCTCACAATCCTGCAGCAGGTAGTAGAGTGGATTCTGAGGAATGAAGCCTTGGCTCTCTCTGCTCTAGGATACCTGTCCATGGAGTTTGTCCCACCAGTGTTCAGGAAGGCCTACACTGGCAGACAGACTAACATCATGAAGGCAATGGTGGCAGCCTGGTCTTTTCATTACCTCCCCATCGGGTAATGATGAAAGCCCCACACATGGAGAATTTGAAGGCTGTGTTGGATGCACTGTATTTTCTCATTACACAGAAGGTTAGACCCATGTATGCAAGAACCAGCTCATGGTCCTGGAAAAACAAGTGGAGTCAGGTAGAACTGAAGGGAGCTCATGTGAACTGGAGGCTTCTCACTACAACAGTTTCAAAGACTTGAGTCCTTAGTGTTTGAAGAGGCTTATGCAAAAGAGAGTCAAGTGTGGAGGACAGCATAGTTTAGATGCCACCACAGAAGAATGAGCTTGGTCCTTCTTCTACAGATACAGTGGGATCAGGTAGGACTCAAGGAAAGCACAGCTGAGGGCAGCAAAGCAGTTATAGATGCCACAGAAGCCAAGGGCCTGTCGAGCACATGATACCTGGGCTTGATAGGTAGCACTGAAAACATAAGGAAGAATAGTACACTTATGTGAGGATGGTCCTAGATACTGAGATTTTTACCTGTTTCAACCCCAGGAGATGGAAACTCTGGGTACTTGATTTGTGGAATAACCATCAGGATTTCTGGGATATATGGGAGAGAGGTACAGATGTCAGCTACAACCCACAGGTCCTGAGTCAGAAACAAATAAGAGGGGACCATCCAAAGCATGGCATAATGTAGCCTTTGAGAGTGTTAGCTGATTTGGCCCTCTGTAAGGAATCTGACAAATATCTGATGACACAGGCCAGGCTGAGAAAAGACTCAGTGCAGCCGTGCAGAAGCTGCAGATCAGAGCATTGAATTTCTACAGTCTTACAGATCCTGAAAGTTCTAGACTGAGACTGTATTCAGGAGTTGGAACCTAATTCCCTGTGTTAGCTGGAAAGTCAGGCCTAGTTTATATGTTACCTGGGACAACTGGGAAATCCTTGGAAACTTCTTCTCCAGACAATCTACAAGACTCTCTTCAATGGTAACCTTGCTCTGCCAGAGCATGAAGA
Organism: Apodemus sylvaticus; assembly: GCF_947179515.1. NCBI lineage: Eukaryota > Metazoa > Chordata > Mammalia > Rodentia > Muridae > Apodemus > Apodemus sylvaticus. The sequence goes on along the minus strand of NC_067474.1, from coordinate 116,558,971 downwards.
AGATTGTCACTGAGCCCCTGCCTCAGTTTCCCAACCTCCACTGTCTCCAGCATCTCTATATGAATGACAACCACTTCCTAAAAGGCAGCTTGAAAATGCTGCTAAGGTAATATGGGAACTGTCCTTGAGACCAGAGTGAAAGCTTTCTCTGTGCTCTGCAGATAGGGGACCTAGATGTGGGCCAGCCATAGTGAATGTAACAGTGCAGAACACAATATAAAAGAATAGCATCCTGCCTCTGTCTAGGGGTGGCAGAGGCTGGGTAGAGTCTAGTAACTGGGAAATCTTGCCTGAGGATTCAGTGTCAGAGGCTGGGGTGAAGCAGTGTGAAAAGAGATGCAGTTTGTGCTGCTGACATACAATTTCAGATGCTCTGCAAAGATTCTGCAAGTATTTACATACTACATCTTGATTGGATTGGTCCTTCCAGTGTGTGCTCTGCAGACCTGGGGGGCACAGAGCTGGGGTTTTCTTTAGCAGAGGAGCATCAGTGTGCACATACTGAAGTGTCTGTCCCTTTATGAAGTTAATTTCTTTTGGTTTTGAATGTTGTAACTTCAGTGAGTCGACACTGACAGCATCCTGATGTGCATCTCCATCCTGTGGTGAGGTTGTACTTGAGCAATATAACTCTTCTAACCTGGTGTTAATCCTGTCACCAGCAGTCTCCAAGTCCCTTTCTCTCTTCCAAGGTGTTTGAACACCTCCTTGGGGACCCTATCCATCACTCACTGTCAGCTCTCACAGGAAGAATTGAATCATCTAGCCCTGAGCCTGGACCTCAATCAGCTCACATACCTGAACTTCAGTGATGTGGTAGCATCCCAGTTAAATACTGGGGTCCTCCATCTTCTTCTGTAGACAGTTACAGCCACTCTGAACATCCTGGATTTGGAAGGTTGTAGGATGAGTCTCCCAACTCAATGCTCTCCTGCCTGCCTCCCCTGAGCCAGTGCCACCAGCTCACCAAGATTAATCTCTATGACAAAGAGAGCTCCATGGCTGTCCTACAGGACTTACTCCACCACACAACAAATCTATGTTTGCTGACTTTGGAGCAGTCCCCTGCCCCTTAGGAGTGCTATGATGACATGGGGTGTGTCTCCCCCCCTCATGGTGGGGTGTGTGAGGAGAAATTTGCCTGATTTGTCCTCAGTTCTTGGATCTTCTCAGGGTCATAAGGCAGCCAAAATCTCCTTTCCTCCTTGAGTCTGGTTTTGTGTGTTATGACTAGAGAGTAGACTTGCCTCTCTTGGTAGAGATGGGACAGGGTTACCTTTGTGCAAAGTAATGTTTAGTCCACAGGATAGGTCTCTCATCAAGTAGACAGAGAACATTGTTGAAGAGAGAGAATTAGGAATATGATGCAGCATGTTCTTTTGGAAGGGGAAACTTGACATAGAGAATGACAGAAGTAATAAAAGCGTAAAGTACAGGTTGATGAAATACCTCCCTCTACATTTCAGTTTGGATTTTATTCCAGAGCATGGTGATCTGGATGCATACCACCTGATATTTTTCTTGGCCATTAACCTGGTCACCAGTTTTACGGCCTTCAGATGCTATGTCTACCTAGAGAAAAGCACTGAGCTTTCTGGTCTGTGAATGTTAGTCTCAGGAAGTCATGGCTTCAAATAAACAGGAACCAAATTCTGGGCACAAAGTGAGACTTTCTGTCTTATCTGAACACACTGCAATAAAATGAAAACTAGTAAGACAACAAACTCATGAAGCCTGAAATAATTTGTTAATGAGTCCTGAATTGGTCCAGGACGAAATCAAGAAAAAAGAATTTGCTGAGCAGTGGTGGCACTTGCCTTTAATCCGTACTTTGAAGGCAGAGGCAGGGATTTCTGAGTTGCATATCTTTGAGTCCATCACTAGGTAGGCAGAGGCAGACAGATAGCTAAGGGCTAGGCCAGCCTGGTCTACAGAGTGCATGCCAGGAAAGCCAGGGATACATAGACAAACCCTGTCCAAAACAAAACAAACCAATGCAAACCATAACTAATGAGAAAAATGATATAAGAATAAAAATTCTTCCTGTCCAGGCTCAAATGGAGTCACAACAGAATTCTAGGAGACTTTAAATTAGTCAATTCTATAGTTAATATTTCCTTTCCTTTCCTTTCCTTTCCTTTCCTTTCCTTTCCTTTCCTTTCCTTTCCTTTCCTTTCCTTTCCTTTCCTTTTTTCATTTCCTTTGATTTCTTTTCGTTTCTTGAGGTCAAACCTTGGAGGCAGGGTCTCTTTGTGTAACCTTGGCCTGTCCTGGAGCTTGCTCTGTAGACAAGGCTGGCCTCAAACTCACAGAGATCCACCTGCCCATGAGTTTGGGATTTGTAATGGGATCTGATGGCCTCTTCTGATATGACTGAAGAAAGCTACAGTAGACAATATAAATATTTTTTAAAAAAAGGACTATATATGAGAAACCTACAGGCAACACCATCTTAAATGGAGAGAAACTTGATGCAGTTCCAGTGAAATCACAGGTGAAGCAGAGATGGCCACTATTCCCACTCCTTTACAATATTGTGCTTGATGCGCTAGTGAGATGCCAAGCCTACTCCACCTTGGGACCAGCTTTTATCTTGTAAAGAGGAAAAAAACTGAGAATCTGACCTGATGCAGAATTCAAGTTATACCCACTTACCAGGAAGAACCCTAAGACTTGTCCTTGGTCAGAGTTGCTTCCTAGCTATTTCCTAGCAATAGTTGATCAAAGATTAGTCTGGTTGTTTCAACTGTGCTTTCAGACCATTTGTAATTGTATAAGGTCTTGCTTCAGAGCACCTACCTGTTGGCTTATGGTCAATCTATTAGATGCTTGCCAGACCTGACACCCTCTCCCTCACCCCTTCACTTGCTTCTATTCTCCTATAAAACCTTGTCCTGCTGAGGGTTCAGGGCTGCTCTGCCTTTCCTTCCTGTCCTGCTTGCTGTGTCAGGGTTGGGTTAGAAAAGAGCCTAAGCCCAATCTTGTAATAAAGAGACCCTAACGTGATTACATTGGAAAAGGCTCCTTGGTGTCTTTTATGGTTCACAAACACTTTCTAACACAACACTAACTGGATCAATAAGGCAAGAGAAGGGAATTAAAGGGAACCAAATTTAAAAAAAAGTTAAACCATCTCCATTTGCTGATGATTCTAAGGATTCATTTAGTTTCGTTTTATGTGTATGAGTGTTTGCCTATATTCATGCACTGTATACAATGTCAGTGCAGTCCAAGTGACCATTGTAAACCACAAAGGCTATTGCTGTTGCACTTGTTTGCATCCCAGAACTTGGACGTACAATGTACTGATGAAGTCACAACACACCTTGGATAGAGAACTGGGAGGAATCCAGCAGGACTGAACTGCAAGTGTGCTGTGCTCATTGCTAGGGAGAAAGCTCCCTTATTGTTGGTTCAGTCTCAGTGGACCCCTATTGTGAAGCCTATGAATGACCACAACAGCCTAAGGCATGGCAAGACAGACTGTCAGGTGCAAAAACGAC